>NC_087200.1:22125799-22238299 GCF_015104395.2 Macrobrachium nipponense | reverse complement strand
AGAGAATTTTGCAGCGGTCCATTCGTAGCTCTCATAATGAACCATAATTTTGGAGTTATATTGTACGATGCTTTATGCATGAACAGTTTAACATTCTCTCTCTCTCTCTCTCTCTCTCTCTCTGTGTGTGTGTGTGTGTGTGTGTGTGTGTGTGTGTGGTTATTTGTCTCTTCCCAGAATCGAAATCAGAACTACTCAGTTTTATCTCTAATTCAGTGTGGACGTCTTGAGGTAATTTGAAGTTTTAACTTTGCTGGCATCCTAATGTTTTTCGGTGGGCTCTGTTAAAAGAAATCCGTCTTATTAAGGATTTTTGCACCAACTTAAGATTCCCATGAATTAATTTCTCATGTCTTTTAATTCTGGGGAAAGTTGCAGACAGCTCATTGCACCGGGAGATCGTCTTGGTCTTCTTCTTCTTTTTCTTTTTCTTCGGGCAAAATCAAAGGAATTAACAAATTAAGTCCTTCAAGCGAAAGTATATAAGGAGCAATTAAAAAAGTTTTATGAATTTAAAATCTTCGGGAGAATTTCGTTGTACAATTCGTCCTCATGCTTCGAAGCTTTTTACATTTTCCTTTTTTTTTATGAAAGTTGTATAAAGTTAGATTTGGTTTTAATTCATATTGGACTGATACGTTGCTTATTTCGAGTGAGGTGTTTTTTTTTTTTTAAGGATAACTTTCATAGCATAGCACGAGGTTATTGATCTTAATGTGAATATCTGGAAAGTTTTATTTTTTGCTGGGCAGTATTTAATTTTTTTAGAAATTTGTACACAAATTATCTAGTAAATTTTAATTTGCTTATGCTTCATAAAAGCACGTTTAAGAAGGTGTATATTGGCAAAGCGGGGATGGTAAGCAGCACAGGAATAATTAGAGTAAGATATAATTGATAAAGTTATACTAATAAAATAGAGAACAGTGACAACATTTTCCAATCCAGCTGCCATATCTTATAGCATGACGTCATTCCACATGCGTGGCCTGAAATAATACTTGTATCTTAACACCTTCGGGTGTATATATATTATATATATATATATTAGCTATATATATATATATATATTATATATATATATGTATTATATTTATATATATAAATATATTATTTAATATATACATATATTGTATCTATATATATATATAATATAGGTTATATATTTATTATTATATACATATATTTATATATATAATATATTTATATATATATAGTATAATATATATATGTATATAATATATATTTATATGTATATATGTGTACATAATTATATATATATATATGTATAGTATTATATATATATATATATATATATATAGTATAATCTAGTAGTTTTTAATTTTTCTGCTTTTATTCTAGGAAAAAATAAATTACAATATCGGTCATGGCCGTACCACAACTGCTAAACCGGGTGGATGAACAACCAAGCAGAAGATTTCTCTCTCTCTCTCTCTCTCTCCCTCTCCCTCTCTCTCTCTCTCTCTCTCTCTTCTTATATTATATATATATATATATATATAATATATATATATATATTTTTATTTATATATCATATGTATATATGTGTACATAATTATATATATTAATATATATAGTATATATTTTTAATATATTTATTTTAATTTTTTCTGCCTTTATTCAAGAAAAAAAAATAATTACAATATCAGTCTCGGCCGTACCACAACTGCTAAACCGTGGATGAACACCCAAGCAGAAGATCTCTCTCTCTCTCTCTCTTCTCTCTCTCTCTCTCTCTCTCTCATCTAGTATCTCTCTCTCCTATCTCTATATATATATATATATTATATCTATCTCTTCTCTCTATCTCTATCTCTCTCTCTCTCTCTCTCTCTCTCTCTCTCTCTCTCTATATATATATATATATATATATATATATATAGATATATATATATATATATATATATATATATATATATATATATATATATATATATATATATATAGTGTCTGTGTGTGTGTGCATGCCCTGTACGATGTTCACGTTATATGTTGAATTTTCAACTTGGTAGTCTTTTTCGTAGCAATGGTTTCCCACATATCTAATTAGAATAACATCGGACTAAGAGGCAAAAAGTTACATAAACTTACAGATATTTAGTTCGGTTCTGGTCGCCTCATCCTAAATTTGCAATCGATTCACAGGAATTTCACAATTTTAATCGCCATCATAAATGGATATATGCGAAGTATGTAGAAAAACCCAACACCAGCCAAGAGGATTTATTAGGTTTTCATCAAATATGAATATGACTTTCATGGGACTTATTGCTGACATTCCACATGCGAAGAACCCGTCATCCATGAAGACTGAATCTGGTCTGAACCAGTTTAGTACTTGTGGCTACAACCTTACAAAACACCGGTCTTCGTGCTTTTACTTTCATACTGCATAAAACACCCATAGAATAGTATTTAAGTAGCTTGGTCACGTAATATCTTGTCAACAAATGAGTTGATTTTGCAGCACGCTCTCTGCTTATTCTCATTTTGTAGCCAACTTGCCAAATATGCATGAAGGGGGACTGATAGCATAAGTTGTATACAAACTGTATAGTTTAAGCCACGTGACCTGATACAGTGGTCGCCTCAGTCTGATTTTCTTGTGGATTAACATCTTTAAACTACTTTCATTTGCCGGTATATGTAGATGATATGAGGCTCTTTTTGTTTTATTAACTGCCCCGGCGATCTTTAGCTCGCTGTAAAATTCAATTATTTTTCGGTAAGTTCAGTATGACTTTCTGCAAAACATAATTTGGATTCCATAGTTTTTCCTCTAGATACGAAACCAAATAAGCTCTATATGAAGATGATTAGGTTATGTAAGCAGAGCCAGGGGTAATAACATATTTTTACCATGTAATTACAGCAATAGAAATAAGAGTGATCATAAGAATATCAGTAAAAGCAAAAGCAAAATTATTAGATGTAATGATAATAATGATAGAATAGATACGTCCTTATTTATTTTTTGCACCAAAATGCAAGAAAATGGAAAACCAACAGACCGAAAGCTCTTGTTTTCATTCAGAGGATCGCGCTGGCCGATGGGAATAAGGGCTGTTGCATTATTTGAATGATTTTAAGATATTTAACTCTCTTAGATATAGATGCTGGGAGTGGATTATTCCACCGTACTCATGCGATATTCACACCACCTTCACCTCTATTTGTTAAGTTTTAAGACTTGATTTAACAGTCCTGCTGTGTATTCCACATCTTTATGTCTACTGCCTCTGCGAGGTTGCGTCTTTATCAATTGCCTCTCTCGATATTTAGTGTATTCTCATACACATGCAGGTAAGTGTCGTTTGTAACTCAAGTCTAACATCATTTGATACATGCACATACATGTCGTATATATACTGCATTTCCCTTCCCGATCAGACCGCTTTTTTTTACCTTCGATGCCACCTTTCATTCACTTGTTAGCATTTATTGAAGTTTCCTCTGGCCTCTGCAACACTTCATTATTATTTCCAATCCCAACTGTTTCATAGTCAAACAGATTGTCTTATTCAAATCTGAGTGTTATTTTAGTGTACCAGTGTTAGCCGGTATTTTGTTTGCTATCGTAAAGCATTTCTCCAGTACCTTCCATAGAGAAAGACGTAGTACATCCTGTTTAAATATCATTTTCCTTTCATCTGATCCTGTACTTGCTACAATAAATGCAGTCTATGTTCCTCTCTCAACATTTTATGATTTGATACCTTTGGCTCTGTCATGCTCACTTACAAGAGGTTTATGCATTTCACTTTTATCAGTGTATGATTAACACTTGAACTAAATAAGTTCCAGGCACTTATCACTTGGGGAAAATGCAGGATATGCAGAAAGGAAGGAGGCAAGGAAGCTAATGCATTTGATGGCACACGTTTTGTAGTAATTAATAAATTAATTGTCCTATGCCCAATTTAATCTGGTGTAATTATCCCTAATTTATCTAGCCTTGACTGACCTTTTCCTTATCCAAACCCAGGTCTTCTGGAAATAAGTTATTTTGCTTAAAATTTATCTTGCTCTTTATCTCTCATATAGTGAATCTTGAATTAGACCTTCTTTCCCACCTTTATCCCAACACTAAGGGGTTGGTTGCCTGATGCGCCTTTCCTTACAGCATCAGGCATGGTTTATTATTTGGCAAAGGGGTTTTTGCGACCGCACGTCCTTGGTGTCGTCAATCACAGTTATTGGCGGTGGGCCTAGCCTTTTACTAAAAATGTAAGACTGCACAGCTGTCCTTTTAGAGTCGCCTTTTACGACCTACGGTGGTAGTATTCTTACTCCCCTACAAGGTAGTGAATCTTGAATTAGACTATAATTCCTTAATGAGCTCGTATACAAACTTTTTCAAAGCGTAGCAACAAGCATACAATTCCTGCTGTAGTCCGCACACTATCACTGCGATGTGTCACCATTAATCTTGCCTTTCACTGGTGCCTCCCATTTTCGAGTATTATTGCTTTTAATAATATTATCCTAAAAGTGTTACCACTGCTATGAGCAAGATTATCTTTTTATTTGATTTATCATTTGGGGATATCTCTACAGATGGTATCGCTAATCCTTTACAAAGGATTGTGACCATCTGCTTCTTTGAAACTCATAACAGGTTGTTCGTTAACCTCCTAAACCTTAACGTTTCTTCCTTGAAGTGTCTCTTTGTCCGTTCTTCAGGATTGAACTTATCTTGATATAATGACTCACTCATTTTAGGATCAGGAAGCCTTCTTGTTCCGATGCCCTTATCAATCTCTATCGAATGAGGTAATATTAGAAACCTCTTTTGGGTCTGTTGGTAATCATGGACAACTTAATATAAAATTTTGTTTTTTTACCATTATGCACATGAAAATGCGAGTATGAGAATATTTTTAAAACTTCAAAACCAATTAGCAATTCAACAGAGGAAGTTCTGAACATTTTTTCTCTCTTCGTCTCGTCTCCTGAATCCCTTGTGCCGACGGGTGACATTCTGGACACTCCTGGAGTGCTCTGCCTTTCCAGTTACATTAAACTGTGGGGTTGTCACGGGTTCTTGATTGCACTTAGGCTCAAGCATATGTAACACGGCCTACCACTTTTGCAAAACTTTTGATAATATTTCATTTGGAACCCCTTGAGTCAAATGTATGATTCTTAGTGGATGGCATCCATGCGTAGTTAGGTAATCGCAGAGGCAGACATGATTAGACCATCGCTGTTTAAATAAATATTATGATGTTACTTATCTACTTGTCCCCATTTATTTTTATTTTTTTTATTTTTTTATTATTTATTTATTAATTTATTTATTTTATTTCATTATTTATTTATAAATTTATTTATAGATTTATAAATAAATTTAAAAATTTATAAATAAATCTGTCCACTACAGTTAATGTTTTCATTTCAATATCTGTGAAGAGAAAAAAATTGCACATCATATTTACCATCTCAGGGAGATGTGAATTCGATAATTTGTGATGCATCTATGGATGAAGGTTAGGTTCATAAATAGAGGGCAAAGGTCAAATAGAGACTCCACTAATTTGTGGTGTGAGGTCAAGGACGTACATAAAGGTCAATAGTCACATTTGAAATTTACCTCCCCCAGTGTACTGTGTTTTGGAAAATACCATATATTCCGGCGCTTGGTCTTCAAGGTATAAGTTTCATAATCAATCAGTCAATCAATCAAAATACCCTATTCACTGTCCATTCATTTCAGAAACATATCCTGTTCATTGAGTTTGATTATTACTGACGTGTAATAAATAAGTTAAATGTCAAAATCGCATAACCTTGGAGGGATCCTTTGTACCACCAAGGGGGCTCAAGTAATTATCTTCATTACTTTTTTGTAGGAGATGTTGTTAAAGAGGAGATTCAGCCTTTGTATGACAAGACAGAAACAAACTGGTGGAAATTATACCCATGAAATCATTCCTTAGCATTGCGAGGCTTGGTAAGCAGATAAACTTTGTTCTTTTACGTTAAAAGCTGATTTAGAATTTTGGCAAATCATAATTCTACATTTGCCGAACTAATTCGTTCAGTACTCCAGTCTGTTGATGGTAACTTCCTCCTTGCACATTGTTTCGAGAAAAGCTTTTTCATTTTTTTCTCTTTTCAAGGTAGTTTTTTCTTTATAGTAGAAATTAGCTAACTATTCAGGCCTTTCCAGGAAAACTGGAGATGAGGCGCACACGTTCCCCAAGTCAGATTTGTTGGGGGGGGGGGGGGGGGGGGGGGGGGGGTGAGGGGGGGGGGGGGGAGTCGATCTCTGTATACGCGTTACGCGACGTCCATTACCTCTCCTTGTCTAGTGTCCATTTATTGTGAGTGGTGAAAATTTTTGAAGACCCGATGATTTCTCTGATGGTAATCACGGTCTAGGTATATTAGGTCTGCCGAGTTGTTTACCAAAATAAGAGCGCCTTGCGCATGACGTCACGCGAAAGAACGAGTGTTGCCATATTTCCCATGTTGTTGCCAGTTTCTTTTTATGTTCCTTAATTTATTTTTTCACAAATAAGGGTAGTTAAACATCAAATTCCTTAAAAACGCTTTAAAACTTATTCAATAGAAACATATATTTCATGAAATAAGTAAAGAAAACAAAATAATTCTTTATCTCATTTTCTTTTATTTGATTACACGATTTACACTTTTTTTTTATCTCGATTTTCTTGTTTGTGTATCTCATCCTAAAAGAGACAAAATTTTAGCAAAAAATTATATTACTTCACTGGGGAGATCGAACACCAGTGACTTTCATTTCACAGGCAAGCATTCTTATACGTGAATGGATTTGGATAAATCTCTCATAAGGCTCAATTGTAAAACAAAATGTTCAGAAGTCATATAGAAATGAATCTTGTTAATTTTATCGATCCAGAACCTTTAGTCCCTTTGAGTCATCTTTTGACCTAAGTGACGATACCGCCACCTGTACGTATATATGGCAAAGATTCTTCTTCAATTACATTAGATATTTATTTCGAATTATTTGGATCAGCTGAAAAACTGGCCATATCCTCCGGAGTGTTTTCTGTATTGTTGTTCTCAAATTCTAGATCCAAGTCTATATTTTATGTTGCTCTTTATGCAAATTTCTAACGCAAGTTTGCGCTCGTTATAGGATTTGGCTTTGCTTGGTGCATTTCATCGGGACAAGCAAACGTTATTTTCATTCTTTTTATTTACGTTTGTTTTATCGCTGATCGGTGCAACGTTTATACCGAGAAGCAGCTTCCTAATTCTACATTTATAGTTAACAGCACCCGGGTGATCATGCGGTCCACTCATCTGTTTGCAACACCCCAAAAAATGGTCTAGTGGGTCTTGATTCAATTATCATGTTAATATATATTCTACATTACAGTTTTTTTTATTAACATCTCATATAGACCCACTCATAAGTGACGCGTCATTTATCACAGAGATAAATTCCACAGTAGCCTGATACTCCTTCCCATCAGCCACCCCCCCCCCCCCCCCCCTCACATAAATATTCAGTAGACTTAGCATATTTTAAACGTTGAAGTTCAGCTTTTCCAAGTTTATACGAATTCCACTAATCTTGTGAGCTAGATAGACCACATTCCGTGCGCGTCTTACTTAACGTTTCCTCTCATACAAAATCAGAAATCAGTATGCAATCTTCAAAACAAAACTACATATCATAGAACTGACAAGAAATCATTTAATAAATGATTTCTTGTCAGTTCTATAATATGTAGTGCATCGGGAAATACGAATATTTTTCTATCATGACATGTTTTTTTTATTGCAGCTTGCTTTAATTTTATTGAGTCTACCCCAAAAGCCTGCCATAATTTATGATTGTTCGCCACTAGATCAAGAACATAATATGCAGTGACAGAATAGCCTGCATTCTCTATTTTCACAGTCATTCCTATCTCCATATCATGAACACAGAGTAGCCTGCATTCTCTACTTCCACAGTCATTCCTATCTCAGTCTCATGAACACAGGATAGCCTGCATTCTCTACTTTCACAGTCAATCCTATCACATCTCATGAACACCAAGAATTAGCCTGCATTTCTCCTCTTCCACGTCCATTCTATTCTCCATCCTCATGAACACAGAATTGCTTTGTTTTCATTCTCTACTTCCACAGTCATTCCTATCTCTCCTCATGAACCACAGAATGCCTGCATTCTCTACCTCCACAGTCCATTCTATCCCATCTCATGAACCCAGAATAGCTTGCCATTCTACTTCCAGTCATTCCTATCTCCATCTCATTGAACACAGAATTAGCCTGCTTCTCTACTTTCACAGTTACATTCCTATCTCCATTCTCATGAACACAGAATAGCCTGCATTCTCTAGCTTCCACAGTCATTCCTATCTCCATCTCATGAACAGCAGAATTGCTTGCATTTCTCGACTTTCTACAGTCCATTCCTATCTCCAGCTCATGACACAGAATAGCCATTGCATTTCTCTACTTTCACAGTCATTCCTATCACATTCTCATGAACACGAATTAGCCTGCATTCTCTACTTCCACAGTCATTTCCTATCTCTACTCCATGAACACAGAAGTAGCCTGCCTTCTCTACTTCCACAGTTTCAATTCATATCTCCAAATCTCATGAACACAGAATTGCTTGCATTCTCTACTTTCCACAGTCAATTCCTATCTCCATCGTTCCATGAAACACAGAATTGCCTTTGCATTCCTTACTTCCACAGTCATTCCTCCCATAACCATCTCATGAACCACCAGGAACTTAACCTGCCATTCTTACTTCCACAGTCATTCCTATCTCCATCTTCCATGAACACAGGAATTGCCCGTGCATTCCTCTACTTTCACAGGTCATTCCTATCACCATCTCATGAAACAGAATTAGACTGCATTCTCTAATTCACAGTCAATTCCTTATCTCCAATCTCAGAACCACAGAATTGCTTGCATTTCTTACTTCCACATTATTAGCCTCCATCTCATGAACACAGAATTGCCTTGCCATTCTCTACTTCCAACCAGTTCATTCCTATCACCATCTCATGAAAACAGAATTTAAGCCTGCCAATTTCTCTACCTTCCACGTCATTCCTATCTTCCAATCTTCCATGAACACAGAATTAGCCTTGCATTCCTCTACTTCCACCAGTCATTCCTATCTCCTATCTCAGAACACAGAATTAAGCCTGCAAAAATTCCTCTACTTCACAGTCATTCTATCTCCCATCTTCCATGAACACAGATTTAGCCTGCATCTCTACTTCCACAGTTCATTCCTATCACATCTCATGAACACAGAATAGCCTTGCATTCTCTACTTCCAGAGTATTCCTATCCACAATCTTAATGAAAAACAGAATAGCCTGCATTCTCTACTCCACAGTTCATTCCTGTCTCCATCTCATGAAACACAGAATAGCCATGCATTCTCTAACTTCCACAGTGGCATTCCTATCTCCATTCTCATGAACAACAGAAAATTGCCTCTGCATCTCTACTTACCACAGTCATTCCTATTCTCCAATCTCATGAACACAAGAAATTGACCTTGCATCTCTACTTTCACAAGTCATTCCTATCTCCATCTCATGAACACAGAATTGGCCTGCATTGCAATTCTTTACTTTCACAGTCATTTCCTTATCTCCATTCTCATGCAACACAGAATTGCCTGCATTCTCTACTTCCACAGTTCAATTCCTATCCCACCATCTTCATGAACACAGAATAGCCTGCATTTCCTCTACTTCCAAAGTCATTCCTCTCAATCCATTCATGAACACAGAAATTTGCCGGCATTTCCACATCTCCATCTCCCATGAACAAGAATAACCTGCATTGTCTTAAAAAACTTCCCACAGTCAATTCTATTCTCCATCTCATGAACACAGAATAGACTGCATTTCTCTTACCTTTCCACAGTCATTTCCTTATCACCATCTCATGAACCACAGAAATGCCTGCATTCTTACTTTCACAGTCATTCCTATCCATCTCATGAACACAGGAATTGCCTGCATTCTCTACTTCCACAGTCATTCCTATCACCATCTATGAACACAGAATTCCCTTGCATTCTTACTTCCAAAGTCATTCCTATCTCCACTAATGAACACGAATTGCCTGCATTTCTTACTTCACAGTCATCCTATCACCATCCATGAACACAGAATTAGCCGCATTCTCTACTACTCCACAGTCATTCCTAGTCTCCCATTCTCATTTAGAACACAGAACATTAGCTGCATTCTCTTCTTCCACAGTCATTCCTATCTCCATCTCATGAACACAGAATAGCCTGCATTCTCTACTTCCACAGTCATTCCTATCGCCATCTCATGAACACAGAATAGCCTGCATTCTCTACTTCCACAGTCATTCCTATCCCATTCTCATGAACAGAAATTAGCCTGCATTCTCTACTTCCACAGCCATCCTATTCCACCGCCTGAAACACAGAATTAGCCGCAATTCTCTACTTCCACAGTCATTCCTATCTCCATCTCATGAACACAGAATTAGCCTGATTCTTACTTCCACAGTCATTCCTATCACCATCTATGAAACACAGAATTACCTTGCATTCCTCTACTCCACAGCATCCTATCACCATCTCATGAACACAGAATAGCCTGCATCTCTACTTCAACATTGTTCATTACTCCCATCTCATGAACACAGGAATAGGCCTGCATTCTATTACTTCCACAGTCATTCCTATCTCCAATTCACTAACACAGAATACTGCATTCTTACTTCCACCAGTCATCCTATCTCCATCTCATGAACACAGAATTGCCTGCTTCTCTACTTCACAGTATTCCTATCCTTCCATCTCAATGAAAAACAGAATTGCCTGCATTCTTTACCTTTCCAGTCATTCCTATCTCCATCTCCAGAAACAGAAATTGCCTGCATTCTCTACTTCCACAGTATTCCTATCACCATCTCATGAACACAGAATAGCCTGCATTCTCTACTTCCAAAGTCATTCCTATCACCATCTCATGAACACAGAATTGCCGGCATTCCTATCTCCATCTCATGAACACAGAATAGCCTGCATTCTCTACTTCCACAGTCATTCCTATCTCCATCTCATGAACACAGAATAGCCTGCATTCTCTACTTTCACAGTCATTCCTATCTCCATCTCATGAACACAGAATTGCCTGCATTCTCTACTTTCACAGTCATTCCTATCTCCATCTCATGAACACAGAATTGCCTGCATTCTCTACTTCCACAGTCATTCCTATCACCATCTCATGAACACAGAATTTTGCCTGCATTCTCTACTTCCACAGTCATCCTATCACCCATCTCATGAAACACAGAATAGCCTGCATTCTCTACTTCCAAAAAGTCATTCCTATCACCAATCTCATGAACACAGAATTGCCGGCATTCTCTACTTCACAGCATTCCTCTCCCATACATGAACACAGAATAGCCGGCATTCTCTACTTCTACAGTCATTCCTATCACCATCTCATGAACACAGAATAGCCGGCATTCTCTACTTCCACAGTCATTCCTATCACCATCTCATGAATACAGAATTGCCTGCATTCTCTACTTCCACAGTCATTCCTATCTCCATCTCATGAACACAGGAATAGCCTGTTCATTCTTCTACTTCCACTTTTCCCAGTCCATTACCTCTCATCCATGAACAACCAGAAATTAGCACCTGCCAATTCTCCCTACTTTCCCAGAGTAGCCATTCCCTTCCGCACCATCTTCCAATGAACACAGAAATTAAGCCTGATTCTCCCACTTCCTCCACAGTCATTCCTTATCGCCAGATCCTCATGAAACACAGAATTAGCCTGCACATTCTCCACTTCACATGGCCCCATTCTTATTTCGCCCATCTCATTGAAACAACAGAATAGCCCTGCATTCCACCACTTCCACCAGTCCCACAATTCCTATCCAACCGTCTCCATGAACACAGAATTAGCCACTGCATTCTCTACTTCCACAGCATTGTTCCTATCCGCCACACCGTCTCATGAACACAGAATTAGCCTGCATTCCTCTACTTTCCACAGTCATTCCTATCTGCCCATCCTTCCATTGGAAACACAGAAAAATAGCTGCATTCCTCCCACTCACGTCTCATGAAACACAGAATAGCCGGCATTCTCACTTCCACAAGTCCATTCCTAACCCACCGTCTCATTGAACACGAATAGCCTCCCTGCATTCTCTACTTCCACAGTCATTCCTATCACCGTCTCATGAACACAGAATAGCCTGCATTTTCTACTTCCACAGTCATTCCTATCACCATACTCATGAACAGAATAGCCTGCATTCTCTACTTCACAGTCATTCCTTCACCATTCATGAACACTCCTCAGAATGGCCTGCATTCTTACTTCCAACAGTCATTCCTATCTCCATCCCTGAACAAGAATTGCCTGCATTCTCTACTTCCACAGTCATCCTATCACCATCTATGAACACAGAATAGCCTGCATTCTCTACTCCACAGTCTATTCCTATTCCATTATGAACACAGAATAGCCTGCATTCTCTCCTGTCCACAGTCATTCCTATCTCCATCTCATTGAACACAGAATAGCCGCATTCTTCTACTTCCACAGTCATCCTATAACCATCTCATGAACACAGAATAGCCTGGGTGGCCATTTTCCCCCTTTTTCTTTTTAAAACTTTTTTCCCACAGTCATTCATATCCACCATATTCATGAAAACAGAATAGCTGCATTCTATACTTCCACAGTTTCATTCCTATTCTCATCTCATGAACACAAATAGCCTGCATTCTCTACTTCACAGTCATTCCTATCACCATATCATGAACACAGAATAGCCTGCATTCTCTACTTACACAGTCATTCCTATCACCGTCCAGAACACAGGAATAGCCTGCATTCTCTACTTCCACAGTCATTCTATCACCATCTCATGAACAGAATAGCCTGCATTCTTCTACTTTCCACAGTAATTTCCTATCACCATCTATGAAAACACAGAATAGCCTGCATTCTCTACTTCCACAGTCATTCCTATCTCCATCCCTTGAACACAGAATTGCCTGCATTATCTACTTCCACAGTCATTCCGATCACCATCTATGAAACAGATAGCCTGCATTCTCTACTTCACACAGTTCATCCTATCTCATACTCATCAACAAGAATAGCCTGCATTTCTCTACTTCACAGTCATTCCTATCTCCATTCATGAAACACAGAAATAGCCTGCATTCTCTACTTCCACAGTTCATTCCTTATCCACCATCTCATGAACAAGAACTAGCCTGCATCTCATACTTCCACAGTCATTCCTATCACCATCTCCCTTGAACACAGACTTGTAGCCGCATTCTCTACTTCCACAGTCATTCATATCTCCAATTCATGAAACAAAACAATAGCCTGCATTCTTACTTCACAGTCATCCTATCACCATCTCATGAACACAGAATAAGCCTGCATCTTCTACTCCCACAGTCATTCCTATTCCATCTCATGAACACAGAAATAGCCGTCATTCTCTTTACCACAGGTCATGCCTATCACCATCTCATGAACACAGAATAGCCTTCATTCTCTATTACCACAGTCATCCTTATCACCATCTCATGAACACAGAATAGCCGGATTCTCTACTTCCACAGTTATTCATATCACCAGAAATAGCCTGCATTCTCTACTTCCCAGTCATTCCTATCTCCATCCCTTGAACCAGAATTGCCTGCTGTCTCTACTTCCACAGTCATTCCTAATCCCCATCTCATTGAACAAAGGAATAGCCTGCATTTCTCTTACTTCCACGTCATTCCTATCTCCATCCTCATAACACAGAATACCTCTTCTCTAACTTCCCAGTCATTTCCTATCTCCATCTTAATGAACACAGAATAGCCTGCAATTTCTCTACTTCCAAGTCATTTCCTATCACCATCTCATGAACAACATAATAGGCCTGCATTCTCTACTTCCACAGTCATTCCCATCACCTCTCATTGAACACAGAATAGCCCCCTTCTTCCTACTTCCACAGTCCATTCCTATCTCCACCATGAAACACAAAATCGCCTGCCATTTCTCTACTTCCACAGTCATTCCTATCACCTATCTCCATAACACAAGAATAGCCTCATTCTCTACTCCCAACAGGTATTCCTATCCCATCTTCTGAACAGAATAGCCTTCATTTCTCTATTACCACATCATTCCATCACCATCCTCATGAAACACAGAATAGCCTTCGTTCTCTATTACCACAGGTCATTCCTATCACCCTCAAGAAACACAGAATAGCCGGCATTCTCTACTTCCACAGTTTCCCTATCACATCTTCATGAACAGAATTGCCTTCATTCTCTATTACCACAGTCATTCCTATCACCTACTCATTGAACACAGAATAGCCTGCCATTCTCCCACCTTCCATAGTCATTCCTATCTCCATCTCATGAACACAGATAGCCTGCATTCTCTTACTTCCACAGTCATTCTATCCCACCATCTCATGAATACAGAGTAGCCTTCATTTCTCTATTTCAACCATCGTTCCTATTTACATCTTCATGACCAGACGAGCCTGCATTCCTTCCACTTTAATAAGTCCATTTCTATTTCCACACCATCTCATGAACACAGAAGAGCCCTGCATTCTCCATTCCATGTCATTCCTTCTCCCATCTCATGAACACAGATAGCCTGCATTCTCCACTTCCAAAGTCAGTTCCTATCCACCATCTCGTGAACACAGAATACCTGCATTTTCTCTACTTCCATAGTCATTCCTATGCACCATCGTCATGAACCACAGAATAGCCTGCATTCTCCACATATCCATAGTCTTTCCTATGGCCCTCTCATTGGATACAGAGTAGCCCTGCATTCTTACTTCCACCGTCATTCCTATCTCTCCGTCTCATGAACACAGATAGCCTGCATTGTCCTCTACTTCCCTCCACATCATTATTCCTAGATCTCCGTTCTCAATGAAACACAGAGTAGCATTGCATTCTCTACTTTCCGACAGTCATTCCTAAGTCACCCATCTCATGAACACGAGAGTACCTTCATTCTCTCTTTCCGTCAATGTCCTATTTCCATCTCATGAACACAGATAGCCTGCATTCTCCACTTCCATAGTCCATTCCTAATCACCATCTCATGAACACAGAATAGCCTGCATTCCTCCCTTCCACAAGTCATTTCTTATCACCATCTCCATGAAAACACAGAATAGCCTGCATTCTCCACTTCCCCATAGTCATTCCCTATCACCATCTCATGAACACAGAATAGCCTGCATTCTCCACTTCCATATCATTTTTTCCTATCACCATCCTCATGAACACAGAATAGCCCCCTGGCATTCTCCACTTCCCCCACAGGTCATTCCTATCTCCGTTCTCATGAACACAGAATAGCCTGCATTCTCTACTCCCACATGTCATTCCTATCTCCGTCTCATGAACACAGAATAGGCTGCATTCTCTACTTCCATAGTCATTCCTATCGCCATCTCATGAACACAGAATAGCTTGCATTCTCCACTTCCATAGTCATTCCTATCGCCATCTCATGAATACAGAGTAGCCTGCATTCTCTACTTCCACAGTCATTCCTATCTCCGTCTCATCTCATGAACACAGAATAGCCTGCATTCTCCACTTCCACAGTCATTCCTATCTCCGTCTCATGAACACTGAATAGCCTGCATTCTCTACTTCCATAGTCATTCCTATCTCCGTCTCATGAACACAGAATAGCCTGCATTCTCTACTTCCATAGTCATTCTTATCGCCATCTCATGAACACAGAATAGCCTGCATTCTCCACTTCCATAGTCATTCCTATCGCCATCTCATGAATACAGAGTAGCCTGCATTCTCTACTTCCACAGTCATTCCTATCTCCGTCTCATGAACACAGAATAGCCTGCATTCTCTACTTCCACAGTCATTCCTATCTCCGTCTCATGAACACAGAATAGCCTGCATTCCCTACTTCCACAGTCATTCCTATCTCCATTTCATGAACACAGAATAGCCTGCATTCTCTACTTCCACAGTCATTCCTATCACCACCTCATGAACACAGAGTAGCCTTCATTCTCTATTTCCGCAGTCATTCCTATTTCCATCTCATGAACACAGAATAGCCTGCATTCTCCACTTCCATAGTCATTCCTTTCACCATCTCATGAACACAGAATAGCCTGCATTCTCCACTTCCATAGTCATTCCTATCTCCATCTCATGAACACAGAATAGCCTGCATTCTCCACTTCCACAGTCATTCCTATCTCCATCTCATGAACACAGAATAGCCTGCATTCTCCACTTCCATAGTCATTCCTATCACCATCTCATGAACACAGAATAGCCGGCATTCTCCACTTCCACAGTCATTCCTATCACCCTCTCATGAATACAGAATAGCCTTCATTCTCTATTTCCACAGTCATTCCTATTTCCATCTCATGAACACAGAATAGCCTGCATTCTCCACTTCCATAGTCATTCCTATCGCCATCTCATGAACACAGAATAGCCTGCATTCTCTACTTCCACAGTCATTCCTATCACCATCTCATGAACACAGAATAGCCTGCATTCTCCACTTCCATAGTCATTCCTATCTCCATCTCATGAACACAGAATAGCCTGCATTCTCTACTTCCACAGTCATTCCTATCACCATCTCATGAACACAGAATAGCCTGCATTCTCCACTTCCATAGTCATTCCTATCACCATCTCATGAACACAGAATAGCCTTCATTCTCTATTTCCACAGTCATTCCTATCACCATCTCATGAACACAGAATAGCCTGCATTCTCTACTTCCACAGGCCTTCCTATCTCCATCTCATGAACACAGAATTGCCTGCATTCTCTATTTCCACAGTCATTCCTATCACCATCTCATGAACACAGAGTAGCCTGCATTCTCCACTTCCCCACAGTCATTCCTATCACCATCTCATGAACACAGAATAGCCTTCATTCTCTATTTCCACAGTCATTCCTATCACCATCTCATGAACACAGAATAGCCATCATTCTCTATTTCCACAGTCATTCCTATTTCCATCTCATGAACACAGAATAGCCTGCATTCTCCACTTCCATAGTCATTCCTATCGCCATCTCACGAACACAGAATAGCCATCATTCTCTACTTCCACAGTTATTCCTATCACCATCTCATGAACACAGAATAGCCTGCATTCTCTATTTCCACAGTCACTCCTATTTCCATCTCATGAACACAGAATAGCCTTCATTCTCTATTTCCACAGTCATTCCTATTTCCATCTCATGAACACAGAATAGCCTGCATTCTCCACTTCCATAGTCATTCCTATCACCATCTGTTTTCTCTACTTCCACAGTCATTCCTATCACCATCTCGAACACAGAATAGCCTGCATTTTCCACTTCCATAGTCATTCCTATCTCCATCTCATGAACACAGAATTAGCCTGCATTCTCCACTTCCACAGTCATTCCTATCACCATCTCATGAACACAGAATAGCCTGCATTCTCCACTTCCACAGTCATTCCTATCTCCATCTCATGAATACAGAATTAGCCTGCATTCTCTACTTCCACAGTCATTCCTATCTCCATCTCATGAACACAGAATTAGCCTGCATTCTCCACTTCCACAGTCATTCCTATCTCCATCTCATGAACACAGAATTAGCCTGCATTCTCTACTTCCACAGTCATTCCTATCTCCATCTCATGAACACAGAATTGCCTGCATTCTCTACTTCCACAGTCATTCCTATCTCCATCTCATGAACACAGAATTAGCCTGCATTCTCTACTTCCACAGTCATTCCTATCTCCATCTCATGAACACAGAATTAGCCTGCATTCTCTACTTCCTTCTCCACTTCCACAGTCATTCCTATCTCCATCTCATGAACACAGAATTAGCCTGCATTCTCTACTTCCACAGTCATTCCTATCTCCATCTCAGAACACAGAAGCCTGCATTCTACTATCATCCACTATCTCCATTTCTTGAACACAATTAGCCTGCATTCTCTACTTCCACAGTCATTCCTATCTCCCTCTCATGAACACAGAATTAGCCTGCATTCTCTACTTCCACAGTCATTCCTATCTCCATCTCATGAACACAGAATTAGCCTGCATTCTCTACTTCCACAGTCATTCCTATCTCCATCTCATGAACACAGAATAGCCTGCATTCTCTACTTCCACAGTCATTCCTATCTCCATCTCATGAACACAGAATTAGCCTGCATTCTCTACTTCCACAGTCATTCCTATCACCATCTCATGAACAAAATTTGTCAAAATCATAAAAGATGGGTTGTCTCCATTTAGCAGTCAGACCCCACAGCATGATAATCTGAACTTTTCCATTAGGTTTTTTAATCTATATAAGTTCCTTCATCATAATTCCAGTGTTTGGCGATTTTCATTTCATCACAAGCTATCACGACTAGCTTTTCTTCTACAGTAAGAGTTTCAGCTTTCTTTTCATTAATGACGAAACTTATGTCTATATGCCTGGCTCACAAAGTAAAGTCTTTCTCGTGACGTCATGTCCCCTACTGCGCGTCGTCAGGCCTTATCTTGCTACCTTTCGTCACCGCGTAAGGCATTAAGACATGAAACACCACCACCGCATTGGCAACTTGTTCTTTTTTTTTTTTCCATTTTCTTTAGAGTTAAACAGTAATATGAATTTTTATCATTGTTGACTAGTATACGACCATACATCAAATACGAGAATTTTCTTTGCCAGTTTTTTGCAAAACATTGCTTGGGTGTAAAGAGAATATCTACAGTGAATACCTTGTCTCCATGGTTATGTAATATCTGTATGAATAGAGATGTACAACAATTCAGAGACTAAGTTTCTGATGTGGGTGGCAAGTGGAATAAGCAAATGGAATGTGAATGAGGCGTAGATTGCAGCATTTGCCGATTATACCATCTCTGTTGGGGATGTTAAAAAAAATATAACTACAGAAACCAATACAATTGTCTGATCGTGTTTTGAAGAGGAGACAGCTAAAAGCAGACGGGCGCAAGAATATATATAATATACTAGCTATATATATATATAGATATTAATTATATAATATATAATTATAAATATTATATAATTATATCTAAATTATAGAATAAATTATATCATATATAATATATAATTATTATATATATATTATATATATATATATATCTATATATTAGTATATATATATTAATCTATAATATATATATATATATATAATAATAATATATATTAGTATATATATATATATCTATATATACTATATAATATATATATATATATATATCATATCTATTATATAGATAATATGATATCATATATATATCTATATATAATTATATATATATAATAATTATTATATATTATAAATATATTCTATATATGTGTGTGTGTGTGTGTGTGTGTGTGTGTGTGTGTGTGTGTGTGTGTGTGTATGAATAATTATCACATCACCGTGATTCATATAAATTATTGAGCTACAAATGTCCTTTAATATCCAATTCGCTCTACTTCGGAATTAATATATTTTCATATATGTAAACCGAAGGGGAATTTTTAGCTGATAATAATTCTGTCCTCTCGTGGGTTCGAACCACCGCCCAGCGGACAGATTTCGTCTCTGTCCGCTGGGCGGTTGTTCGAACCCACGAAAGGATGAAATTGATATCAACTAAAAAATTTCCCCTTCCGGTTTGTACATATGTGAAAATTATATTAATTTCCGAGGTAGAGCGCGAATTGGGATATTAAAAGGACATTTGTAGCTCAATAATTTATATGAATCACGGTGATGTGTTTAATTATTCATACACACACACACACACACACACATATATATAATATATATATATAATATCTATAATAATAATATATATTATTATTATAAATATAATATATACATACTATATATTTAATATATTATATATGTATATATATATTTTATATATACATATATATATATATATATATATATATATATATATATATATATATATATATATATATATATACATATATATCCTTTACTTCTATCTTTCTTTTTTCCCAAGGTTTTCTCTCTTTTTCAAAATTTGTGTAGTGTTTTCTTTTCTTCGTCTTTTCCAAAGAATTTTCAGTGCCACGATGCTGACGCTCTCTACCCTTTGTTTATTATTACTTTCATGCACTTATGTTTATTAAATGGAAAGATAACAGAAACTTGACTGTTATGTATTATTCTAAAGAGCCATCAGAATTTAAGAGATAGCTGAGATACAGCCGAAAATACTAAAAAAAACCATCAGGCCTCACGAGGAAGTTACTTTGGTATAGATATTATTATTGCGATTTCTTTAATCTGAAAAAGCAAGCAGAAGTAATGAGAGAAATATGGGAGAAAACTCATAAAAAAGAAACAGTAATCTTCTTTCTTGAATAAAGGAATAGAGTATTATCTTAAAATAGTACTTTGTAAAACCATTTTTATTTCCCGAAAGTGCAAAGTGAAGAACTACTTTTATGTTAAATTTGATTAAGTCGAATAGTGCGCAGACGTTTTTATCGGTCTCCTGTCACGATGTTCGTATTAGAATGTCACTTAACATCTGAGGAAAAGTTTCATAGATTTTGTTATCCTTTCAAGTTTGTTAGCTTCAGGACGATTGCCTCTTCGGTTACTAGACATTGTGTAAATGCTGAGGTATCCGTATATTTAACCCTTGTCAGGTTTCGGTAAACTTTTTTTTTTTTTTTTTTTTTTTTTTTTTGTTTTTTTTTTTTTTTTTTTTTTTTTTTTTAAACTTCTCGCGTTAAGGTCAAATGATTCCCTAGCCATAAAACTTTTGTGCTTTCATTCCTAAGAGTGTGATAAGTTTTCGTGCATCTTTCGTATTCTTTTGTTTTACTTTGCTTAAGACTCGTTTTCGTAATTTCCATTTAGCAGTTAAAGCACACGGTTTTTTTAGATGTACTCTGGGATTAAGCCTTATAAACACTTTGTTATTGTTTTGTTGTTGTTGTTGTTGTAGTTGGGGGTTGGAAAGTTCTAGGTCCAAAAGGGGCGTTTCCCAGTAAGTTAAAGATACAGGAATTTTAGGATAGGATGTTTAGGATTTATTGGAATGAAAATGTCAAAAAGAGATAATGGGCATGTTAAACAGCATAGAAAAATTATTTCTAATAAAATATAGTGTATTTATGTTAATTTTCGTAGGTGAAAGAAGGGTCTATTAGACCGTAGATTTTTGCACGTTTTAATTTACGTTAAGTCTTGACTATAATGTTTACAACTTGTGTGTGAGGGGATAATCTTGTATGCGTCCGGAGTAAGCTGGAGGTCGGATCACGCCCCACACACATTACCACTCTCTCTCTCTCTCTCTCTCTCTCTCTCTCTCTTTTCTTCCCAGAATTCCAGTGAATCTATCATATATCTGGATTTATCTCGACTTCTTTTTACCAAGATTCCTTGTAAGTATAAGCTAAAAGTAAATTTGTATGCGACAGTGGAATCTATCAGATGAATGAGTAACATAGATGTGTAGGTGGTACAATGAAGTCTCTCTCTCTCTCTCTCTCTCTCTCTCTCTCTCTCTCTCTCTCTTGTTCTTGCCGCGATGTATTTCTGCTCCGTTTTTTGCGTTTATTTATGCGTTACTGATTTTGACATTTGGCATTTAACCTGAGAACGTCACGAAATGGCCTTATTGAAAATTGAACAAACTGATATTTTCCATTCTTCCTTTGTCTCTCCGATACAAATGAATTTAGAAGCGAGTTGCAGAACCGGTATTTCAGCGTAATTTTGCCAGCTCATTATTTACTGCACTGGCTGATACTTTGTGTTCGACATTTTCTTTCTGAAAGTGAAAGAGTAAATTTTGCTTTTAGAATATATTAACAATCCCTTTCTTCATGTCATTTCGCTCGTGGTCCTTCGAGATGAAAAAAAGGGTCATCTTTGTTTTCAAAATCTTGATGACTTTGCTTCTATAGGGTTAAAAGAATTGTCAACTGAGGTTTGTTTAAAGGGATGATGAGTATAGAAGAGTTTTATGATTTTATAGTTTTAATAATAATAATGATAATATCTGTCTTAGTGGGATTTAAAGGAAGTACTAATCTTCAATTATTTATGTTCTGCAAAGAAGAAATTATGCCAAAAAAAAACGAGAATATGAGAGTAAAATTAGTCTACTGATGAGCCAGTGATATATAATGAAGCTTACTTTGAAGAGGGTTCTACCCTTATTATATTATTATTATTATTATTATTATTATTATTATTATTATTATTATTATTATTATTATTATTATTAAAGAGGATGGCAGAATTAAGCGAGTTGATTTTATAGTTTTTTTTTTTTTTTTTTTTCTTTTTCATCAGCTTCTCTGATTCAGCGATGTTTCTGGAGAAGCGGATGAAAGGAGAAATAGAAAAAAATTATATAAAATCAACTCGCTTTATTCGGTCCATTCCATTTAATAGTATTTGCCTGAAAGACGGTCTCTTGCCAAAATATTATTATTATTATTATTATTATTATTATTATTATTATTATTATTATTATTATTATTATTATATTATTATTATTTTTATTTAGCGACCTCTCGGGCATCTAATTAGTATTACCCTTTATGTACGGAAAACTGCTGACTCCCGCTCCCAATATAGACACTGGAGGATGATATTTATGAAACCGGTGATCTTTGCCTCTGAATGCTGGCAAGGATAAGTGAAATAAGAGCCCAGTTGGGTTACGCAATTCTGAGCGATCCCATAAGGATGGGGGGGGTTAGGGGGGGGGGGGGTTATGAGAATAGTAAGAAGGGGTGCATTTTCAAAGAGCATTTGCTTCAACCTGGCGGTCCCTTAAACACCCACCCACCCACCCACCACCCCCTTGCCTCATCACTCGCCCCCCATCCCACCATCCAGCAACTAACTTTGGTACATTCCTAAACGACGTCATTAAAGATTCCTCAAACAGCGTTATACTGAATTAAATAAAATGGTGTGCAAGTTGGCATTTCCCCTGACCTTTTATATATCAGAGAATAATCCAGCGGTTTTCTATACTGCACTTCTCCTCCCTCACCGCCTCCAACTCCGCCCTCCCCCCTTCGGTCGCTGGAGTCTCTGTCCTCCTCCTCCTCCTCCTCCTCCGCCTCTTGTTTATCTGTACCTGTTTATTCCATATATGCTGTTGCTTAAAATCATTCCTTTCAGTATTTTTTTTTTTTTTACTCTCCAGTCTTAAACATTTGTTATTATTCTTCTTAGTTTCTTCTACAGTCTCTTGTTCATTTTGCATTTTTGAATATTCAAGGCGTTCCCCCATGTATAGGATTGATTTTAGTGACCTGCACCCCCCCCCCCTTTCTCTCTCTCTCTCTCCTCTCTTCTCCTCCATCTACCTCCCTCCCTCTCTCCTTCCTCCTCTAAGACTTTCATCAAGGGTTCCCTTTTCTTGGCCCCCCTTCCCCTTTCCTTCCTCCTCCTCCTCCTCTTCTCTCTCTCTCCCTTCTTCTCTCTCCTCCTTTCTTCTCCCCTACCCCTCTCTCTATCTCTCTTCCCTCCGAACCTTCCCTCTCCTCTCTCTCCCTTCTTCTCGCTCTCCCTTCCTCCTCTCTAAGACTTCATTCAAAGGTCTTTTCCTTGGTTTTCCCTTCCTCCTCCTCCTCTCGGGTCCCCTCCCTCTTCCCTTCCCTCCCCTCTCTTCCCTTTCCTCTTCCCCTCTCCCTCCCCACTACTTCCTCTTCTCTTCTCCTCTTTCTCTCTCTCTGGTAAGACGTTTCATATCAAGGTTCCTTTTCCTTGGTTCCTCTTTCTTTCTCTCCCTCTCTTCCTCCTTCCCTCTCTCCCTCCCCCCCCATCCTCCTTCGCCTCTTCTCCTCTCTCTACTCGCCTCTGTAAGACTTTCATCAAGGTCCCCCCCCTTTCTTGGTTCCTCTCCTCTCTTCTCTCCTCGGTCTCTTCCCTTCTCTCTCTCTCCTCTCTCTGTCCCTCTGTAAACCTTCATTCAAGGTCCACCCCCCCCCTTTCCTTCTTGGTTTCCTTCCTCCTCCCTCTTCCCTCCCTCTCCTCCCCTCCCTCCTCTCCACTCCTTCTGCTCTCCTCTCTTCCTCTCTCGTCTGTAAAGGAAAACTTCACATTCAAGGTTCCCCCTTTCTTGGCCCCTCCCCCTTCCCCTTCCTTCTCTCCTCTTCCTACTCCTCCCCTCTCTCTCCTCTCTCTCCTTCTCCTCTCTCTCTCTTTTAAGACTTTCAATCAAGGTCTTACTTGGCTCCTTCCCCTTCCTCCACAAGTGTGCTGAGGTAATGCAAGATTTGAGAAAAGATACAAGAATTTTTTTGTTCAACATGTCTATCATGGATAGACAATGTTATTAAATCAAGATTGAATGTACAAATAGTTGAGGATGAAGAAGAAGAGGAAGAAGAAGAAGAAAAAGAAGAAGAGGAAAACGGAAGAGAAGTAAACAAAAATGAAATGACAGAAAAAAATAAGGAAAACAAAGAACAAGATAAAAGTATGGATGCAGAGATACTCATTGATACTACATATGAGGCAATAAAGCAGCATACCTACGAAGAAATAAATTACGATATGACAACAGAAAAGCAAATCCCGAAGAGGCTCTACCCAGATCTACACAATGACGGGAAAGAGGAAAAAATAGACAAGAAAAGACAAAATCTGCAACCTTTTGAAAAGAGGGAATTGCAGATTTGGAGAAAGATGTTACTACAAACATCCTAAGGTAAGTCAAAACTATGAAATATATGGTAAATGTGCAATACTTAGATGGCTATGGGGATGATTGCAGAGATCTGCATCCAAAAATATGTAAAAACCAAAAAGAAGGAAAAGGATGTAAGTTCGACAAAAAATGCAAATATATGCACCCTGTAGCCATGAATCATAATCAAATAAATAACCAACCAAGTAATAAAATCCAAAATAAGAAAGAAACAAATAAAGAGAGAAATCAAGAATATCAGGTAAAAGAGAAAAGCAAACCACCAATGAGATATGCAGAGGTTGTCAGCAAAAATTTCAAAGCATCAGCTCCGAAATTCTACTCAAGAGATAATAACTGTATTTATTATGCAAGAGGATATGCAGAAACGGAGAAAGTTGCAGATTCAGACACAAAACATGAATAATTATGATGAAGGAAGATCAAATATTAAGGAAAAGTTGGATTTTTTAATGTCAGAATTTCTGGAAATGAAAAAAAAAAAAGAACAACATACCAGAACAGGAAAGAAACAATGGGAAAATCCTTATTACTACCAATATTAAATGAAGGAGAAAACACGCAAAACCATCATAGTGATGAATGCGCAGGGTTTAGTTACGAGTAACTCAAAGAAAAATAGCAGTACTTAGAAGAACTAACCCAAAATGAAAAGAAAATAGATATAATGAATATAAGTGAAACCTAGTATTCCCAAGAGACTGGGAATGATGATCAAATAAAAGGGTTCCAAACTTATAGATCAGATAGAAAAAATAGGAATCAAGGGGGAACCGCAATATATGGAAAGACAAAAAAACCAAGGAAAAATATATGAGAAATATAGTAACTCATAATGGGTGAACTAATAGCGGTAGAATTTGAATCTGAAAAATTGATGAACATAGTAATATATAGACCTCCTAATACTAAAGAGTTTGACTTAATAATTGAAAAATTGGATGATATATGTAGAAATCACAAGGACTGGACTATTCTCCTATCTGGTGACTTCAACTTTCCTTTCGTAGAATGGAAAGAACGAATAGGAGACTGTGGTTGTACTTATACATATAAAAAAGAGAGTAATAGTAGTGCAGAAGATAAGAGGCAATTTGAAAAGCTATTAGATATGCTACTAGAATACAACATTCAACAAATAAATCACCTGCCAACAAGAAAGGAAAATACTTTAGACCTAGTATTTGTGAACGAGATGAATTATGTTAAAGAAATAATAGTTTATAATGCGAGTATTTCAGATCATAATGTCATAGAAATAACAGTTCATTCCAAAGCAAGTGAAAATAGAGATAAGCAAGAAATGAAAAAGTGGGAAGGATATGGAAAATACAACTTCTACAGTAAAAAATATAAAATGGTCAGAAATTAATGAAGAATTAAACAAAGATTGGGATAACATTTTCGTAAGTGATGACATAAGGGTAAATACGGAGATATTATATAAAAATATTGGAGAAAATATGGATAAATATATACCGAAGAAGAAAAGTAAACATCATTCATGCATACCAAGAGACAGAAGGATCTTGTTCCAGAAAATCAGAAAGTGGAAAAAGGTCTTGCAAAAGAAAAAAATGCATGGAAAGTTATAGAACTAAAAAGCAAGATAGAAAATGCAGAACAAAAGATTATACAATCAAAAGAAAATGAAAACGGGACTTGGAAGAAAAAACCCTATTAAATATCAAGCAAAACCCAAAACCCCCCAAACACTATTATACTCATATGCGAAGAAGATGAATAAAAGAAGAATAGAAATAGGCCCTCTGAGAATTGAAGGAGGATTAACGAAATGAAAAAAAGGGAAATTTGCAACATACTGGCAGAACGATATAAAGAGAGAATTCACCCCTAGAATAGATAATGAAGATAATGATATAGAAGTAAGGGACGAAAATAGTGAATATTTAGCTGACATAGAAATTAATGAAGCTGATATTGTGCAGGCAATTAATGAAATTAAAAATGGAGCTGCTGCAGGGCCGGATGGAGTCCCTGCTATTTTGTTAAAGAAAGTAGTTCATTCTATCGCAAAGCCACTTGCAATATTATTAAGACAAAGTGTAGATACAGGCAAGATTTATGATGAGCACAAATTAGCATATATCACCCCTACTTTCAAAAGTGGATCAAGACTAGAGGCAAGTAATTATAGGCCTGTGAGTCTAACATCACATATTATGAAAGTGTATGAAAGGGTAATGAAGAAAAATATTATGAAACATTTAATAAAAAATAATTTGTTTAATAAAGGACAACATGGTTTCGTACCCGGAAAAAGTACACAAACCCAACTGTTAGTCCACCGTGAGAACATATTCAAAAATATGAAAAGCGGAAATGAAACAGATGTGGTTTATTTAGACTTTGCAAAAGCTTTTGATAAAGTAGACCATAATATTATTCGCAAGAAAATTAGAAAACACAATATCGTAGATAAAGTAGGAAGATGGTTAAAAGAATTTTACACAACAGAAAACAGATAGTTATTGCAAACGACGAGAAATCGGATGAAGAACCAAGGTAATATCCGGTGTGACCGCAAGGTACGGTGTTAGCTGCAATACTGTTTGTTATTATGATTGAAGACATAGACAATAATGTTAAGGATTCGGTAGTGAGTAGTTTCGCAGATGACACAAGAATAAGTAGAGAAATTACTTGTGATGAAGATAGGAACGCTCTACAAAGAGACCTTAACAAAGTATATGATTGGGCAGAGGTAAATAGGATGGTATTTAACTCTGATAAATTTGAATCAATAAATTATGGAGACAGAGAAAGAAAGCTATATGCATATAAGGGACCTAATAATGAGACCATCACAAATAAGGAAGCAGTTAAAGACCTTGGTGTGATGATGAATAGGAACATGTTATGCAATGATCAAATAGCAACTCTGTTGGCAAAATGTAAAGCAAAAATGGGGAAGGGTGTTGTTACGGCACTTCAAAACAAGAAAAGCTGAACACATGATTATGCTTTATAAAACATATGTTCGTAGTCCACTTGAATATTGCAATATGATATGGTACCCACACTATCAAAAGGATATTGCACAAATAGAGAGTGTACAAAGGTCCTTACAGCTAGAATAGAAGAAGTTAAGGACCTAGACTACTGGGAAAGACTACAATTCTTAAAATTATATAGTCTAGAAAGGAGAAGAGAACGCTACATGATAATTCAGGCATGGAAACAACAGAATAGAAGGAATAGCAGAAAATATCATGGAACTAAAAATATAAACAGAAAGAGCAAGCAGAGGTAGATTAATAGTGCCCAAAACTATACCAGGAAAAATAAGGAAAGCACACAGGACATTAATCCACTACGCACCAGCATCGATAATGCAGCGTCTATTCAATGCGTTGCCAGCTTCATCTGAGGAATATATCAGGAGTGAGCGTAGATGTGTTTAAGAATAAGCTCGACAAATATCTAAACTGCATCCCAGACCATCCAAGATTGGAAGATGCAAAATATACCGGAAGATGTACTAGCAACTCTCTGGTAGACATTAGAGGTGCCCTCACACTGAGGGACCTGGGGCAAACCCGAACAAGATGTAAGGTCTGTAAGGTAAGTAAGGTCTCTCTCTCTCTCTCTCTCTAAGACTTTCTCAAGGCCTTTCTTGGCCTCTCTTCCTTTTCTTTTTCCACTCTTCTCTCTCCTTTCCTCTCTCTCTCTTCTCTCTCTCTCTCTCTCTCTCTCTCTAGGACTTCATCAAGGTCTTTTTGGGCCCCTCCCCTCTTCCTCTCTTCTCTCTCTCTCTCTCCTCTCTCTCTCTCTTCTCCTAAAAGACTTCATCAAGGTGGTCTCTCTCTCTCTCTCTCTATCTTTCTCTCTCTCTCTCTCTCTCTCTCTCTCTCTCTCTCTTGACTCATCAAAGGTCTTTCTCTCTCTCTCTCTCTCTCTCTCTCTCTAAGACTTCATCAAGGTCTTTTTCTTCCTGGGCTCTCTCTCTCTCTCTCTCTCTCTCTCTCTCCTCTCCTCTTTCTCTAAGATTCATCAAGGTCTTTCCTTGGCCTCTCTCTCTCGTCTCTCTCTCCTTCTCTCTCTCTCAAAAGACTTCATCGAAGGTCTTGTTTCCTTCTCTCTCTCTCTCTCTCTCTTTCTCTCTCTCCTTCTCTCTCTCCTCATCTCTCTCTCTCTCCTAATACTTCATCAGTCTTTCTTGGCTCCTCTCTCTCATCTTCTCTCTCTCTCTAAGACTTCATCAAGGTCTTTCTTGGCCTCTCTCTCTCTTCCTCCCTACCCTCTCTCTGTCAGTCTCTCCTCCTCCCTCATCTCTCTCTCTCTACAGACTTCATCCAAGGTCTTTCTTGGCCTCTCTCTCCTCTCCTCCCCTCTCTCTCTCTCTTCCTCTCTCTCTCTCTAAACTTCAAATCAAGTCTTTCTTGGCCTCCCTCTCCTCTCTCTTCTCTCTCTCGTCTCTCTCTCATCTCTTCTCTCTCTCTCATCTCTCTAAGACTTTCATCAAGTCTTTCTTGGCCCCTCCTCTCTCTCTCTCTCTCTCCTCCTCTCTCTCTGTCTGTCTCATCTCCTCTCTCTCTCTCTAGTTTATAATGCGAGTATTTCAGACCATAATGTCTAGATTCAACAGTCCATTCCAAAGCAAGTGAAAACAGAGATAAGCAAGAAATGAAAAAGTGGGAAGGATATGGAAAATACAACTTCTACAGTAAAAATATAAAATGGTCAGAAATAAATGAAGAATTAAACAAAGATTGGGATAATATTTTCGTAAGTGATGACATAAAGGTAAATACAGAGATATTATATAAAATATTAGAGAAAATAGTGGATAAATATATACCGAAGAAGAAAAGTAAACATCAGTCATGCATACCAAGAGACAGAAGGATTTTGTTCCAGAAAATCAGAAAGTGGAAAAAAGGTCTAGCAAAAAAAAAAATGCATGGAAAGTTATAGAACTAAAAAGTAATATAGAAAATGCAGAACAAAAGATTATACAATCAAAAGAAAATGAAAAACGGGACTTGGAAGAAAAAACCCTATTAAATATCAAGCAAAATCCCAAACTATTATACTCATATGCGAAGAAGATGAATAAAAGAAGAATAGAAATAGGCCCTCTAAGAATTGAAGGGAGATTAACGAATGAAAAAAAGGAAATTTGCAACATACTGGCAGAACGATATAAGAGAGAATTCACCCCTAGAATAGATAATGAAGATAATGATATAGAAGTAAGGGATGAAAATAGTGAATATTTAGCTGACATAGATATTAATGAAGCTGATATTGTGCAGGCTATTAATGAAATTAAAAATGGAACTGCTGCAGGGCCTGATGGAATTCCTGCTATTTTGTTAAAGAAAGTAGTTCATTCTATCGCAAAGCCACTTGCAATATTATTAAGACAAAGTGTAGATACAGGCAAGATTTATGATGAGCACAAATTAGCATATATTACCCCTACTTTCAAAAGTGGATCAAGACTAGAGGCAAGTAATTATAGGCCTGTGAGTCTAACATCACATATTATGAAAGTGTATGAAAGGGTAATGAAGAAAAATATTATGAATCATTTAATAATAATTTGTTTTTTTAATAAAGGACAACATGGTTTCGTACCCGGAAAAAGTACACAAACCCAACTGTTAGTCCACCGTGAGAACATATTCAAAAATATGAAAAGCGGAAATGAAACAGATGTGGTTTATTTAGACTTTGCAAAAGCTTTTGATAAAGTAGACCATAATATATTAGCGAAGAAAATTAAAAAAACACAATATCGTGGATAAAGTAGGAAGATGGTTAAAAGAATTTTTACACAACAGAAAACAGATAGTTATTGCAAACGACGAGAAATTGGATGAAGCCAAGGTAATATCCGGTGTGCCGCAAGGTACGGTGTTAGCTGCAATACTGTTTGTTATTATGATTGAAGACATAGACAATAATGTTAAGGATTCGGTAGTGAGTAGTTTCGCAGATGACACAAGAATAAGTAGAGAAATTACTTGTGATGAAGATAGGAACGCTCTACAAAGAGACCTTAACAAAGTATATGATTGGGCAGAGGTAAATAGGATGGTATTTAACTCTGATAAATTTGAATCAATAAATTATGGAGACAGAGAAAGAAAGCTATATGCATATAAGGGACCTAATAATGAGACAATCACAAATAAGGAAGCAGTTAAAGACCTTGGTGTGATGATGAATAGGAACATGTTATGCAATGATCAAATAGCAACTCTGTTGGCAAAATGTAAAGCAAAAATGGGAATGTTGTTACGGCACTTCAAAACAAGAAAAGCTGAACACATGATTATGCTTTATAAAACATATGTTCGTAGTCCACTTGAATATTGCAATATGATATGGTACCCACACTATCAAAAGGATATTGCACAAATAGAGAGTGTACAAAGGTCCTTTACAGCTAGAATAGAAGAAGTTAAAGACCTTGACTACTGGGAAAGACTACAATTCTTAAAATTATATAGTCTAGAAAGGAGAAGAGAACGCTACATGATAATTCAGGCATGGAAACAGATAGAAGGAATAGCAGAAAATATCATGGAACTAAAAATATCAGAAAGAGCAAGCAGAGGTAGATTAATAGTGCCCAAAACTATACCAGGAAAAATAAGGAAAGCACACAGAACATTAATCCACTACGCACCAGCATCGATAATGCAGCGTCTATTCAATGCGTTGCCAGCTCATCTGAGGAATATATCAGGAGTGAGCGTAGATGTGTTTAAGAATAAGCTCGACAAATATCTAAACTGCATCCCAGACCATCCAAGATTGGAAGATGCAAAATATACCGGAAGATGTACTAGCAACTCTCTGGTAGACATTAGAGGCGCCTCACACTGAGGGACCTGGGGCAACCCGAACAAGATGTAAGGTCTGTAAGGTAAGGTCTCTCTCTCTCTAAGACTTCATCAAGGTCTTTCTTGGCCCCTCCTCTCTCTCTCTCTCTCTCTCTCTCTCTCTCTCTCTCTCTCTCTCTCTAAGACTTCATCAAGGTCTTTCTTGGCCCCTCCCCTTCCTCCTCTCGCTCTCTCACTCCCCTTCTGACGCCTTCCCCGGAGTGAGTATGACCTTGTGATGAAGTAGTATCATCATGTTTCATTATTTTTCCTCACACATGTCGAATCTAATTTCAATCTGCGATATATCTTAATCATGTCTCCATTGCATAAATGTCAGAACGCCGCGTGCTCTCAATTATTCCCTACTCATCACAGGGGGAACGAGAGGTAGGAGACAATGATCACAGAAGGGGAGAGTCGCAGATAAATCAACAAGGTAAAGCCAAGCCAAGAGAGAGAGAGAGAGAGAGAGAGAGAGAGAGAGAGAGAGAGAGAGAGAGAGAGAGAGAGGTTTGCTTCACAAATCAAGAAATGCCATTACATCCTCTCTCTCGTTTATATTTCTGGATAGCATAGGATACAGGTATCCTTTACTGTTAAAGCGTAGTGAATTACAGATGAATAAAAGCAGTCTTTTGAAATCTTTTACAACTTACAAAAACATAGAATTCAGGAGTCGACGACTACGAAGTCTTCTCTCATGAGCATTGTGCTTACTGTAAATTTGTATTCAAATTGTGCCGTATTGCTTTAGGGAAAATGATATCAAGAAATTCCCTTCAGCGCCTTCAAACTGGTTCAAACAAGTATTTCAATCACGAAACTCAAGTTTGCAAGAAACGTATGTCACTTGTTTCGTTATGGTTTACGCAAACGAATTTGCGAATTATATATGACACGGATATCATCTTGTCGAATAGTACGGATATTAAATATATAGAGCAAACTAAAGCAAAGACCATTTCTTCGTTCACGAGATCCATCGGACACAAGTTCAAAAGAGAATCGAGCAATTTGTGTGACGGGTCTTCACACCAGGGCGAAATGGAAAGTTAAGAACGAGTCATTTTGAATGAGATTAAAAGGTCACTTGATCATATACACTAAATACCTGGCAGACACGAAGCAGAGAATGGAAGGAAGGAGTTACTGCGTTCTTTGAAAGTTGAGTCATCTTCAATCTCTTTCTCCCCTTTTTCATTTTTTTAAGGGAATGAGAGAAGAGCAGAGTCTTTAGCTTCCAGCCGTCGTGATGTGTGGTACATGAAGAAAGAAAATCAAGTTAAAATGACCAATGTAGAGGTTGGTACAAAAATACACCTCGAAATACTTTTGCAATTAATCATTCCTATTATGAGTCCTAAGAGAAATAACGGTTGGACCGTGATATACTCGTATGGTTTAACAATGTGTAAGGTTCATTTTTTCGCTGGAAGAGACTGACAGAATTTGGAGAATGACACATATGACAAAAAGGGACGAAAAGCAAAATTAATTTTAGTAAAAGGGTAATTAAAGCATTCGTTCTTCTGTTAGTTTTCTCTCTAGAATAACGAATATTTTCAGTTCATGATATTCAGCCTGCTACAATGCTCCGGAATGTAGGCAAGCAACTCCAAACACCTTGGATTAAGTCGACAACTCGTCTGAAATGGAACTGGGTAGTAGGACCATTCATCAGAGATCACAGAGAGGTTGTATATTTCGAACATTTTATCCTCTCCCGCAGCTGCGACCCCTAAAGAAAATACGACATTGCAGGCTTGCAGTCAAGTACCGACGAGCTTTGCCAGATTTTGCAGGATGAGGGAAACGTGATCATCGGTACGTGTGAGCATGAAGAATAAGGATAGGAATTGGGGGGGTCCTTTAAAAGATGAGAGAGGGTGCTGTAATATTCATATCAAATTCCAGCGTGATTTATTGATAATCCGTGGAAACAGGGAGTTCATGCAGGGACTTCAAAGCGAGGGCGAATGGCGAATACTCTCCCAATTGATGTTGTCTGCCCTCGTCTCTTTTGAAGTAGGTCATTCTTGCGTCAATATAAAAATAGATGCGCGTCGAGTTCTTGCATGATTTCGTAGTTCATTTTTGTGTCATTCTTTTGTTGTCAGTTATCATAATCAAACTTTCCGTATGAATGTAAGAAAGTGGATTAGAAGATTATTTTCACACGACGTAGTTTGGTAAAGAGTTTAAATCGATTCTGTGTAACGTATTGTTTCTCCCTCCGGGATGAGTTTATTATTGATAACGTTGAAAACAAATGGTATTCAGCTCAGCGCAAAACGATCTGCTTGAAACTTACTCGTTTCGTTTCTCTGTCGAAAAGCAAAGTGAATAAAATAAGCCTAATTGTCAGAGTTTTCTCTCTCTCTCTCTTTTTTTTTTTCTTCTCAGCGAAACTGGAAGTGAAGTGTATGTGAGTTCCAGAGTTATGTCTGACATACAACGATCATCGTTGTTCCTGGGACGACATGTAATTGCCTGCAAACTTGAACAGCTTTCAATACTGTGATTTGCAGGGTGGCTCCACCGGGTCTTCCCAGACGCGGGGGGGTGGGGTGGGGGAAGAACGTCTCCATCGCGATTTCTGTCATGAATACCACAGAGTCTGCAAGGATGAATCTCTACTGAATATTAAGTCTATTGGAATCATAGGGTTATTGGCGCCAGGAACCATAAACACGGCCATCGGCGGGTCAGTAAATGGCGGCGCTCAAATGGCATTGGGACTTATTTGAGGAGTTTCACAATAGTTTTGAGAGTGAAAATACGCCCCGCTCCCGACTTCTCTTCTTCCCCCTGAAAAATGAAAGGACTCATTGTGGTGTTCTCGCGCTATTGTTGACATTTCCATCCTGATTTTTGGAAAAAGTCGAAGCAATCTGACTTCATAAAACCCTAATGCGATCAAAGTACGGAGAAACTGTCACCGGGCCTGCACGCACACACACACATACACACGCACACATGCACACGTTCACTCACATACACGCACGTATACGCTTGCGTGCTCTATATCAAAGATTTCATTATGGGATCATTCAGTCTAAAAAGACAAAAACGGTAATTAAAGATAAAGAAGGTTGTTATCATTAATTTGGACAGATTCTTGCGTATTATTCATGTCGGTTTTGGTAGCCTATTTCTTTTAGACATTCTTAATTTCGTCACTCCTATCTGTTCTTTTTACCACGTTATTGGGTCTCGCTCTTAATATGAGGGAAGCATGGAAGGTTTACTAATGGACTGGAATTTGCGCCCTTGCAGAAGAGAAAAATCTATATATTGCAGTCATTTATTCTTTTTTTTTTCTAATTGATTTGTTTCTTTGTGGCCTTGTTGTGTGTACATAAATACACCCGTTAGATCTTTGCAAAAATATGGGCAGGTGTTTAGTAGAATTAAATGGAATGAATTGAAAGATAATATTGTATTAGTCGAAATTTTCAGAAATTTCACTGACAGCCATGATGGACAGATGCATGACAATTGTGAACGTGTTTATTTTAATTACAAATAGCGATGTATCTTTGATAGTCGTTGTGTCATCGATGTTGCGTTCCAGCCTAGTTTCTTAATTGCATCTTGGTAGCTGTTGGCGTATAAAATACCTTCTTATTCTCTTGAACCAGGATTATTCATGCATTTTCATCGTAAACCTTTTTTCTCGTATGAAGAGGACAGCGCCAGAAAGGTAGAACCTCCGGTTCTGGGAAAATCTCTCTAGGAGTGAATCTGCTATTCCCAATCCCCGTCCCTTTTCTTCTCCTGAGCAACTGGGATCAGATCACGGGCTTTGCGAATTTAAACCTAGTCCTCTACTACTGAAGTAATGGCACCACTTCGCGTATATACATATACTATATTATTATATATAGATATATTAGTGTTATGGCCATGGCTGTTGGACCACAACACAACAATAGGTCTACAGGACCATAAATAATCAAAATACCACAGAATAAGGTGTTCAAAAGGCAGCAATCCACTAAGGTGGAAGCAAGCCCAAGTAAATGCAGCACAAGAATAACTCAAGGGGGATAGCAAAACAATGAAAAAAAAAGCCCAGTAATCTTGATCAATACTTTATATTATAAATGGATGACATGCCTTACCGTCACCAAGCGAGGCCCCTCTGGCAAGTACTGCACCAGAGGCAATAATGAAATGGCGAAGATATGAAGAAACTGCCAGCTGAAGATATATATTTTCTCAGAGACTTGCTGTAATTCCAAGAACCGAGAGAGATAGCAGGCTCGCAAGTCAGGGTGCAAATACCAACTGCCTGCAGCTTGGAAATCAGGTCTCAAGTCAACTCAGCAGAGCCAAAATATGGAGGAGAGAAACAGGGAGGATTAGTCAACAAGACTACACAAAAATACCACTGGAGTGAGGAGACCCCTGCTAACAAGAAGGCGAATTAACAATGAACTTAACAGCCTTCAGAAATGAAAGAGGACTTAAAATCTAACCTAAGTAAGCTAATACATTATAAAAATCCTAAGGCTTACTTACACCTCCTCACCCAGAAAAAAAAAATTTTTTCAAGACAAACATGCAAAAGTTTTCAAGACAAATATGGAAATGTTTACGTTCAAGATAAGGGAATTACTTATCCAATATAAACACTTGAAATATAATATAAACTAACAAAGGAGTTACAAATGTTAAATGAAAAGTATCACTTTAACACTATACACTAAATAATTGCACCAAGTCCTTCACCTAGGACTAAAATCATAAGACCAACCTGTATCAATAATTGATTATCACCATATGGGATCACCTAGGTTGCAAGAGGAGAGGGAGTGGCAACTAAGAAAAATGATATATACTACAAAACCAAATTGTCATACACCAATCACCAACAAATTAGTGTCCAAATAAAGGATTCATAACTTGGGTAACTTGTAAATACTTATACTAACATGCAACATCCTTAATGCCTCATAGGCTACCTTAAATATACACCACATTCTTCGTCAAATATAAATAGTACACCATTCTGCTGTTCACACCAGACTGACAACGTATGTAAAGGGAAAGGTTCCTCTTTCCTTGTGAATTGTTCAAAGCCGCGAAGGTATAATGATTAAATGTCCCGAAAATATCATACACCTTAGCTGTACTTTTTCACAGCACAACCTTCATAACACCCGTACATTGACCTTACACCATCATAGCACCTGTACATTAACATCATAACACCTGTACATAAACCTTACACCCAAGTGTCTTGAACATATAACATGTTACAGCACTAACACAGCACTTTTCTTTTAAGAACTATTAACACTAGTTTGTAGTCCACACTCTCCTGACAAAGGGGTGTATAAACAAATCAGTTTGTCACACAAAAATCTTACCCTAATTTACATACCCAACTAACGTAATAAATACCATCGCCTAAAACATAAGGCGTCCAATATAGGATCATTCATAAATACCTAAACCACCACACATGAAATCATTCATAACCAGATAATTTTGATACAACCTGTTTTAAGCTTAATTCAACCACAGAAATAACACCAGTTCATTATAAACTTCACCACCTCTAAAAGCAATTAAAGGCATAAATTAACCTATAAAATAACAGTTGAATCCATCAACTAACAATTATCTTACAGATGGTCGACATCCATCTATCATATCAAATAATATAATCAACCGTCAATATTATATCCAACATTGGAATGTTACGTTACATCATAATTTGTTCAACCATCATCACGCTAAAATAAAAGAAACCATATAAAAATAATGATTAATACTCAAACTAGAAAACACGAGTGACAGGGAACTTACCAACAGGTAAAGAAAAACCCTTATAATTACCTCGTTCGCACTTACTCTGCCAGCCGGGACAATGCATCGGCCACCATATTCTCTTTACCTGGGATATGCTTAAACTGTAGATCAAATTCTTTGACCAAAATACTCCAGCTCATCAATCTCTGATTCTTATTTTTGTACCGATTCAAGAACGTTAATGGATTATGGTCCATGCAAACTTTAATGGGCACACCTGAGGAGGAGAGATAGACATTAAAATGAGTTAATGCTAAGATCAAGGCCAACGTCTCCTTTTCGATTGTGGAATATTTTCTTTGAGGCAAAGTGAGCTTTTTAGAAAAATACGCCACCGGGTGGGCGATACCATTACCGCCAGCCTGACTCAGCACCGCATCAACCCCCACATCACTCGCATCAGTGGTAAGCTGGAATGGAGAGTCAAAATTGGGAGCTGTTAACAAAGTCCGACTAATGAGGATCAGTTTTATCTTCTCTAATGCCTCCTGAGCCTCCTTACTCCAAACGAAGGTAACATTCTTCTTCAACAAAGCAGTAAGAGGTTCCGCAATGTCTGAAAAATTGCGAATGAATCTACTATAATAGCTTGCCATCCCTAATACCCTTCGCAAATCTTTCCTACATTTAGGAACCTCTACCTTACGATTGGCTTCAATGTTAGCCTCCTTAGGAGCTACCATACCTGCTCCTATCTCATGTCCAAGATATACCACCGTTGCTTTTGCGAAATCCGACTTTCTTAAATTAATAACCAGGCCTGCTTTCCTAAGTACTTTGAATAAGGCCTCAATTCTCTTCAGGTGCGACTGCCAGTCATCGCTAAAAATAACAAAGTCATCAATATACACCACACACCCCTCTAGACCACTAACCAACGAATTCATAAGTCGCTGAAAGGTGGCAGCAGCATTTTGCATGCCAAAGGGCATTACTTTACACTGAAATAACCCCTGTTGGGTTACAAAAGCCGAAACACTGCTGGCCCTTTTCGACAGAGGCACCTGCCAATATCCTTTTAATAAGTCAAACTTCGTAATATATTTAGCACGACCCATACGATCAATGCAATCTTCCACTCGAGGCAATGGAAAACTATCTAAACAAAGACGATAGTCTCCGTCCGATTTCTTTACCAACACAACCAGAAATGACCAAGGACTACAACTCTGCTCAATTAGATTATGCTTGAGCATATACTCAACCTCTCTAGCAACAATTTCATTCTTTTTTGCGTTCAGCCTATAAGGAGCCTGCTTCATGGGCGTGGCGTCCCCTACGTCCACGTCATGCTGCAAGATCGTGGTCTTGCCGGGCACATTAGAAAACAATTCCTTATATTTTAAAAACAAATTTCTCAAGGATTGTTGCTCATCTTTACCCAAGTGACACAACATCTGAGGTAAATTTTCTAAAGCCTCGACATTACCTGCCAGCCATTCACTATCTTTCAAGTAAACGTCCCTGTCCTCTGAAAAGGAATCATTATTATGCTCATTTGAAAAGGAAGCATTATTACCGACAAAGTCATTTTTACTGTCATGAAGAGCCGCAATTGGCCTAACTTTCTCTCTTTCATGGAAAGCTTTCATCATATTTATATGTACCAATTGATGAGGCCTTCTCCTATCGGGGGTTTCCACCAAGAAGTTAACATTATTTACCTTCAATACCTTCCATGGTCACTGGAAGGTAGCTTTGAGAGAATTACCTGGGATAGGTAACAGAACCAGTACCTTCTGTCCTACGTCGAAGTCCCGGGTTACAGTCTTTCTGTCAAAATAAAATTTCATTTTCTTCTGACTTTTCAACAAATTCTCACCTGCAAAAGACCAAGCCCTGGTTAATTTAGCATTCAAATTATTAAGGTAATCAAACAGATTCAAATCAGGGGCATCTCCCTCCCAAGCCTCTCTCACCATATCCAGCGGACCCCTTACAGAATGTCCAAAAATCAAATTAAAAGGAGAGAGACCGAGAGATTGACCAGGAATAGGGCGGAAAGCGAATAAGAGGAAGGGATGGTTTTTATCCCATTCAGCCCCATTCACAATACAATATTTCTTTAACATACTTTTCATAGTTTGGTGAAAACGTTCCAAAGCACCCTGTGACTCTGGATGATAAGGCGAGGACTTTACATGCTTAATGCCCAATTCAGTCATTTTCTGCTTAAAATAACAACTCGTGAAGTTAGTACCGCAGTCAGACTGAATTACCTTCGGGAGACCAAATTTTGAAAAGAAACCTATTAATGCCTCTACAATCTTTTCACTCAAGGGGATTGCCTCGGGGTATACCAAGACATACGATCCATAATAGTGAAAATATACTCATTTCCACTCTTTGACTTTGGGAGAGGACCAACAACATCAATTAACACTTCACGGAAAGGTTCAGACACAACAGGAATAGGTATTAATGGAGCCTTTGGAATAGGTAGATTAGGTTTGCCGACTCTCTGACAAACTTCACAACTATTAACAAATTTTTTAACATCACCTTTCAACTTAGGCCAAAAGAAATTATTCAATAACCTACCGACTGTTTTGTGAATACCAAAATGTCCGCCATCACATTCTCATGAGCTAATGACATTAACTCATGACGGTAACATCCAGGAACCACAATCTGTCGAATAATTTTGTAATCCTCCCCCGAGGCATGCATTGGTCTACTTACTCTATATAATATGCTATTAATTACCTTAAACATAGGAACTGTGACGTTCATTATCTCACCAGACTCAATAGGGAGACTACCAAACTCCTTTTCCTGGGCCGAAACAAGTTCTTTAACAGTCCGATTGGGTTTTAATCTAACACTACTACTATCTACAGCTACATCACTACGTCCTAAACTACTCAAATCAACGTCGACTGTTGACTCTGCAGCGTCAACAGCCTTTGCTTTAGCACGAGTGACTACCGCTACTTCCACATCCGGATTAATCACAATTGGCACGGACTTCTCATACACAATCTCATTTCCGAGAACCACATCCACCTTTTTAATCAGAAATTTATCAACAATAGCCAAACGGATATTCCCCGAAAAATAAGGACAACTAAGATGAAATAGACCAATTGGATACGATTTTACCGTGTCCGGAAAACCACTCAAAATAACAAACTCCCGATTCTCATACACAAAATCATTCGGGACCGAATCTCTAAGAATTAATGATTGTGCAGCTCAGGTATCACGTAAAATATTCACTTTCCTCCCTTGGCCTTCACCATCCACCAAGACTTTCCCCACGGCCAGAAAATCACCGAAGGAACTACCAGTCTCTTGACTTTCTTGGTCATTGAGTCGGAGAGGGCAGAGATCCAACCTGACTAGCACTTTTCCATTCTTTTGATATGACCCCACTTGTTACAGAAAAAGCACATCAAATACCTAAGCTTTTGTGGATCATAAACACCCGACTCCCTAAGTCTGTTATTTTGCGAGTAGTACACCTTTGATTGACCATTTGGAGAAACCTTATTTGATTGAACATTTTGAGAACCCTTATTTGATTGAACATTCTGAGAAACATTCTTTCGGTTATTAAAATTACCTGATCTCCCAGAATAACCCCAACTCCTCCAAATGAACCTTCAAACAATCAGGAGTACACCTTTTAAACTCTTCAACCAACAGCAACTGCTTTAACTTATCAAAATCGTCCACCTCTTTAGATTTCAACCAATCAGTAGCAAATTGCTCTTTACTCCTTGCAAATTCTACGAAAGTCTGATTTTCAATTTTCCTTAAATTCCGGAACCTTTGCCGATAGGCCTCCGGCACGAGCTCATATGCCTTCAACACTATCGCCTTTACACTTTCATAATCCGAGGAGAGATTTTCTTCCAAAGTTACGTATACCTTTTGGGCTATCCCAATCAGTTTACTCTGGATAAGGGTAGTCCATAATCCAATAGGCCATTTTAACTTATTAGAAATTCTTTCGAATGACATAAAGAACTCTCCAACATCATCTTCCTGGAAGTTCGGGACAAACTTCAAAGCCTGAGCTAAATTTGAGAAGGAGGAGGAAGCCTCAACACGAGAAGGAGACCCTGGTGACCCTGGCGTTTGCAAAGCCAACTTAGCTAACTCATGCTTCCTTTCCCTCTCTCTCTCTTCAAACACCATTTTTTGCTGGTCTATTTTCATTTGTTTTAGACTAATCTGTCTATCCAAAATTTCTACTGACAAGACCTCTTCTCTCCTAACCTTGGGTTTGGCTCCTGTCTTAGTCTCCTTAACACACTCATAAACCTTTAACAATAGTTACCCTTCTTCATTGTTACCGTTCTCTCCACTTCGAAAAAATCTGCCACACTTTCTAACTCCTCTTTGTTTAATTCTGCCAACCTATCCTGCCATCCCTCTCCTTCAAGCAACTCTACGACATTCATATCCTCCATTTTGATTATGAATAATTACGACACTTTACCTATAACAAAATTATTTCACTTGCAATAATCCCAACCAACCAAACACTGAGGTGGTGTAACCATGCCACCTAACACTAACAACGCCCCAAGAATTACCCTTGTACTGCAACAAGAACACCACAGGATACGATCAATCCTGGCAAGGTCGCCATTTGTAATGGCCTCATTGGACCACAACACACTAGGTCTACAGGACCATAAATAATCAAAATACCACAAACTAAGGTGTTCAAAAGGCAGCAATCCACTAAGTTGGAAGCAAGCCCAAGTAAATGCAGCACAAGAATAACTCAAGGGGGATAGCAAAACAATGAAAAAAAGCCAATATATATTATAATTCAATAAAATACAAGAAGTTATAACTAGGCCTCTTCATTAACATTAAATTAAATCACAAAAATTATTTACACACAACACATACACAAATGATAGGCAACACATTCAACCTCTGAAGGAGGAAAGGGGGCCCAGAGAGGAATAGAAATTAACAAAAAGAAAGGAATAACCTGAATTTTACACGCTAAAGGATGATGATGAAATGATACAGGTCTCCTCCCAAAAGCACTCCCATAAAGGCCGAGGACAGCAAATCTCAATACAATTACTCTAGCAGAAAATTCATCTGACTACTGCAGCACAGCCGTGATCCCAGTCATCTTCAAAATAATTATGGACGCCGTGATCCCAGTAATCTTGATCAATACTTTGTATTATAAATGGATGACACGCCTTACCGTCGCCAAGCGAGGCCCCTCTGGCAAGTACTGCACCAGAGGCAATAATGAAATGGCGAAGAAATGAAGAAACTGCCAGCTGAAGATATATATTTTCTCAGAGACTTGCTGTAATTCCAAGAACTGAGAGAGAGATAGCAGACTCGCAAGTCAGGGTGCAGATACCAACTGCCTGCAGCTTGGAAATCAGGTCTCAAGTCAACTCAGCAGAGCCTAAATATGGAGGGGAGAAACAGGGAGGATTAGTCAACAAGACTACACAAAAATACCACTGGAGTGAGGAGACCCCTGCTAACAAGAAGGCAAATTAACAATGAACTTCACAGCCTTCAGAAATGAAAGAGGAACTTAAAATCTAACCTAAGTAAGCTAATACATTATAAAAATCCTAAGGCTTACTTACAATATATATATTAATATATTATATAATACATATCTATATATATTTATATATATATATATATATATTATATTATTAATATATATTATTATATATATTCAGTGTGCAGTTTGATTAAGTACAGGGGTTTCTAATGGAAATCTAAACAGCAGGCGCTGCCACACGTACCGTTTAATCACAGTGAGCTAGAAATGACTGTGACCATGAATTTTCATAGTATATTTGGGACGATGTAATATTAAGGGCCCCTTGAAGTAGCACTTTATAAATTATTTTCACTTGTTAGCTTTAGTTTCTGACATCTAAGGATGGGTAGATATTGTTCACTGCAGTTTGGTCAGTTGCATGAAAGTGTGTGAGAGAGAGAGAGAGAGAGAGAGAGAGAGAGAGAGAGAGACGAGAGAGTAGAGAGAGAGAGAGAGAGAGAGAGAGAGAGAGAGAGAGCGGCGTTATGATAAAGGAGGAAGAACAGAACAGTAAGCGAGTGCAAAAAGATTGAAAATATTAATTAGAAGATTTTGAAATATATGGGATTATTTCATATGGCACTATGACACAGTGAACAGTTGTAGAGAGAGATAGATTAGAATCACCAATCTTGTGAAATATTTATGATGCAACTTATCTAATATTTATGTCTAGATGTTAAACCAAATGTCATTCTATGAAGGAAATAGCTTATTGTACCAGGGAAGATAAACATAAGGTAGGATTTTATGTGAGAAGATAAGACAGATGGCAGAAGTGATTGGGGGAAGAGCATTGTCGGTTTAAAAAAGGAGGAGGGACTTGGTCATATGTTTGAAATGAAAGTTATGTAGGATATTTGGAAGTAAAAGGAGAAAGCTGTATGTGGTATACATGGACCTAGAGGAAACTTGTGGCAGAGTTTTTATAAAGGCAATGTGTTGAGGATGTGTAGAAGGGAAAATTGTCTAGAGAAAAAGTTGTTGTGTAGCCTTAGCTTTTGTTATTTTGATAAATGGATTAATACTAGAAATCAGAAACCAGTTACAAGTGGAAGGTGCTGAATTGTAGGATGAAAAAGTAGGTCACGATTGGAATGTGGAATAGCTGGTGTTTGCAGAGGATACTGTACAGATTGCAGGTGGTGTAGAAATACTTCAAAGACTAGTTATGTACTTTGAAAGTCTTTCAAGAGAAGAAAATTGAGAGTAAATGTGAGGAAGGATAAGATCATGAGAGTGAATAGGAACGAGGGAGATGTAGCAGTATTTCTTGGAAGGAGGGAGAATGGAAGTAGTGAATTCGGAAATGTATTTGGTATAAATAAGTTGAGTAATGGTAAATTGTAGTAAGATGTTTGCAGTAGATTGAAGATTGTTAGAGCTGCCTGCCCTCAAAGTAAGTGAAAGGGGGTTGTTGAATGCAAATAAAAGAAAGTAGGTTGAGGTATAGATATGAATGGTTTGCATATCAAATGTTGTGGAAGAAGAACTGAAATACGTATGCTGAGAATTGTGAAGATACACATAATGAAGGGTGAAAGTGTTAGCATAGGTGACAATATAGAAACCGGGTTTTCAGATGGTTAGGCCATGTGAGATTAAAGAAGTGTGGGTGGTTCGTGGTGAACAGTATACTACAATTAGGGTTTGTAAAGAGGAAAGAAAGACCTTGAGAGTGCGGGACAGATGGAGTAAAGGAGGTAGTAGGGGATGCTTGGGACAATCCTGATTTTCCTTTTGCCCTGGAGTTATGACGCGGTAAATATTGTGGAAGTTTGACGTACAAGATGTTCATCCACCAACCTGCAGTTCAAGTGTGAGTGTAGCAGTAATTTTTTGTCTTTTCCCGGGAAGCACCAAAGTCTGTTAATATATATATAACTATATTATATATCTTATATATATATATATAAATATATATACATATTATATATCTATGTATATCTATATATATATATATAATATCTATATATATATGTATTATATATATGGTTATTATATATATATATATAGAATATATATATATGATCAGATATAATAATACATATATATATATATGATATATATTATATCCATATATATATATATAATATATACAGAAATATATATATATGTATATATATATATCCATATTTTATAAATATTTTTTATATAATATATTAATATTATATGTGTGTGTCCCATTGGCAACTAGTCTTTCCTCGTAATAACGCACGTCCCAAGATCGAACCCAGGTAGGGGGAATTTTATTGGCCATTACCCATTACCTTAAAAATCATTCGCGCGTCTGTTAGCCTAACCAGTGAATTAATCACATGGTACTTGGAATCACATGGTAGTTGGAGTGGGTCGCTACCAGTGTGAAGAAGGGTGTGAGACTATCTTACAAACTTAATCCTCGAACATTTGCCGAGAACCTGAAGCTTAACATCTTTTCAAACCACTCCGGCTAGAGGGAAAAGACGTACAGTGTTTTTGTCCAGGCGTGCGCATGTGTTTGTGTGTGTGAGAGAGAGAGAGAGAGAGAGAGAGAGAGAGAGAGAGAGAGAGAGAGAGAGAGTGAATATTCATATAAAATCCATGTTGCAGAATCCCCACTTCAAAACTTCTTAGATTTTCACGGCCCTGAAGAAATCGTCGTGCTAGTCGTGCCAACTAAATAAGGCGGTACTAAAGACGATCGATAATCTTAGGCCTTGTTTCTGCAACCGGAAGTAGGAACAAGAGGTGATGCAGTAGCAGTTGCATATGCTACATCACTCCTCGCTTCCAGATGATGTACTACATCGCTCATTTTGTCTCTTGATCGGATAATTGAATCGGTGTGAGTAGCAACGTCGGCCGAGACTCCTGCCTCGCGTGCTATAATTACTACTTACATAAATGACTGCAACGTCAGTTCTCGTGGAAGGGAAAGATCGAAGTCACGAAGAAGAACTTTTTTTTCTCTTTCTTTCTTTTTCTTTTTTTCAATTTTGAGGGTTTTTTTCGAAAGGTTGGAGTGATGGGGTTAGTAAATATAGATGGACATTATTTTTTCAATTGGCTGTGCAGGTTTTATTGCTTTACTTGATCCGTTTGCTCTCAGCTTTAATGTGTTTCTTTGTAACTTATATAGTAGTTTGTTTGGTTTGCTCTTTGATTACATTATATGATACATCGGTCGACAGACCAAAGTCTTGATTATCGTACACAGCTCCGTAATATTCTTCAATATATCATCTAAAGAAATGGAAGCTAAACGCTTGCGAATCATTCAGCTGTAGTGGTTTCCATAAACTGATCATTTTCAAGATGATCCTAAAATCTTTATAATCTGTATTTTCTTTCAATTGAAGTCTACAGACAAAATAACTATTTCGATAAATATTCAAGAAAAATATACTATATAAGTAATTCTTCATCCATTTAGGACGAATGACAAACTAAATTGATTATGACGTAATTGTAGCTATACCTGCTACCAACCAGGAAGAAAGATTGCTCATGTGGGTATATTACTCTCTAAGTATTTTTGCTCATGATATTTACTTTTGAGTAAAATAAAAAGTTCGAGGTTGGAAGACTTGTTATTTTTTAATGTCATCCAAATATTACTTTGTTATTAGGAATAGCCGTCATAATCTATAGCCATTTGTATGTGAGAAAATGTGGAACAAACTTTAGCTAGACCACAGTAGTGGCCATATACCAGAGACTGCACGTAGCACCTCAGTGGCGTGGTCGGTTTGGTCTTGGCGTGCTACCTCGGTGGCCGAGAGTTCGATTCTCAGCCATTCCATTGAGGTGTTAGAGATGTGTATTTCTGGTGATAGAAGTTCGCTCTCGGCGTGGTTTGGAAGTCACGTAAAGCCGTTGGTCCGGTTGCTGAATAACCACTGGCTCCATGCAACGTAAAAAACACAAAACAAACAAACAAACAGAGACTGCATGGTACTTAGTACTTGCTTACTAGACCCACATGGTTTTAAAGAATTGATATAAGGAACTCTATATAACTTCTGGGAAGTGTCACATATCAAATTTTAGCTCTATTGTGTCATCTTGCCATAAAAATAAATTAATTAAAGACGTATACGAAGAATCATTTTGGTATGAATTTGGAAACTGCAATGCTCATGAGTATACGGTAATTATGAAAGCAACTATACAGGCACCAAGCATTCTGCTTATGATATCATAAACAGCTTTAAAAAAAAAAAAAAAAAAAAAAGTCACTTATTTGCGTAAAGTATTTCATAAAATGCTGTTTGCTATTTTCAAAAATACTGAAATTCTTAGGGGTGAGTAAAATATGTAAAACTTATTTGGAACCCGGTATGTCAGCCTAGATTTTAAACAAATTTAAAGCCATGTTCTCATGAGTATTAAAATTTTCATTTTCATGTTCTTCATAATAGACGCATATCTCTGATTTGGATAATATTAGATATCGTGAAAAACCGTGAAAATGAGGCTGAAGGGAATACGTGTAGAGGAATAATACTAAACAACAAAGGATAAAGATGTACCAAACAAAATTTCTTCAACATCATGCGATGATGAAAGCAACTGTGGCAGATCCCATTATAATGAATTATGTCCCGATAGAAACTTATCATTCAAACACAGGTAAATCTCTTCTGTAGGAGGTATGGCAAACGTATAGTTCTAATCAAACCTTCTGGAATACTGAATGCTTTCAAAAGAATTTCTGCCCCCCCAAAAAAAATTAAATGAATGGTCGCAATGCTGTAGAATTTAAAATGCCCACTCTTATTTGAAGGATTCAGAATTAGGCCATGGTTCTAGTAAGATAAATGCATAATGGGAGATAATTAGGTCATGTTTCATCTGCCCAAGAAATTTGGATGAAGTTATTTGCTCAAGGAATGATTGAAAAGATGAAGAGTTTACAGAGACTAAGTGGGACTTTTATCTACATTAAAACTGTTAAAGGGAAATTCGGTCATGCGACCCTAAATATTAATTTAGGTGAAGATACATTAAATCGCCATAAAAGATATTTGTCTTTGCAAAAATAAAATGAACTGAATAAAAGGTCAAAAAGTTTCGATGACTCCGTCAGACATTCTGGTTGCATTTTTCTATCTGAAAGACCACTACGAGAGAGAGAGAGAGAGAGAGAGAGAGAGAGAGAGAGAGATATATTTATTATGGCTATAATTGCTGAGGAAAGGTGTCACTGAAGGTTGAAGAATATTTTTAGTGAGTTAATATTATCAAGGACTATATTATAAACTTAACTTGTCGATTAGAGTAAATAATTAGCGAGTGTCAGAAAGAGTCATCGGTACTGGTGGTATATCACTACTGCATTAGCATACTCTTAGTAGTAAAAATAGTAACAACCTACGCTAGTGGCGTGAAGGGCGCGGATAGCAAAGTAGTTTTAGAAAGGTAGGAAAGGTCATGAATGCCTGATAACTGGTCTAGATGCTTGATAATGTAACTTCCCCTTGGCAGGAGATTTGAAGAAGTGAGCATTGTCTTATCGCGAGGGCTTATATAAGATGTGTTTGATGATCAACGACTCATAACTGGAAATTATTCATCGGAAAGTGTTAGAGTTGCCTCACTTCGAGGGCTGCAGACAACGCTGAGAATTATTAAGGTATATTCTAAGTCCCTCCGTTCTCTACTGTTACATTAAGGAGAACTCCTGTTTAATAGGTGGCATTTGAAGGAAAGAACACTGACTGACAACATATATAGTGAAAGAAAAGTTTTGTTGTATAGTTAGCTTTTGACTAGCAAAAACCTATGTTGACAGGAAAGAGAGCATTGGGGCTATTAATAGTTGACGATCCTCGGACGGAACTATCTGTTTTAAAAAGACGTCCACTGATCCACTCTCCTTTCAACAATTGGGATTCCTGGCGCCCCTTTGGATTTGGTAGCAGTGATATTCGTTTGTTTTCTTGTTTATTTGTTTCTTAGGATATATGTGACCTTTAAAGCTTGGCAGAAGACTGATTTCACAACAAGGTATAAAAACAATATGTAAATAAAATTCAACGATATCTCTCTCTCTCTCTCTCTCTCTCTCTCTCTCTCTCTCTGCAAGAGAGAGAGAGAGAGAGAGAGAGAGAGAGAGAGAGAGAGAGAGAGAGATATGCTTGTGGAAGCGACTGTCAAGGATATGGGGAAGCTAACTAAGTGGGCCATGAATTCACCAGGAATTGATAGGATTGTGAGCGAGTTGTTGTATTTCGGTCGTGGAAATAATCATTGAGTGACTACCCACATTACATAGCTTACTGAGGAAGTTTATAGTTGCATTTTGATTGAAAGATTATAAAGCAGATGGAATTTGGATTGACAGGGGAAGATAAGTGGGGATTTAGACACGGAAGAGGGTTTGTTAATGAAGTGTTATGATGAGAAAGATATACAAGAAGGTAAGTTTAGAGAGAACTTGCGGGATGTAGTGCAAATGCACCTAGATAGAAACAACCTATGCTTAATAGAGATGTGGAGAGTGTTGAGGGTGATGGAATAGAAGGGGACTTGTGGATAGCAGGTTACTTGAAGTTTGTATGATGGCAGGGAGACCTGTGCTGCGGTTACGTAAAAAGAAAAGTGACCACTTCGGATCTGAGACAATGTTACGATTTAATAACTATGGATGAAGGAGTGATGAAGGTCTAGATGGAAATATGTGGATGAAAAAATGAATCGTGAATGAAGTGTGGGATAACGCAGAATGGTTGATAATGAATAGTAACTAAAGACACCGTTGAAAGAAAATGATAGCAAGAGGTGGAATTTAACGTTGCTTTGAGAAAGAGTAATGTTATAAGGGTATAAGTGAATACTTAGAAGGTAAAGGAAGTGAATGTTGATGTGGATGGTGAAAGAATGTGAGCAACTGAATAACATAGGTGTTTGGGAGTATCGGTAACGTCATGCTGTTAGAATGAGTGAAAATATGTCACAAAATTGGTGAAACAGGGAAGGTAATAGAGTTCGTGCAAAAGCCTTTAAACAAAACTAAAAGGACTAAAGAGACTAGAATTGGAAAGTAAGGAGGGAGGGATTGTTCAGTCAGCTCCTCTCCTATGAAAATTAGATGAGGTTGGTGAATGTTGATAAAAGGGAAAGAGTTGAAGCTTCTAAGACGAACAGTTTGCTTAATCTATGTAGCGTAAGAGCTGCTACAAGGTTGAGAAAAGAAAGATGCAAGAACATGTTTGAAAAAAGTTAGCGTATAATAAAAGATAGAGAAGATTATTTTGAAAAGGCATTGTTATGTGGAGAACTGAAGAGGACAGGTTAGTGAAAACTGTCCACTTCTAATTGGAAGGAAGAAGAGAGGACAACCTAGAAAGTCCCTGATAGATGGCTTAGAAAGAGTGTTGGATCGGAAGGGCATTACTGTATTGGGAGAAATAGTTCTCGCATAAAGTAGAGGTGAACGGTGCAGCAATTCTAGGGGTGTTTGACGCGCTGCTGATGGTCCTTGTGCCGTGTTTTCTGCACGGAGGGTCGATCAACCATGCAACAGTTAAGGTTCGAGAGTATCAGTAACCATTGGTTCCGTATTTTCTGTGGAGCCGTCTCCTGTCAAGAGAAAAGATTTCATATTATTATTATTATTATTTTATTATTATTATTATTATTATTATTATTATTATTATTATTATTATATGTGTGTGTGCATATAAATATGAGTTGTTAGAGAGTGAATTACGATTGCTTGCAGACAACGTAGTTTCTGTGCATAATTTTACCGAGGTTCCCCTCCTGCAGAACTCACAATTAAGAACAAGCCGCGTGAGCCTTCCCAAAAGTGCGCCTCCCCCCTTGAACACACTCATTAATATTGCAGCGCAGCAAACAGACCTTCTCAAAAGGTCATCTCCACATGCAGGTTAGTCTCTTCCCCCAAAATGTGACAGATATTTTTATTTGGTCCGTCACGTTGTTAGCTTAAGGCCACACTAACACCGTCGGTCTCAGAACTGAATCTTTTAAAAGTCAGACGGCTTCCGATGGTAATTTACACATCGCTACTCCATCCAAGTACGTGATTGTCGTTGCGTTTGTTTTTGCTTAGAAAGCAATACGTCGTGCGTTTGCTTATCCACCTTCATTACGGAAAAACTATCTTTATTCAAATTCATTTTCGTCTTCCTCGCCACTACAGACGCGTGCGACATTGATACATTGATTGATATCTTTATCCACGTCGCAATGAGTGACAGGTATTAATGTAATCAGTCCAATTCATTTTGGAAGAAACGCCTATGAAAAAGCATCCAACAAAGAGTACCCTGACCTAAACGTCAATCACGTCATATTATATTGACGGCTCTTGTCAGAAGGTTCGAACTCGGACTTTGCCGCCGAGTCCCCCCGCGGATGCCTATTAGAAGTGTCGTTGCCGAGCCTTGCTTTCTGCCCTTAGTGACATTTAGCCGAGGTATTTAGATGGTTGCACCCACTCCGGAAATTATTCAGCTCGATATCCAACCTCGATATCCATAAGACCTCATCGCGGATGAAAGACTTAAAAGGCGTCTTGTTCGTCTCGTGCGTTTTAAGCTTCTCTCGTGCGCTATGGCACATTGACGTGAAAATGGTAGAAGAAAATGGTTGACTTCCCTTCAATAAAGGAGAAATATATATATATATATATATATATATATATATATATATATCATATATATATATATATATATATATATACAGAGAGAGAGAGTTGGAAGGAGAGAGTGAGAGAAGAAGGAGGAGAGAGAGAGAGAGAAGAGAGAGCGAGATTGGAAAAGGGCAAAGACGTCATCCGCACGTCTCTTATATGCTTAACTTAGTTTTGGGGACAAATCATATGACATGAAGGCATGAATCATCCGAAGGGACCCACTCATTCCAGTAGACTATTCGTCAATAAGTGATGTACTTCAAGGAACTTTCGTGCTGGCTCTCTCTCTCTCTCTCTCTCTCTCTCTCTCTCTCTCTCTCTCTCTCTCTCTTTTAAATTGATTTTTGATAATGCAAACTGAAATGGTACCGGCTGCGAGTAAGTGGCAAGCCTACAATTGTAAGACGTAAAGTCCTTCCTCTCAGTTCAGTAATAACAAAAAATACTATGGTTTATGAATATAGACGTTTGAAGCTGCGAGAATTGATGGCACTGTACGCCTCTTGCTCTCCTTTTGCATATTAAACTCTCTCTCTCTCTCTCTCTCTCTCTCTCTCTCTCTCTCTCTCTCTCTCTAATTATCTATTTTCCTCAGTCTTTGAGGTCATTTGAATCTTTTTCACACACAACACCTGTATGCCATGTTTCTTCTTTTCTTTATTATTATGTGGATTTCATGATAAAGCAAATATACTTAACGAGAGAGAGAGAGAGAGAGACAGAGAGAGAGAGAGACAGAGAGAGACTGCGAACTTTTCTGTTTTGGATATCTCAAATGAGCTTAGACGACTTGACCAACCGAACCTTCACCTTGTAATTCATCGGGGTCATCAAATGAATGTGCTCGTGTTCTTGTATTTCGCCTATTTGCTTGTGGCTCGATGTTTTGCTGTTGCTTTTAACGATGTGCCAGGTCCAAACTTAGACAACAATAGCTAATGAACTTTTAGACGGAAGCACAGCGCCGGATTCTGCCTGAACAACTGGGATATATACTATAATAATAAGACGAGGTTTGCACTACTCGATCGCCCGCGATCTGTTATAGCTCCCGCTGAGGAGAGCCATTGTTTTGGACGTTTCTCCGGCCTCTTCCGTTCCTCCGTTTTTGTTGCACTCTTCATTCAAATCTTTTACTGTTCCGCTTTGGAGTTCCCTAAAGGTTGCTCGTTTGGAGTAAGTTTGTTTACCCAGGTGCCTCATAAAAAGGCTGATGGACGTTGCCCGCGTATTGCGAGACTAGGGGAGGGATTGAGGGCAGAGGCCGGATGGGAGCTGAGCATAATACGGCTTCATGGGTATCATAATTGCCATCTGCGGTTTAAGAGCAGTTGTTCTTTTCTTCTTCTTCTTCTTCTTCTTTTCCGAGCCATGTAATGAAATCTCTCTCTGTGGCTTTGCGCACGGCACGTCGATTATTACTAGAGAGATCCCCTGCGCATATCCGCAAAAGCAAGTCTATCTTGTACGTGTATAATTAGTGAACATTTTAATTTTGTAATACTATATTTTTATTTTTCGAACGACAGTTCGTCGGGAAGAGTTAATTTGGATAAATGCATTTATATGAGACTCTATAAAATTCATAGAAACGCTTAAAATCCAGTTTACCGACCTATGTGGATATTTTACCTTAGTAAAACATACAAGAGATTTAACATTTGTCAAGTTGAAACCTGTGTGTAATCAAATTCAGTTTTCTCTGCTTTAACTTTTTAGGTATCCAAAGATGTTCACTCAAAAGAGGGGATAAACGTTTCCTAATTGTGACGGTATAATAACTCATTAAATGTTAATGAGTCCTGGTCTATCTCGCATGTGGCGGGAAAGCGAACATGGAGTTATTACGCCAAGATCTGAATATCTTTGTAATCGTGTCGGTATTATTGGTTTGATAAACATAAATGCAGGTAGAAGCGTTTCTAATTCCCTACGCTACCCTTATGTCACATGAATAATTTCTTATGAGCCGTACATCAAATGTAATAAAATATTTTCATTCATTTCTACATAAAAAATTTATGTCAGCATTAAAGGGGAGTCTTGGAATTTCCAGCCTGCCTGAACAGATTGAAGGAAGTTAGGAAGATTATTCTAATCCTGTTTAATTCCTCACATTCTTGAAACATTTTATTCACCTGTGAGTTTTCTCGTACCATCTTGAAATTTCAGTATCATCTAAACTTTTGATAAGGACGAGTCCTGCTAACTAACGGAAAAATAAACGAAGGAATTCTTAGGTACATGTGACCCATTATTTTTTATATGGGGATGATAAGGAAGAGTTAATCATCGTGGATGGAAAGTGGAAATAGCCACGCATTTTGAATTTGGTTTCGCGGCAATATACACTGAAAGTTGCTAGCATATTTCGAATTAACTCTCTTGACAAAATGTGAGACTAAAAAAGTAAACGGGCAAAAAAAAAAAAAATAAATAAATAAAATCACGCCACACCAAACCAAAGTTATATACAAGCGTCCCAAAGTCTGAGTGGAGCAGCTCTCAGCTCACGTTTACTAATGCCATAGATGAAAAGTTGTCACCTTACCCCGAGTCAACCCAACTGCGATTAAGTTCTTGCTTGGCGCGTAGCCTCCTGGGAAAAGTGAGAGACTGAAAGGTGGGCCTTTCTTGCTCCACCCCCTCCAGAAGGGAAAAAGATTTAATTCCAACTCCAGCATGCGTTAACCTGTCGTATCTCAGCAAATATCTTTGGAATGAAGTTGCTAGCCCATACCCTATTGCACCCTGGCTGTTGTTGACCGTCACAGGTGACAAACCATCTGATACATAATTCGCTGCCTAGAACAGCAGAGGCGCTATGGCTTTTTAAAAGAACCCCCCCCCCCCCCCCCCCCCGCCCCCCCCCTTTCCCCCCCCCCGCCTTTTAGCCTTTTCCGATTCTCAGTTAATAATCTGGAATGATGCTGACTTCATATGCAGCACTCTGGCTGCTTTTCATAGTAAATGACTAGTTACCAAACGCGTAATTCGTTACTTAGGTCAGCACAGACGCAGTGTTTCAGTGGTACAGGCTCATATCTCTTCGTCCTTACCCGTATGCGCATGCAAAAAAAAAAAATCTTTTAAATGGTTTACTATCACGAGTACTTGGTTTACCATTTGATGGTTACTTATCCACTAATTATCCTGTATATATTTCAATTATTTTATACTTAGATTTTTACTTTCTTATTTTTTTCTGTTTTCCATTTTTTAGCTTTAACCAACTTATTTGACTGAATACTGTAGTTGATATTTCTTCGAATTTTGTGCCTTTCAATTGATGTTTTGTGTAGCGTATCCACTTAATGTTTAGACAGGCATTTTAAGTCTGCTGTCATGGCCCTCCAGAAAGGCCGTTATTACTAACGCTGTCGAGTAAATAAAGCCGGACATTATTTTCATGAAGTGGTTTGCCCACCTAATGAAACATGAGTGGATGCGCCGTGTCATACCAAAATTCGGTGTTTTATTCATTCATCCGGGGGGATGGTGTGGCCAAATAAACTTTAGATGATCCGGTTTATTGTTGTTCTAAGCGTAAATAAATCCCTGTAGGTGCCCGAAATATCGAAATAGGAAATACTGGACTCGCGTCAAATATAACACCTGGTAGGTCTGAATTATGAATGCCGTCATTTTGGATATGCAAAACGAACGTGGTTTGCCATCTATTCTACTGAGTTGCCCGTCCGTTCTACTGAGCTGCATACAAGCACATTTATAAGCAATGCTTCCATTTTAAATGTTGTTATTCTGTGAATTTCGTTGCAGGCAGCTGGAGAACTTTTAACCTGGTCCGTCACTAAGTTTTTGTGTGTGTGTGTGTGTGTGTGCTTATGTTGAAGATAGAAATTTTTGGTTAGTGTAATAATATTATTGGGATAACAGACCATTTGCTTCGTGATTACATCCCAACAGAGAGCTTTCAAGATTTTCTTTGACTGGGATTTTCTTCATTTATCTCATGATGATCTTGTTTTGTTGCTCAGTTTGTAGAAGTGAAAATAATTAGGAAAACAGGATTAATGAACGTAGATATTCGATGACACATCAACATGACACTATTTGATGGAGAAAATTACACTTCATGCACCAGCAAAGACTGCATTAACGCTAAGACCGTAGGTTGGCTAGGAAATTTTAGTGCTTTTATTTTTTTTCATTTTTTTTTTTCTTTTTTTGTGGGAGTAGTTAGTAAGGAGTCAGTATAAGATGTCATACGATGCCTCTTAGTGAAATACTTACAGATCCATACAGATGTATAATTTACATGTCATGGTGAATCATATTCCGTTCAAATTGGCATAACTTAAATATACAGGTATATCGCATTTAATCTTACATAAGGCTGGCATGTGCGTTATTCAGTTTTCTTCGAGTAATTACTATTAACATGATTTTCTAGACCAGTGATTTGAGAAATACGTAGTCTTTATCAAAGTTTTTTTTTATATTTCAGTTGAAATTATTCAAAGCTAAAATACACTTGCGTCTGTGTCCTATGTTATTGCGACACCAGTATAGATTTATTCAGTGAAACCCAAGTCGGTGAAAGCCAAAGCACCGTTAGATTTAACCTTCAGAGAAAATCTCTTCTCAACAATATTACGGAATGATGGAAGAAGGCCAGTTTGAATTCTCATGCTAATTAACAATTCTTGGGCTATTTTTGAAGTGATCGCCAAGCCCTCTTGTCTGGTAACCCCCGAGAAATACCATTATTCCTCATTCGCTAAAATGTTTGCTTTATCGCTGATGTTTTTGGTGAAATTGTGATTTGAAGTCTTTGGTGTGGTTTAACATACCGAAAGGTATTAGTTTTGTGTGTGTGGGTGTGTGCTAAATCAGGTTGTCCGCTTTTATGTATAGTTGCTTTGGTTGATGGTCTATCCCTTGTTTACTTCATGAAAACAGTGTACCCGTTCATGCATTTAATCTTGAAGATACCAGAGTGTAACTTTTATTTATTAACTGATATCCTGGTTGGTATGCAAAATAAACAGAGTTGCTGCTTTAGAATAATTACTTCGTAGAGGTAGCTTTTTATTAAAGTGACACTACTGCATCGTTAGCAAGTGAATGGATTATTTCTGGCAGTATTGGCCCTTATGTTTGGGTATGATTCATTTTTGTGTCACCCTGGCCTAGTTCGTAATGCACAGCCCCACGGTAGAGTTGTCTTGTTTTTTTTTTTATGGGGAAACTAACATATTGCATAACTCGGCAGCAAGGGAGGCAACCACACAAAAATCCTAAATTTATAACGAGTAACGAGTCAGAAATGAATAGAATCATGTAATATATATATAGCTACAGAGCGGAACAGTAGAACTGTGAATGTGGTAGATTAAAACATGTTAATGGATTTATATAAAATTAGAACATGTCACTGGATGTATAGAAAGAGAACTTAGTGGCGGCAGCAGCGGATATTGGGGTTGCTGCCACAGTTAAGGATCTCCTGTGACGAAGCACTATATCGAAAGGGAAAAGGTACAAAGATATGATGGTTCCCGAGAGTACCCTTGTGTAGAGGATGTTACAATCATCCCAGTAATTTAGTGCAAAGTATAATTACACTGACGTTAACTGACGAGAAACTGAGTCAGTGTCGGACAAAAGATGAGAGTTGCATTTTTGACGTAAGACAAAACAAGAATATATTTTTGATAAATTTAGACAAAGACCCTTTCCTTATCCCTAACTTGACTATAAACGGACTTTCCCCATCTCGAGTTTTATTTGAGAACAGTCTTCTGGCTATTATTTTTATAATGTAAGTTGCTGGAATTAAAGCTGATACTCATTATAAACTTACCAGGGAAAAAAACAGGAAAAAGTTCTTTGTTCCACAACAAACTATGAAAGGTGAATTCTACTATGTTCATAACAAGAACAAAATATTTGTCATTACGTTGTTTTGTCTGTCTGGAAGGAAATTAGAGCTGAGATCAAAGTTTTAAGTTTGAGATCTTGAATGAAAACTGGAAAAGTAATATCTGGATTTTTGAACATATATAAGGGTAATCCAGTGACGAGTTCTGTCATGAAAATCAGCTGTTTTCAACGGCATAACTTTCATAATCAACTCCATCTTTCCCGAAATCCGTTGTGGTAGCAGTTCCCGGATATTGTACGCGTTCGGGCTCCGTACAAACTTCCAGTTTCTTCTCATATGCAAAATCGTATAATACGTATTTAGTAATTATATATATATATATATATATATATATATATATATATATATATAATTACTAAATACGTATATATATATATATATATATATATATACGTATTTAGTATAGTAATTATATATATATATATATATATATATATATATATATATATATATATATATATAATACTAAATACGTATTATACGATTTTGCATATGAGAAGAAACTGGAAGTTTGTACGGAGCCCGAACGCGTACAATAGCTCCGGGAACTGCTACCACAACGGATTTCGGGAAAGATGGAGTTGATTATGAAAGTTATGCCGTTGAAAACAGCTGATTTTCATGACAGAACTCGTCACTGGATTACCCTTATATATGTTCAAAAATCCAGATATTACTTTTCCAGTTTTCATTCAAGATCTCAAACTTAAAACTTTGATCTCAGCTCTAATTTCCTTCCAGACAGACAAAACAACGTAATGACAAATATTTTGTTCTTGTCATGAACGTAGTAGAATTCATCTTTCAGAGTTTGTTGTGGAACAAAGAACTTTTTCCTGTTTTTTTTCCCCGGTAAGTTTATAATGAGTAACAGCTTTAACGCCAGCAACTAACATTATAAAAATAATAGCCAGAAGACTCTTCACAAATAAAACGTGGAATAGGGAAAAGTCCGTTTATAGACTAGTCAATTCAGGGATAAGAAAAGGGTCTTTGTCTAAATCTATCAAAAATATATTCTTGTTTTGTCTTACGTCAAAAATGCATATATATATATATATATATATATATATAATATAATATATATATAATATATATATAATGCATATATATATATAATACTATATATATATATATATATATATATCTATATATATATATATATATATATATATATATATATATATATATAATGGTATATATATATATATATAATATATATATATCATATATACAGAGAGAGAGAGAGAGAGAGAGAGAGAGAGAGAGAGAGAGAGAGAGAGAGAGATTGGCTGACCAAGGTGTGTAACGTATACTTGGATAAGAGAAAAGTTTCTGAAGGGATGGGATAGAGGAATAATTGTTGATATGCATAAAGGTAAAACTGACGGGAGAGACTGTAAGAATTGCTGGCTCATAAAGTTGCCTAGTATACCATGATGGGGATTCACTGGCATTGAATAGTATGGGAGTAGCCAAAGGTGTTTGGATCTATTGTTTGTTATGGTCAAGTTATTGAGAATTTTGAAAGCAGGTGGTAAAGATATATGAGGCATACCTGGACTAGAAAAATAAAGACATGATAAAGTTGATAAATAGGCAAGGGGGGTTGGGTGTTGAGAATATATGGGACAGAAGATGATTTGTTGAGAGCAATGCAAAGTTTTTACGATGTAAGTGAAGCATTTCCTAGAATTTCGCAGACTTGAAAGTAACCGCTTTGCTATAAAAATGGGACTGAGAAAGGTGAGTCTTGTGTCTGGGGTATTTAATATCTATACAGATGGAGCTTCTCGAAAAATCAGAGAAAGATTAGGAGAAGTAAGTGCTAAGTGTCAAGATAAAGATGTGGGTTGTTGCATGAAGTGTGAAATAGTTGATTTCATATGATACAATATTGATTGGGAAGAATGAGGAGAAGCTACGGAAACTAATGAAAGAATTTGATTGGAAGAGTTTGCAAGAGGGGCAAGCTGTGAATAATTCAGAGCAAAGTTATGAGGTAAATGGAAAAATATATGTGATGATGGGATGGTGAAAGAAGAGACGAGTCACAGAATTGGTGACGCAAGGAACGCAAAACTTCGACATCTGTAGTGTCTATGGATCCAAGGTTAGCATCGTTAAACCAACTCTTCTTCATAGAAATGAAGTATGGACTTTGAATGCAAATGAGAGAGAAAAGTTGTAGCTGTAAAGACCATGTGCTTGCCCACTATGTAACTAAAGCTGAATTGATAGGGTGAAGAGGCAAGTGTAAAATGCATTGCGAACAGTAGTCATAGGCGATAATAATGGGAAGAGCAAGCCAGTATCTAAAACAAATAACTGTGAATCACATCTCCCTCTAGAAACAAGAGGTAAAGCCTGTTTCATGGAGGGAACTGGAATAGAAATAATAGAAACGATGAAATCTCTTCCATGAAAAAGTCAAGTTGAGACAATATGCACCTTCTTTGTCTTGTGCCAAATCATATTAATTTTTTGCGCAATTATGACGTAAGATTCTTCGCAATTTATGATAGAGAGAGTAACAAACATAGACAATAGAGTTCAGAAGAGTTCATTCATGTGATCAGACAGAAAGTTGATTCCATAATTTTTTCAAATGCATTTAGATATTATAGGTAAAAGAAATTAAATGCACTGTATGACTGTTACGTACTTAGAAGTGACATAGTCAGTATAGTGTCTCAGAGATACGGAGGAGATAATAGCATTTGAAATATTGTAAAAGAATATAGATGAAGGTCACATTAACTGCAATGAGTTTTTGGAGATCAGCTAACTGAAAATTTCACGATAGAAAGGTAAAAGAAACATTACAGTGGTAAGAAAGAAAGAAGTATCATAATTAGCAAAATCAAGCACCGTTCATTGTCGGGTAATTAATTGATATATATGTATATATATATATATATATATATATATATATATATATATATATATATATATATTTATATATACATATACACGCTTATACGCACACGCATATATATATATATATATATATATATATATATGTATATATATACATATATATATATATATATACATATATATATATATATATATATATATATATATACATATATATATATATATATATATATATATATAATATATATATATATATATATATACACGTTTATACGCACACGCATATATATATATATATATATATATATATATTCCCAGAAAATACCCTTGAAATGAATATCTATGACCATAAACTTTTATAACAACGTTGTTTTAGGTCGTTGACTAAAAGTTTTAATCTTTTCTGCCTGCCGGGAATAAAGTTGACCTAATGGAATAAAACAGAAGAGATTGACTCGAGGGATGTCACCAAAAACCTTTGAACAAAAGATGGAAAAAAGTAGATAAAAGAAGAATTTGGATCTGTGCTTGTGAATGATTAAAGGACGTCTTTTCAACTTTCGAAGCAGATGAAACCCCGGTCCTTGAGTTATTCAGTGTTGGTGCTGTGATATTCTAAAAGCTTTCCAACTATTGCTCTTTCAGATATTCTATTAGGGTGAATAAGGCTCACGTGCTTACACACACACACTTACTTGCACCCCGGGATGAAATATTTACCTTCGCCGCTCTTGTAACTCTCGTTGAGACTTGTTTTTACTGCTGCTTAATAGTGGTAACACCCTCTTTGTTGGGTTCAATAAAGCGGATGCTTTTCGTATATGATCTGGACCGAAAGAGTTGTTGCCGGCGTACTTGATCTAGTAGTCGCTCTATCGCCAACACTGAGTGTACTTTTTTATAACAATATGTAAGTATATAAGACTCTAACGTGCACAAGTTTACATAATTTATGAGCATTCAATATATATATATATATATATATATATATATATATATATATATATACACATCAGTTTAAATATCATTGTTTGCATTTTGTCTCCTATGTATAATTTACCAGTATGATCCCAGACTTTCCAAGAACCCGTTTAGAATAAGAATAATAATTGAAGAAAATATGGACCAACATACTTATAAAATAATTTAAGGTTTAATTTGAGTTCTCTCTGAAAAAAAAATGAGATAAAACGAACTCTTATTGAAACAGTAGATATTCTTCTTGCCTTTTTAGCCAGTTTTAAACCGTCCGTATTATTTTCTTCTGTTTTATATACGAAACGAGGCTTCTGTGTATAAACTCATAAAGGTATATATATATATAACCCTTATAATCCGAACCATCTTCACATCTTACCGTCCGGCCTAAAACGCGACTTCGGATTTCTGCAGATTAATCAGAATCCTTTCAAGTACTCTTAACCGAATTCTAAGAGAAATTCATATATCATGTGTAATAATGGACAGGTTCTCTACGTTCATTATTAATTCACACACAATGGACAGATATCTCAGACAGCTTTCACACCTACGTTTTAGGGGTGTGTACAACTGCGTATGTTCACTCGTCCTCAATGGGAAGGCTGGCAGAGTATACCTCCTTTTGTCTTCATGTACTTTCTTATGTATGTATGTATATATATACACATACATATATACATATATATGTATATGTATATACCATACACATAACTTGTAAGATTTTCGCTCCTGGAGAGCTTAAGTTTAATAATGAACAGGACAGCGAGAAGACTGAAGATCATTTCTTCTTTTTATTTACACCTACGTTTCGGGAATCCTTTCCCATCTTCAGGGCTATAAATAGAATTAATTTTTATCATACTTTTTAATATTGTAAAAATCAATTCTATTTATAGCCCTGAAGATGGGAAAGGATTCCCGAAACGTAGGTGGAAAAAAAAGAAGAAATGATCTCCAGTCTTCTTGCTGTCCTGTTTATTATTATACACATATACATACACCATTTATATAAATTTCTCCCCTCTTAAAAGGGTAACGCTAGAAAAGTCGAGCCCTCTGGCTTTCAACAAACCTAGGGATGAGGCTGCGAGCCCCATGCCCTATTATTAACCCTAGAATAAGCTGGGTTGACTGTGGAACTACAAGGCGGGCTCGAACCACATGGCTTACAAATGCAAGCCTAGTGGTTTAACACTGACCATTCATATATATATATATATATATATATATATATATATATATATATATATATATATATATAATATAATTCTGTGTGTGTGTGTGTGTGTCGTTGTGTATTAATTACCAAAGACCTTTTTCCACAATAGACTGGCACCAAATTTCACCTTAATGGTTATTTAAGTGTCTCGAGTCGTTGTACTACTTGTTCACACATGGCTAAGTTAACTTGTCTTTGTTGCAATTCTGTTATGTTGTATTATTAAAAAAATCTCGAAATATTTTATATATTTTTCATTACCATAGTGTAGTTCTGTTTCTTTCGAGAATATTTACCCGATTCCGAGCTTTCTTTGAAGAATTCGTATCCTATCCTCTGCACGCCACTTAATGAGTCTATCGATAAACAATAGCCAAGTAATTTCTACCGTAAATTACTTTGTAAAAGGATAATTCTTGTATGCAAAGTACATTACTTGTTTAGGCTCGGGGTTCCCTGATTTTTCAGAAAAGTTAAAAGTATCCAAAGATAAAAATTACCCTATGTTTCGGCCCCATGTTTTAGATGAACACAATTACCAGTATTGTAAGTGAAACTGTTTTTTATTCAAATATATCCTTGTAATGTCTCCGTCTCCATATATTGAAAAATGATGGAAACGTGGTTTGTTGAGTAATAGCATTAGGTCATGTATCACTGGAAAAGCATTTTATCGGTATTTTGTGTGATGCAAATAAAATTTTTGTGATTATATCTGTTACTGTATTGTGGTGAATATTTTTCCCATCAAAGTTATGTACGGAAATTTTTGTGTTCTTCTGTTTCCAAATCATTGTTTTCATTTTTCTTTTTTTTGTTCTTTTATATTTTAAACTTACATAAAAAAATTTGTATCTATCCAACTGTTAAAGTGTCACCATAATGAGCCTCCTGATATAAAATTAAATTTAACTTTACACAGAACGTTAAAAGAAATAATGCTAATGTAAAGGTCATTACGCCCAAATAAACACACACACACACACACACACACACATATATATATATATATATATATAATATATATATAATAAATATTTATATAGGTATTATACCATAAAATATCTATATATATATACATATATATATATACTATATGTACCTATATTTATAATATATCATAATGTATGTATGTATGTATGTATGTATATACAGTGTGGTCCAAAAGTAGGTGGACTGTAGGTGGAACAGCTGTTTAAATTGTGATGGACGGCAAGTTTGAGCACCTGAGTTGATAAAATCTAATTGTCTGTATTGATTGTATTGGTAAATATAATTGTGTATGAAATCTCAAAATAAATGTTTATCATTTACTGCCCACCTACTTTTGGACCGCCCTGTATATATATATATATATATATATATATATATATATATATCCTATATATATATATATATATAACTTTATATATGTATGTATTATGTATAATATTTAATATAATTTTTTAACATATCTGGAACCAATGAGGGATTGGGATCGACGGGTCCAAATATATATATATATATATATATATATATATATATATATATATATATATATATATATATATTTACCTCTTCATGGAATTCACTTTATCTTGGCCATAACTTACGCCCAAATGGATTATATATGATCACTGCACCTGCCTTGCCAGGACAGATGCATTTGTCATTAATAATTCCCTTTGAGTAAGTTATTCCCAAGGCAAAGTGAATTCGATATTAAGGGCTATTTGAGGCATAATATTTCTGCGTATAAAATTTAACGTATGTATAAGGGACCAAAAATTGGGATACATTCCATACATACATACATACATAACAATATATAGTGTGTATATATATCTATATATATATATATATATTAATATAATGTGTGTGTGTCTTCATGTCTATGAAAATAAAATATAGATACAAATAGAAACGCAAATGAATGCGTATTAATGCCATAGTCTTTTTGATATATTGATAAAATTTCTTAATATTGACTTTGTTTCGCCATTGTGCTCGGCAAATATTTCGTTACAGTTGAGTCTGCATCCAAATGCAATTTCAATATGAATAAAATAGAGTAAACCATCAGTTCGCCCAAATGAAATTCAACTAAAAGATGAATTAAATTTACCTTTATTCCTGTGTTTTAATTACGAAATTCTCTTATCAATTAGATTATCAAACATCAGTGTGATTGAGTTTTGATCTGCTGTGTATTCCAAAAATACAGCGGTGACCCTTTGCCCTTTTGCATTTTCATTTCTCTCCGTGTTTGGAAATGATTTTCACAAAGCTGATGCATCGGGAAATGGCCCGGGTAAAGTTGTCCACATGGAAAGGTGAGCGATAGAGAATTACTCTACGTCCCGACGCTCGTACCCTTGCGAGTGGGTCTCTTAGCCTGACTTATCGAAATTTCTCGCCGTAGGAAATTCCCACACCGTTTCATTAAATCTTGACCGATTACGCCAAGAGATCCATAGCATAACTGTTCCGCTTAATCGATATGACTGCTGCTCCGCGGACCAGTAGACTCCAACATCCTGTTATATGGTTCCTTGAAGTGCAATTCGCACATACTTCCTTGGGTCCTTTCAATTGGCAAGGGCTGTGTTTGACATTTTGATAAATACACTAGCGTCATATTTTTTGGACCCCTTCATTTGACATATTTACAACCGGGACTGGAATTCTTCTGCTGTTTCATTAATATTTTACTACTGCATCATTTTTAGAAGGTTAGGAACGCTATTTAACCCATTTTTATGATAACCTTTAAACCAATTTTTTTATGTTTAGTCTACTATAAAAATTCCATTTCTTGTACCATTTAAAATGCTGTCAGGTGGCATTGGGCGCTTTCCTTCATTTATGCAGATGTAGTTGGTACCAAAGATTATTTAGATAAGAAAGAGAATCTAAATAAGCATTAGGGAGCAAATTAGAAAATATTCAAAGGGTCATAATGTTTACAGGAATCAAAACAAAAGTAAGTTTTCAATAAGAAATTTATCATATTCTTGCGAACGAAGAGGTGCAGATTGTTAATCGAATCCAACATTATGTACGGTCGTAAAACTGAAGAAAGGGGAGAGAGAGAGAGAGAGAAAGAGAGAGCACTAAATTCTTTTATTGCGGGAGGAAGGAAAGATTGTAAAGCTTTGTAAAGGATAGTTGTTAAAACTTTAATTTTCTTAATGCATCCTTATATGTTATACTAGCACAGATCCATTACATTAGATCTCTCTCTCTCTCTCTCTCTCTCTCTCTCTCTCTCTCTCTCTCTCTCTCTCTCTCTCTCTCTCTCTTCCCTATGAACAGTCCTGCAAAGCACATTTATTTTTCTCCATTGGATTAGATGTACTCTCTCTCTCTCTCTCTCTCCTCTCTCTCTCTCTCTCTCTCATCTCTCTCTCTCTCTCTCTCTTCTCTTCCCTATGAACAGTCCTGCGAAGCACATTTATTTTTCTCCTTTGCATTAGATGATCCTCTCTCTCTCTCTCTCTCTCTCTCTCTCTCTCTCTCTCTCTCTCTCTCCTATAAACAGTCCTACAAAGCACACTTATTTTTCTAAAGCTAGATACGCCCTTCACTTACAGCCAGCTCTGCTAAGGGTTAACTTGGTTAATATATATAACTATGAAAAATATCTTTAATAACGTAATTTCAAAATTAACTCGCACATAAATAAAAGAAGTAGAAATTGAGAATGTTGCTCAGATATATCATGTACATAAATGTTAACAAGTTTAGTGTCACGGGAAGTTTTCGTTTTTCAATTACGTAATCCATTGTGTTGGGACACCCGAAATTTCATTCAGGAAAAGTCATATATACATGTATAAATATATATATTACATATATATTATATAATATTATATTTTATATTACACTCGTATTTATATTTTAATGTATGTATAGTATATATTTACACATATACGTATATAGTATATTTACACATATTTATTTATGAATTTCCCATACTGAAAATTCGGATGTTACAACTCATTGAGTGTAAAATGAAGTCTTCCTTGTGATATATATATATATATATATATATATATATATATATATATATATATATATATATATATATATATATATATAAAAGCAAACGGGAGTCTAAAGCAAACGACAGTCAACATTACAATTAGGGATTTATTATTCGAAACGTTTCGTCGTGTTACTTAGACATTATCGGTGTGTGTAAAAAAAAAAAAATATGTATACATCACCTCCGACCCATTGAGTAGGAAAATGTCATGCGTTCACTCCCTGCATGTTGGTCGGGGAGGGGGGTAAAAAAAAAAAAAGTTAGGGGTGCAGTGGTTCCCGCTATGAAACAACCATGTATAGCAGGTTGCATATCTGGTTCCTCATCCTTTATTCACTTTATAGCTGAATGGACAAAGCATCGACCTGCTACTGTAGTGGTCGACGGTTCGAATCCCCAGAGCTGGAAGTTAAGGTTAACGTTATTTTAACCAAAGAGTGATGATGTCATGACGCCTATCCCCATATCGCGGGAGTTGACTCGTACTGACACAAGGTCTATAGGTACACGTAAACCTTGTACTGACGATTGTGGTCGACACAACTGCCCTCATCACGCTATGCAGATTGTCGCAGAGGTTAATATTACGAAAGTTTTTGGCATTCCATGACCTGAGCACATCTGTATTTACTGCCGCCGTCGGTATTATCGTAGTGGAACGAATTTATTTACGGTTGGGATTATACTTTTACACAAACTCGGCCTTTATGAAACTCTAGACAAAAATTAGTGCTTGCATGCAGAGAGCAATTTCATATATGTGTATTAGTAGTATATATATATTATACATATATATATATATATATATATATATATATATTATATATATAGTGTGTGTGTGTGTGTGTGTGTGTGTGTGTGTGTGTGTGTGAAATCGGACTTGAGTTCCTGTTCCTTTTAATATGGTTTGTCGGACCTTATCTTCCAGTCATTCATAAAAGTATATATAATATATATATATATATATATATATATATATATATATATATATATATATACCATCTTAGAAATATTGCTTATTTACCACCTCTGAAAGAAATAGATCTGCGATGATGACATCCTTTGCGTGGTCAGCCCTCTCACATCGAGCCACGCTGTTGGTCGCGTCTTGGCGCTGCATAAACAACGCAACAATAATGAAGCAGTCGTGGGGTAGTCAGGCAGTCAGTCAGTCAGTCAGTCAACTCGTGTCTCTGAGAATATCGACAAGTTACGTCATAAACATCACCGTTAGTTTAGCGTCAACGTTTAATGATGACCGGTTGTCTTGGGGAAGAGGACGTCCCATGGTTTTTTAATTCTCCCATGGCAGCTGCTGCTGCTGCTTCTCGGATTGGATGGGGGAGGGAATGACTGGAGGGAGGGAGGGAGGGTCGTCGGAGAGGGGACTCACTGTATGATGCCTGCTTGGTTTAAGGGAGAATAGCCAACGACTTATGAAATCTCATCTAAATTCATTCGAGTGGTGAGAATTCGGAATGAGGTCAAAACCGACCAATGCATAACGGAGGGTTACCCGTGAGCTAAAATGGACGTAGGGAGACGCGGAGAGAGAGAGAGAGAGAGAAACAGGAGACATCAGTAAATCATCTCACATGCGAAATTCAAGACCCGCTTTTAATGCCAGTTGGATATTCAAGACTGAACATAGGTAACAAATTTACCCGCTTCCCACCCTATACACCCTCACCCCCACCCCGGCAGCCCGTGGCCCGTCTTCTTCTAAAAATGTCACATGAGACAGACAACCCGTTCGACGCCATACAAGATATTAAAGAGAACAATTTGAATGTAAATGTCACGGGCATTACTGAGTGCGTCCCGTACATAAGTTCAGGAGGCACGTTAATAATGTCCCCGATCATTAAGGATGCGAGGGGCCTCTCCTCGCTAACAGAAGAATTCTCAAATGTCGTTTCTCTGGGAGAGAGGCCAGAAGGAACGTTCAACCGGCTCCGGCTCGGGATAAGCTCTTGTTCTCGCCCCGTGACTCTTTAATGGCTCTCTTTAAATTCACAGGATTGTTTCTATTTTAACGCCTCTCAGTATTCCTAACTGGCCGTATTTAAAAACATGCTTAGGTATGCGTTTGTGTTTTCACATACTACATATGTTATATATATATATATATATAATATATATATATATATATTATATATATATATATATATATATATATATATATATATATATATATTTATATATATATATTATATATATATATATATTTATATTTATATATATATATATATGATACTATATATATGAGCTAAAAATGTCCTTTAATATCCAATTCGCTCTACCTCGGAATTAATATATTTTCATATATGTTAACTGAAGGGGAATTTTTTAGTCGATAAGAAATTTGTCGGCTCACGGGCGCGAACCATCGAACCCAACAAATTCAGGACGCGCCCTTGAGCCGACAAATTTCTTATCGACTAAAAAATTCCTCTTTGGTTAACATATATGAAAATATATTGACCGAGGTAGAGCGAATTGATTATTAAAGGACATTAATTTTGTAGCTCGATGTATGTATATGAATCAACGGTAATGTGATATGACTCGTGTATATATATATATATATATATATATATATATATATATATATATATATATATATATATATATATTAAAACTCTCAGAATCAGTATATATTCGTGCAACCTTCACGCATACGTATACACTATATGTGTGTTTTTTTTTTTACTTTTTTTTTTGCTTTATTTAGATAACTTAATGGGTGACAGATTAGATTTTAGGTATTCGAAGAAGGAAATGTGAGATAGGTCTACATTGTGTGCGAAAATGTGGCTGCCTGTTTTTCACAGAAAAATATTAGTTGTTATTCATAAGTAAATATTTTATCGCCTACATTAGTGCACTACTACGGATAAATAGAAATGACAATTGATTTGTTCCAAAAGTACCTTTGTAAATGTTGCAACTATCTGTTCCCGTAGAAGGGCTAGGGTTCTTAACCCAACAAGTAGATCGAATCTTGTGAATTTGAAATCATTCTAGAAGAAAAGTTACGATCTTTTGATATTGACTTTTTCAGTCATCAGCTGCAGTTGAAGTAATTAGATGCAAAACTTTGCTTGCTACTCTTATCACGCCACCACTCATATGTATATAATATATATATATATATTATATATATATAAATTATATTATATATATTTATATATATATTATCTATATATATATATATTGCTTTGTTTAAGAAATGGCTCCTGTATTTTTGATTCGTCATATATTTCGTCACATTATTGGTACATGTAAGGACCTTGTTGTTTCCAAAACTGCGTCAAACATATTTTCTCTTGTACTGTTTACTGTCTTTGTATCAGTAACCTTCCTCAGTTTAATTCTTCTCCTCTATGTCTCTTCTTTCTTTCCTCTTCACTTCTCAGCATTTCTCTGTCATGTAACGTAATCTTAGAGGGCTCTTTTCCACCTGTCAACTCTGATCTTCAGAGGATATTTGAATGGAACCCAGTCATTTATTCATGTTCACTGCCTTAAGGACTTCGTGGCTTCTCCAAGTATTTCTATCAAATCTCTCATCTGTTGCACTGGATGAAAATAAACACTTTTTAATACGTAGGGTAAATAATTTATTTCAGTCTTTTCCTGAACTGAAATTACTGCTCAGTTAAATTAGTAAATATAAATCTTTCAAACTGGTAAATTAATTTTTTTTTGCAGCAAGTTCTTTCTTTTATCCTGTTCTTGACGTTCTTCGGTGATCTTATCTGTTCTCATTTGTAATATTGTTCTTATGGTTATATATGGAGTGTTTCTCCCATTTCCCTTAACAGCAACAACCTTGGACAGTTCGTCAAATTGATGAACCAGCGCCCCCCCCAAATCCTTTTTCTCCCTCTGAAAGGTGGCCGGAAACTTTCTTCTGTACTTGTATCATTTCGGTCACTGTCCTGTCGAACTTATGTTATCCAGTTTGCAGACTTCCTCTCCCCTTCTGATAAGTTTAGAAATAATCTCTCTGCTACCGTTATCCCTGATTCCTATACCATTCACCCTTTCAAGAAGCTCCTTTTAAGGTTAGTCCACCCGGCTCCTCTCCTTTCCCCTTTTCTCTTACGTCAGGCAAACCGTGGCTTGATAATGTTACGTTACCTGCACCGTCTGCCTCCTCCTTCCCTGACAATGAAAGGTTGCCTATCAGTAATTCCCAGTAGAGTCGTCTTTATTTGGTTCCAACACACTTTAACGTTTGCCCGACGAAAAGTTAATTCAGCGTCATACTTCTCTGACTGGGCTTAAATCATCTCTTTTCTGTATCAAAAGTCAATATTTAACTGAATTTAGGCAAGCAAACGAAGCGCCATTAAAACGTCCTTAGATCCTGGAGCTTTCATCGTACCCTGCAATGCATATTAACATTATATGCTGTTTAAGGGTAAAAAACACTTTCCTCAATTCACAAGGTAGTTTGTACTTCTTGAGATAATCAGGCTAACATCCATTATCATCTTCGTTGTAGAAATAAAACATGAATGCAGCCGGCTAGAAATGAGGCACTGTGTACATTGACTTATTTCCTGCAGTGTAAAATACTATGATCAATAGCCTATGATGATTCTCGGTAATATTTGTTCTTGAAGAAAGTTGTAGCATTTCATCCCATTCTGAAGTTTATTCATAATCTTACAACGCAAACTCCATGTTATCACGAGATTTCCGTAAAAAAAAAAAAAAAATCTATAAATATTTGAATGGCGTTCATACGTACGGCCTTATGCACGTAAGCGCCAAAAAGAAAGGAAGAAGAGGAAGAAGGAAAAACAGAGATAAACACGGACGTGTTGTTCGAAAATAAGTCGTCGACAATAGAGACTATCATCTTTTGCAAACACAACCTGAAGGTTGTTAACGGGACACAAGACGAATCAATACTAAATTATTGAGTCAACAAGTAACATTGCAAACTGAACCATCCAAGCAATTAATGGTGTTTATCTTGCTGTGTGTATTTACATTACTTTGGATTGTTAATGAGTTCTTTACATCTGGGAATAGATGGCTTGGGAAACAAAGGCAGCTCCAGTATTGGCGGGAGCCGGGCCGTTGGTTCTTTCTCCTTTGTTAAGCGGTATAATAGCACCTAGATTTATCATAATACCGCCTCTACTTCATTCCTAAATGAGGTTAAATAGCAGATTTATCTTTCATTTATGGTGAACTCGCAAAAGAAAAAAAGCAGGGGAGAAATAAAACCCGGGCAAAATAGTTTAGAGCAGATTGGTATGCCATTGTCATTAAGAAAGATTTAGTAGAGGGAACGGTTGCTATTCTTGTAGTGGCAACTGCCTTTTGTAATGATGCATTTCCCTGGCGTTTTGAACAATAAATCAATAACTATAATTTGAAGAGAAGCGAACGATGCATATTCCAGGAAATGAGGTCTTTTTAAGCTGTACATCTCGTTACCTGCTCTCCAATCAATTTGCCTTTATATTTATTCATTTTAAAACGCTTTATTTACGCGTTCGTTGTGTTTGTGTGCATTGTTTGATATTCTCTCTGCATTCCCTTCATGATTTATGCACACATTCACATGAACTCCAAGTTTTCACGTACATTATATACATTATGTATTATATATATTGTGTGTGTGGGTGTGTGTTTATGTATGTGTCACCAGTGCTCATTTTTGCACTTGGGTCGCCTTTCTCCACTGCAGCGGCGACCACGGCAATTAAGTAATTGCCATGTACACTATTTATTGGGGGATATTTAGGAAATGGCCCAAGTCGTTTTCCCCCATCTTGCAAATATAAATGAGACTGCAAAAATTATTCATATACGGGTAAAATCTCGGCTACATTCCTTGAAAACCCTTCAGCGCCTCAGTGGCGTGATTGGTATGGTCCTGGCCTGCCACCTCGGTGGCCGCGAGTTCGATTCTCGGCATTCCATTGAGGGGTTGGAGAAGTGTATTTCTGGTGATAGAAGTTCACTCTCGACTTGGTTCGGAAGTCACGTAAAGCAGTTGGTCCCGTTTCTGAATAACCACTGGTTCCATGCAACGTAAAAACAGCATGCAAACAAAAAATAAACAAACAAAAAACTTAAAAACCCTTCGGATTATGAATAAGGAGAGACTTATTTCATATCCTAATCTGTATAATGTCTTAATTTCCCTTGTCTTTATGTAAATCATTGAGGAATGTTTTTCTTAAAGACAAAGCCGCCAGCTGCTGAGGTCCGTATTATTGCGCAAAAAGCTGAACTTTGCTGAAAATTTAAATAGGCCTGTATTAAAAGAGGTTCGTCGAGTCTTGACGTATAGCCATGTATCCTTTGTCATTTCTAATGACAGGAAATGAGAGATTTAGTGAGAGAAACAGAAACTGACACTTAATAGCTCATTTCAAACTTACTGGGCAAATCCAGTTTGCAAGTGCACTTTTGCAAAACAATTGAATGATCCAATGGGTCTTCCTTTAACAACTGAAGGGACTGTTTGTAGTCGGGTCGCTTGTGACCCAGTACCAGTGTGGCAACGTGCCAAGACAGAGATACGGCCCGAGATTCGGAGCCTAGGCCTAGCACGTCAAAGGTCTGCCCTGCTTGTCGACTGAGTAGGTACTGACCTCTCCCGGCCGATTTTTAATGTTGTTCAGCCCAAGGTCTATAGAATATATGATATACTTTGGTTCAGCCTATGAGCCCTCCAGTTACGGAAATGGCGGCTTGCCAGGAGGGTGCGCCGGCATTCCTGGAAAGACAATTAAGACCAGCAGAAACAAGTTGGTTCATGTAACCTCCTTGAGCAGAAAGGAGAGCACAGAGATGTGTAGCTCATGGGGCAATGACTAACCCCTAACAGACTTTACCCGTTCTCAAAACTACCAATTCGGTTTCCACATCATCGGGTATGGGGTATCCCTCCCAGATGAATAAGACTTTGGTCCTTACATTAAGAGAACAGAGAGACGGGAGCAGAGCACATTTGTGACTATATATATACATATATATATATATATAATATATATATATATATATATATATATATATAATGTGTGTGTGTGTGTGTGTGTGTGTGTGTATGTATATATATATATATATATATATATATATATATATATATATATAATATAATATATATATATATGCACGTATATATATATATATATATATATATATAATATATATTATATATGGTTTATATATATGTGAGTGTGTGTATGTATGATATATATATATAATATATATATATATATATATATATACGTATGCGTAATTTTGTTAATTATTATTGTACTCATAGTATATCGAGAGCTATGTTAGGAATTTTCTCATTACCGATTACAAGTGGCAAGAAAGATAAGGAAATATGTTCAGTTTTAAGAAGTAACTCACCCTATTGAGGAAAATTAATATTAAATCTTATATGGAGTTTATTGACGTGTGTTTAACGATGTCTCCCGGACACTTGTTCACATAAACTGAAGTCTTAATCTAAAAAGTTAAATACATCCTTTATAATAAAGCCATTTCGCGCTCGGCTACCAATCCGTTGGTCCGAAGTTCGATTCTCGGCTCGGCCAACGCGGAACCAGAGGAATTTATTTCTGGTGATAGAAATTCATTTCTCGATACAATGTGGTTCGGATCCCACAATAAGCTGTAGGTCCCGTTGCTAGGTAACCAATTGGTTCCTAGTCACGTAAAAATATCTAATCCCTCGGGCCAGCCCTAGGAGAGCTGTTAAGCAGCTCAGTTGTCTGGTAGAACTAAGATATACTTAACTTTTATATTAAAGCCAGGTGTCATCCTTTCGGATGTAAAAGTTCAAGCTAAGACATCTCAACTGTTGAATGTTTAAAGTTAGGTCACTTTTTTTAATGAACAGGAATAAATCCAGAAATGTGATTCAGAAAAGCGAGACCCTAATTTGTTCTGTCTGGTGGTGCCTCTACACGTGTGCCTGAAGACGTGTTGGAAACAGTGCCGTAATGAGTGTTGTCGATATGTTGGATAGGTGTCTAGAACATTGTTTGCAACTGTAAATATCTGTCTCTCAATCGCTATTCTACTATTGTAAATTATCTTTTGCATCCACCAGTACCATCACCTACGACAGACGCAGGAGGAACATTTTTTTTTTTTTTTTTTTTTTTTTTTTTTTTTTGTCGTTTTCCAACTTTTGCACGACATTTTATTCCAGACAACTTAATAACTGTTATATCCCTTGTTAAACTTATTGTCAATGCATGTTTTGGAAATAGTTCGAAATCCCCTTATTGTAGCGTTATATTACGATTATTCGTCTCGCTTGTTTTGTGGAAAGAATTGTTGTTTAAAAAAAATCTGGATTCATTTCCTGAGCATGAGTTTCCATTAAAAAAAAATATATATATATATATATATATATATATATATATATATATATATATATATATATATATAAATACTCCTTTTTTTATGGATACACAATGCATGCTAGATTTTCAGCGCCAGGCATTCATTTCAGTCCTGCTTGGTTATGAGGAAGGTCCACACAGAAATTTAAGATGATGTTCACGAACGCTGTCAGCATGATTTCGTACTTCTTTCCCATTAGTTAGCCGTTAGTTAGAAGACAAGAGTTTGCACCTTGATGTATTGGTAAATTAACTACTTCAACTGTGGTGTTTGTCTGAAGTTCATTTTTCGAAAGTTTTTCCTTAGTTACCACCCTAAACATTTCCACATTACCAAGTGCCGTTGTGATTTTGCCCTATACACAAGATCTTCATGATGACTCTTCGATAAGAAAGGTCTGGTTAGCTTTTAAAGTATGTTTTAGACATCAAGCATTTTCCCTATTATGGGAGCGTTTCCAGAGAAAGATAGAAGATTACTGCCACATTTGTATTGAATAATAGGTGAACCCTAAGTCCGGAAAACTTTGAGGCCTTTCCTGCGCATTACATCTCTCACACGATCTATTCAGCACTGTCCAGTTATTTCTCTCACTCATCTCTCTGACACTTTCGAATCGTATATTCTTTCCCTTAACCTATCATCTACCTTTCTTTCGTTATATCTGAACTATTTCAAACCACTCCGATTTAACCTTTCACCTACACTAACCTGTTTGCTACTTGTATTTCTAAGATTCTCGACCTTTTCATTCTTCTTATGCCACATAGTACGTATAAACAGGTCATCTTTACTGCTTTCATTCTTATTCAGTTTATACATTTCACCTCCATGAAGGAAGGTTTGCTCAACAACCCAGCCTTGATTTTAGTATGCATTTAAAATTTTGTTGTATTCGATATATTGTGATATACTTACTCCTCGATTACTATATAGCTCAACTGTTTCTATTCTTCCTCTGTTTATATTGAAATTTAAGAGAGCAAATGGAAATCATGAAGATGGCCCAATGACTCCTTTAAACACAGAACTTACTGTGCAAAATTGCTTCAGACCTTTCTTTGAGATTGAATGATATTGTTGCACTTGCTATCATCTTCATAATTTTCACCTGGGTGACCCTGAAAGAAAAGTTGATGTTATTCAGTGCGAAAAGAGGCAAAATAAATTTTTACTTCATACTTCAGTGTTGGTTCTTAAGGTAAAGAGGTTAAACCTTCCAGCTACTATACCTTCCCATCATATTCTTCCAGTATCAGCCTTCAGATATCTGTACAAAATTGATAAAGAGATACAATGAACACGCAGTCCATGTTGACTATTGAAATGGGGGTCGGCGCTTAATTCCTATTGGTGTATTTGGTACAAAGGCTTGTAGTATGGTTCAGACTGTCTACCACTCTACCCCATTTCATGGCATGTATGAGTTTATGCATTTCACAGTTGTCACGTGATTTATTTCTAAACATTTTCCTTATGGTATTTTTTGGAGATTGAGGACCTGCTTTTCCTGACCCTTTGACGCCGAAGAGAAAAGTTATATGCAGCTATATTTTAAAGGAGTGAAGACTGGGTCAATTTAATGCCCAGCTTTTACCTGACAAGACCCGTAAACCGTTGAAGAACAGTACTTTATATGAAGAAGGCATAAGAATTGATTTAATGGTGTTTGTTAACTACGTTATCATGCTGGGAGTGGCTAGGACTGGGTTAACCGCTTTGTCATCACACATGCTATCTTTCTCTCCTAAAATCATCACATAAATCAGGAAGATTTCCTGAATATTAATTTTCTTAGTTTTTTGCAAGGCTCTTGAGTTTTTAGAGCTTGTGATGTCAAGACTCAGTCTGTTTTCAAAACATGTTCTTTCCTTGTGTAAAGGAAATCAATAATTCTAGTCATATTTAGTTTCTGGAAAGCATATTTCAGAAAGCTACCTTATGCCAGGACGTGTCTGCCCCACTATCACCAATTTCCTTTAAAGTCTTAAGCTTAATTTTGGGTTGTTTTTCTTAGTTTCATTGGTGTTGAATTCAGAGTGAAATAAACATTTAATAACCTTGTAAGGACAAGATTTTTTCTATTTTTATTGTATCTCATCATCAAGCCGCGTTGTTCCTTTAACCATTCTATAGAGCTTTCCGCGGCCTTTCCGCTGATGTATAACTTATGTAATTTCACTATTTGTATATCTTATTATCTTTAAATGTATGTCTCCGAGAAAACACAAATCCATCTGACCCAGACCCAGTTTCTCTCTGTTCAGGTAGGATACTACATATCCGTCTGCAGCCTCCTTTATAGCCTGTGTTTACCTGTAATAAATTATCAGTACCCAGCTTCCTGTCTTAAGCCTCTTCCACGCGACGGGCAAAGACACGACGGGCACTCTGATTTGCCCGTAATTCTCTCGCTTTTAAACAGTGTTACCAGATCAAACAACCCAAGACAGGCAGTAGTCACAGGCAGGCGAACCTATGACTTGGACCACACTCGTGATCGCCATCGGCTCGCAAAATTGGTAACAGTGTCTGCCCGCCGCGCGTTTGCCCCTCGTGTTGAACGGGCTTTACTCTCTGGTCGTCACAACCCTTAAATGTATGGTTGCAACTTGTCGAGGTCGTTTTAATAATTTTCCTTTTTTCCAGTTCAGCCCTCTCAATTACTGTATCGTTAGTTTACTTCTTTTCTGCCTTCAGATTCTAGTTTTAGAAGAATTGTATGGAAATACAGAGGCGTACAAATTGAAACAATTAATTTTTTCATTTAAGGATGTTTCAGCCTATGATTGTATTGATATTCTTAGCGTATATACTAAAGCATTTATTTGAATATTGATGTCAAACATCTGAACAAAATTACAGGAAGTCGTTGAAAACTCAGAGTAAGAAAAAATACAACATAAATAAATGTCTGCTTCATTAAGAGTTGATTAAAGAGAAATTGTCTTAATTTTTACCTGTCTGGGACAAATAATTAAAAACTAGAAATGAATATCATTCAAATAGCTTTGGATATCAAAATAAAAACATGATTGGCTTGCAAGGCTCGTTATAAAAGGTAGATTTCTCTTTATGCATTTTTGATAATATCTCGTTAGTTTGTTTACATGTAAGGTATAAATAAATAAAACATTTTTGCAGTCAGTGATTAGTAAGAAGTGGAATTCTTCAAGTATTCTCTGCTTGAAAGGCAAATTAACTGTGCCCAGGAAAAGGAACAGTAAGCCAAATTGAAGATATTTTGTAAGGGAACACAAGACTGAGAGGTAAACATATTTTGTGTAAGTTGAAGAGCGGAATATTTTAAGTTTTGTTGTCTTATTCCTTTCAATAAAAGTTTTACACGTTTAGATTTCTCTGTTTGCATTTTAGTAATATCTCTTTAATGTTACCTGTAAGGCATGGAGTTGATTGCCTGAGCCTTAATAACGGTACAACATTTATGTAGTTAGTAAGTGAAATTCTTCAGGTATTCTCTGCTTAAGAAAGAAATTAACTGTGCCCAGGAAAAGGAACTATAAGCAAAATTGGATATATTTACTGAGGGAGAACAAAATCATTCACAAACGATAGATTTTAAAAGTCTGCCAGCATTTTTAGTCGAGTTGATTGTATGTTCAAAGATGAATCGAATATTTTTTGGCACTCAACATCTAACCGCAACAGATCTCATGCCTAGTTTTGAATTGAGCCAATCATTTCCGTGCGAGTAGACCATTACCTTCAAGTGCCGAGAAAATTTTTTGACACGTGTGCGTCCCTATTTATTTTTTTATATTATTACAAGCAATCTGTGATCCTAATACTTAATATGTTTGCCTTTCTCGGGACCATATTTATCCAGGCTTGAGGAATCGCTTTCATGTTGGTTTGCCAGAATTTGGAAAGCGCTTCGGGCGCTGTTTGGCGACGGACGCTGCGGCGAGACAGAGTTGATTCAGCTCTTCAGCGACATAAATAACCACCTCTATCTCTATCCATCCCGGCGAGACGGATCTATAGGAAAAGGACGGATTTCGGGTGGAGGGAGGGGATGGAAGGGTGGAGGGGAGGGGATAGGGGGTCCAAACACCCCCTCGAATCCCACAGCCCCCCTTCCCCTTACACTCCCGTCGTTCCGTTCCGTTTTACCCCCAATATATCATAATGCTTTTGCAATCCTCGATGCATTGTATTTGCGCCATTACAGTGATTAAAACACGGCTAGGAACACAGTGGAATAGTTGAAACTTAAATGTTACTCGTTTATGTGAATTGACGAACACTAATGGAAATGTACCACTTGTCACTGGGAAAGATGACTGTGGAAGTTGATACTCCTGATACCACCGGTTTGCCATAAGGTTTGTTTATTTCGAAAACGTGGTCGTGTTGATACTCTCCTCTTTCCTCTTCCATATAATATCCATCATGCTATCATCATTCTTTATCATCTTTCCAGGATCGCCATCCCGTGTCACTTTCGTCTGCAGAGTTTAACGTGTTTATTCCTTTTTCCATTATGGAGGAATTTCCAAGAACTTATAAGATTTTTAAGTTTTAGAAATAAGATGCCTAATGAAAACTATCTTCGTTTAACAAAATGGATACTTCAGAGGTTTGATTGTTTCTTGGTTAAACATAAAAGAAGATAACTACCATTCGTTAATTTACTAATATCCCGCGTAGTAACTGTCTTTTCTAGGAATTTGCTTACTCTGACATAGCATATAATTCACGTGGGTAATTGTGGCTATATAATTCATTAAAAAAAGTCCTCTTCCTCAGGTGAGGTATCAGATATCATACTGTTTTCGCTTTTTTTTCCTGTGTGAGCAGTAGGGATGTTTTCCCTCTCAGTAGTTTGGTCAGATGATTTGACCTAATTATTATTATTATTTTTTTTTTTTTTTTTTTTTTTTGCTCTATCACAGTCCTCCAATTCGACTGGGTGGTATTTATAGTGTGGGGTTCCGGGTTGCATCCTGCCTCCTTAGGAGTCCATCACTTTTCTTACTATGTGTGCCGTTTCTAGGATCACACTCTTCTGCATGAGGCCCGGAGCTACTTCAGCCTCTAGTTTTTCTAGATTCCTTTTCAGGGATCTTGGGATCGTGCCTAGTGCTCCTATGATTATTGGTACGATTTCCACTGGCATATCCCATATCCTTCTTATTTCTATTTTCAGATCTTGATACTTATCCAATTTTTCCCTCTCTTTCTCTTCAACTCTGGTGTCCCATGGTATTGCGACATCAATGAGTGATACTTTCTTCTTGACTTTGTCAATCAACGTCAGGTCTGGTCTATTTGCACGTATCACCCTATCCGTCCTGATACCATAGTCCCAGAGGATCTTTGCCTGATCGTTTTCTATCACTCCCTCAGGTTGGTGCTCGTACCACTTATTACTGCAAGGTAGCTGATGTTTCTTGCACAGGCTCCAGTGGAGGGCTTTTGCCACTGAATCATGCCTCTTTTTGTACTGGTTCTGTGCAAGTGCCGGACATTCGCTTGCTATGTGGTTTATGGTTTCGTTTTTCGTATTGCACTTCCTACATATGGGAGAGATGTTATTTCCATCTATCGTTCTTTGAACATATCTGGTTCTTAGGGCCTGATCTTGTGCCGCTGTTATCATTCCTTCAGTTTCCTTCTTTAGCTCTCCCCTCTGTAGCCATTGCCATGTGTCATCGCTGGCTAGTTCTTTAGTCTGTCTCATGTATTGTCCGTGCATTGGTTTGTTGTGCCAGTCCTCTGTTCTGTCTGTCATTGTCCTGTCTCTGTATATTTCTGGGTCTTCGTCTACTTTTATTAATCCTTCTTCCCATGCACTCTTTAGCCACTCGTCTTCACTGGTTTTCAGATATTGCCCAAGTGCTCTGTTCTCGATGTTGACGCAGTCCTCTATACTTAGTAGTCCTCTCCCTCCTTCCTTTCGTGTTATGTATAGTCTGTCTGTATTTGCTCTTGGGTGTAGTACTTTGTGTATTGTCATATGTTTCCTGGTTTTCTGATCTATGGTGCGGAGTTCTGCCTTCGTCCATTCCACTATTCCTGCGCTGTATCTGATTACTGGTACTGCCCATATGTTTATGGCTTTTATCATATTTCCGGCGTTGAGTTTTGACTTGAGTATCGCCTTGAGTCTCTGCATATATTCTTTCCTGATCGTGTCCTTCATCTCTTGGTGTTTTATATCCCCTCCTTCCATTATTCCCAGGTATTTGTATCCTGTCTCATCTATGTGTTTGATGTTGCTCCCATCTGGTAGCTTTATCCCTTCAGTTCTCGTTACTTTGCCTTTTTGTATGTTGACTAAGGCGCATTTTTTCTATTCCAAACTCCATCCTGATGTCCCCAGATACAATCCTTACAGTCTGGATTAGGGTATCTATTTCCTTGATGCTCTTACCATACAGCTTGATGTCGTCCATGAACATCAGATGGTTGATTCTGTTGCCTCTTTTCTTTAGTTGGTACCCGGCATCCATCTTCTGTAGTACTTTTGTGATGGGAATCATGGCTACTACGAAGAGTAGTGGGGACAGTGAGTCGCCCTGGAAGATCCCTCTCCTGATATTAACCTCTGCTAGTCTTATTCCAGACTATTATTATTATTATTATTATTATTATTATTATTATTATTATTATTATTATTATTATTATTATTATTAATTATTATATTGGTGAAAAATCCATACTGGGGTAAAAGTAACTATATATTTTAAACATATACAACGAGAACTTTCGTGAACCTGCAGGTTCTTGAAAGTTCTTGTTGTGCATATATTTTCAAGTAGAAGACAAAATACGTTGGCGCAAGCGTGCCATCAGAATGTGAGACAATTTTTGACGACGAGTTTCGTAACGAAACACACAGTTACATCATCAAGGCCAAAAGAGAAAACAAAACAAATCGAAAATACATGGAATATAACTTTGATTTTAAGTCTCAACAAATATACAAAAAACATATTACAAAAAACAAAGTTTAAAAAGCACCTGCTAGACTAAAAAGTTGAAGGCTGAATGATTCATAAATGAGGAGAAGCAGTGGTAAAAGCCTCCTCAGGCCAGATACAATTGTATCACCTTCTGATGACCAGCTGTCTATCTCCTTGTCACCCACCTTCTGATGACCGGCTGTCTATCTCCTTTTCACCCGCCTTCTGATGCCACCTTTTGATGACTAGTTGTCTATCTACTTGTCACCCGCCTTCTGATGACTAGTTATCTATCTCCTTGTCACCCACCTTCTGATGACCGGCTGTCTATCTCCTTTTCACCCGCCTTCTGATGCCACCTTTTGATGACTAGTTGGCTATCTACTTATCACCCGCCTTCTGATGACCGGCTATCTATCTCCTTGTCACCCGCCTTCTGATGACCAGCTGTCTATCTCCTTGTCACCCGCCTTCTGATGCCACCTTTTGATGACTAGTTGTCTATCTACTTGTCACCCACCTTCTGTTGCCCGGCTATCTATCTCCTTGTCACCCGCCTTCTGATGACCGGCTATCTATCTACTTGTCACCCACCTTCTGATGACCAGCTGTCTGTCTCCTTGTCACCCACCTTCTGATGACCGTCTGTCTATCTCCTTGTCATCTGCCTTCTGATGACCGGCTATCTATCTCCTTGTCATCCGCCTTCTGATGACCAGCTGTCTGTCTCCTTGTCACCCACCTTCTGATGACCGTCTGTCTATCTCCTTGTCACCCAACTTCTGATGACCGGTGTCTATTCCGCACCCACCTTCTGGGATGATCGTGTTTCTATTCTTCCTTGGCACCCGCCTTGATGACCGGATTTGTCTATCTCCTTGTTCCCCCGCCCTTCCCTTCTGATGCCGGCTGTCATCTCCTTGTCACCCACCTTCTGATGCGGGTTGTCTTTATCTCCTTGTCATCACCTTCTGACCGTCTGTCTATCTCCTTGTCACCCCACCTTCTGATGACGGTTGTCCATCCCGTGTCCAATACCTTCTGATGACGTCTGTCATCTACCTTTTCACCCACCTCTGATGACCGTCTGTCCTATCTCCTTGTCACCCCGCCTTCTGATGACCGGTTGTCTATCTCCTTGTCCACCCACCTTCGATGACCGGTCTGTCATCTCCTTGTCACCCACCTTCTGATGGGAACCGTTCGGTTATCTCCTTGTCACCCGCCTTTCTGATGACCGGTTTGTCTATCTCCTTGTCCCCCCACCACCTTCTGATGACCGTCTTGTCTATTCCTTGTTCACCCTCCTTCTGAGAACCGGTTGCCTATCTCCTTGTACCCCGCCTTCTGCTGACCGGTTGTCTATGACCGTCTGTCTATCTCCTTGTCACTCTTGATGACCGTTTCTATCCTTGTCAATCTTTGAGAACCGTCTGTCTATCTCCTTGCACCACCTCTGATGACCCGGTTGTCTTATCTGTCACCCTGACCTTCGATGACGTCTATCTCCTTGTCACCAACTTCTGATGACCGGTTGTCTATCTCCTTGTCACTCACCTTATGTCTGACCGTCTGTCTATCTTTTCACCCCCCCTTTGAGACCGGTTGGTTCTATCTCCTTGTCACCCCCTGATGACGGTGTCTATCTCCTTGTCACACCTTCTGTCTGTCTATCTCCTTGTCACCAACCTTTGATGACCGTCTGGTCCTATTCCTTGTCACCCTTCCTTCTGATGACCGGTTGGCTATCTCCTTGTCACCCCCTATTTGAGGACGTCCTGTCTATTCTTGTCACCCGCCTTCTGATGACCGGTTGTCTATCTCTTGTCACTCACCTTCTGATGACCGTCTGTCTATCTCCTTGTCTCACCTTCTGATGACCGTTGTCTATTCATGTCAACCCATTTGATGGACCGTCTGGCTATTCCTTGCACCCTTCTCTTGATGACCGGTGTCTATCTCCTTGTCACCCGCTGATGGACGTCTTTGTCACTCTTTCACCCTTCTTCTGATACCGGTTGTCTATCTCCTTGTCCACTCACCTTTCGATGACCGGTTGTCTAATCCTCCTTGTTCACCCGCCTTTGATGACCGTCTGATCTATCCTCCTTGTCACCCCCTTCTGATGACCGGTTGTCTATCCCTTTGTCACCCGCCTTTGTATGACGGTTTTGTCTTCTCCTGTCACCCGCCTTTGATGACCGTCTGTCTATTCTCCTTGTCACCCGCATTATGATGAACGGTTGTCTATCTCCTTGTCACCCGCCTTCTGATGACCGGTTGTTATCTCCTTGTCACCCGCATTCTGATGACCCGGGTGCTATATATCCTTGTATCACCTTCTGATGACCGGTTGTCTATCTCTTGTCACCCGCCTTCTTGATGACCGGTTTGTCTATCTCCATTGCACTCACCTTCTGATGACGTCCTGGTTCTATCCCCTTGTCACCACCTTCTGATGAACCGGGTGTCCTTAATCTCCTTGTCACCCTCACCTTCTGATGACCGTTCTGTCTATCCTCCTTGGTCACCCGGCCTTCGATGACCGATTGTCTATTTCCTTTTCCTTGTCACTCACCTTCTATTACCGGTCTTGTCTCTCTCCTTTCACCCGCCTTCTGATGACCGGTTGTCTATCTCCTTGTCACCCTCACCTTTCTAATTACCGTCTTGTCTATCTCCTTGTCACACCCGCCTTCTGATGACCGGTTGTACTATCTCCTTGTCACTCACCTTCTATGACCGTCGTCTAGCTCTTGTCACCCGCCCTGATGACCGGTTTGTCTATCTCCTTGTCACTCCCCTTCTGATGCCGTTTTTCTACCTCCTTGTCACCCCCTTCTGAGGACCGTCTGTCTATCTCCTTGTACCCGCCTTCTGATGACCGTTGTCTATCTCCTTGTCCACCCGCCTTCGTGATGAACCGTTTTCTATCTCCTTGTCATCCCGCCTTCTGATGACCGTCTGCTCTATCCTCCTTGTCCACACCCCCGCCTTTCTGATGACCGTGTCTATCTCCTTGTCACCCGCCTTCTTATGACCGTTGTCTATCTCCTTGTTCACCCGCCTTCTGATGACCGGTTGTCTACTCCTTGTCACTCCCCACCTTCTGATGAGGTTCGTCTCCCCGATCTCCTTGTCACCTCGGCCTTTTTCCTGATGACCGGTTGTCTATCTCCTTGTCACCCGCCTTCTGATGGGAACGGTTGTCTTCTCTCCTTGTCACTCACCTCTGATGGACCGTTCTGTCCTATCTCCTTTTGTCACCCGCCTTTCCCTGATGACCGGGTTGTCTATCCTTGTCCACTTACCTTCGTTCTATCCCTCCTTGTCCACCCGCCCTTCTGATGACCGGTTCTGTCTATCTCCTGTCACTTCGCCTTCCTGATGACCGGTTGTCCTTGTCCCCCTTTCACAGCCTTCTGATAACCGTCCTGTCTATCTCCCCCCCCTCCATTGTCACTCGCCTCTTTTTGATGACGGTTGTTCTATTCCTTGTCACCCGCCTTCTGATGACCGGTTGTCTATCTCCTTGTCACCCTCGCCTTCTGATGACCGGTTGTCTATCTCCTGTCACCCGCCTTCTGATGAACTGGTTTCTGTCTATATCCTTGTCCACTTCGCCTTCTGATGACCGGTTGTCTATTCCTTTGTCACCCGCCTTTGATGACGGTTTGTCTATCTCCTTGTCATCGCATTTGATGACCGGTTGGCTATTCCTTGTCACCCGCCTTCTGATGACCGTCTGTCTATCTCCTTGGTTCACTCGCCTTCTGATGCGACCGGCTGTCCTTTACCTCTTGTCAACCCGCCTTATGATGACCGTCTGTCTATCTCCTTGTCACCTCGGCCTTCTGATTGACCGGCTGTTCTATTCCTTGTCCACCCCCTTTTCTGATGACCGTCTGTCTATCCCCTTTGTCCACTCGGCCCTACTGATGACCGGCTTGTCTAATCTCCTTGTCAACCCGCCTTCTGGATGACCGTCCTTGTCTATTCCTTGTCACTCGCTTCTGATGAACCGGCTGTCTATTTCCTTGTCCCACCCGCCTTCTGATGACCCGGTTGTAATCTCCTTGTCCACCCGTTTCTGATCGGACCGTTCTGTCTATTCTCCTTGTCACCGGCCTTTGATGACCGGCTGTCATCTCCTTGTCACCCGCCTTCTGATGGACCGTCTGTCCTATCCTCCTTAGTCACCCGCCTTCTGATGACCGGTTGTTATATGTCACCCGCCTTCTGATGACAGTCTGTCTATCTCCTTGACACCCACCATTCTGATGACCGTCTGTCTATCTCCCTTGTCACCCCGCCCCTTTTGATGACCGGTTCTGTCTATAATCTGTCACAACCTTCTGATGACCGGTTTGTCTATCTCCTTGTCACCCACCTTCTGATGACCGTCTGTCTATGCCTTGTCACCTTCTGATGGGGGGGGGGGACGGTTTGTCTATCTCCTTGTCACCCACCTTCTGATGACCGGTGTCTATCTCCTTGTCACTCACTTCTGATGACCGTCTGTCTATCTCTTGGCACCCACCTTCTGAGGACGGTTGGTCTATCTGTCAATCAACCTTCTGATGACGGTACCTCCGTCTATCCTCCTGTCACCACAACCCGTTCTGATGACCGTCTGTCTATCTCCCTTGTCACCCACCTTTGAGGAACCGTCGCACCGTCTGCCTCTATCATCATTGTCACTTCACCTTCTGATGACCGTCTGTACTATCTCCTTGTCACCCCGCCTTCTGATGACCGCTGTCTCTACCTTGTCACCCGCCCTCTGATGACCGTTCTGTCTATCTCCTGTTCCACCCGCATTCTGATGACCGTCTGTATATCCTTGTCACCCGCCCTCTGATGACCGGTCTGTCTATCTCCTTGTCACCCGCCTCTGTGATGACCGTATTTGTACCGTCTGTCTATTCCTTTGTCACCACCTTCGGTGATGACCGTCTGTCTATCCTCCCTTGTACACCGCTTTGATGACCGTCTGTCTATCTCCTTGTCACCCGCCCTTCTGAGACCGTCTGTCTATCTCCTTGTCACCCGCCTCTGATGACCGTCTGTCTATCTCTTGTCACCCGCCCCTCTGATGACCGTCTGTCTATCTCCTTGTTCACCCGCCTTTCTGATGACCGTCTGTCTATCTCCTTTGTCGCCTTCTGATGACCGTTCTGTCTATCTCCCTTGTCACCCGCCTTCTGATGAAGTCTTGTCTATCTCCTTGTCACCCGCATCTGATGACCCGTCTTTCTATCCTCCTTGTCACCCGCCTTCTGAAAAACCGTCTTGTCCTTATCTCCTTGTCAACCCGCCCTTCTGATGACCGTCTGTCTATCTCCTTGTCACCCGCCTTTCTGATGACCGTCTGTCTATCCTCCTTGTCCACCCCCGTCCTTCTGATGACCGTCTGTCCTATCTGCCTTGTCACCCGCCCTTCCTGATGACCGTTCTGTCTAGCTCCTTGTCCACCCACCCGCTTCCTGATGACCCGTGCTGTATTCTTCCTTTGGTCACCCCCGCCTTCTGTGTAACCGTACCTGTCTGTCTTTCCTTGTCACACTCGCCTTCTGATGACCGTCTGTCCCTATCTCCTTGTCCGCCCCAACCCGCCTTCTGATGAACCGTCTGTCTATCTCCTTGTCACCCGCCTTCTGATGACCCCCAGGTTGTCCTCTTCTCCTTGGTCATCCCACCCGCCTTCTGATGACTGGTTGTCCTTATCTCCTTGTCACCTGCCTTCTTGATGAAACCCCGGTTGTCTATCTCCTTTGTTCACCCGCCTTCTGATGACCGCGTCCTGTCTATCCCTTCCGTGTCCACCCGCCTTCTGATGACCGTCTTTGTCCTATCCTCCTTGTCACCCCACCCGCCTTCTGATGACCGGTTGTCCTATCTCCTTGTCACCCGCCTTCCTGATGACCGTCTGTCTATCTCCTTTGTCAACCCACCTTCTGATGACCGTCTGTCTATCTCCTTGTCCACCCAACCAAAAAAAGAAAAAACCTTCTGGGATGACCGTACTGTTCTATCTCCTTGTCACCCCCACCTTCGGTGATGACCCGTCTTTGTCTATCTCCTTGTCACTACACCTTCTGATGACCGTCTGGTCCTATCTCCTTGTCCACCCACCACTTCTGATGACCGTCTGGTCTATCTCCTTGTCAACCCTCACCCCCACCTTCTGATGACCGTCTGTCTATCTCCTTGTCCTCCCACCCCCTTCTGATGACCGTCTGTCTATCTCCTTGTCCCACAACCACCTTCCTGATGACCGCGTTCTGTCATCTCCTTGTCACCCCCCGCACCTTCTGATGACCCGTCCTGTCTATCTCCGTTTGTCACCCACCTTTCTGATGACCGTCCTGTCTATCCTTCTTTGACCCGGTTTGTCTATCTCCTTGTCACCCACCCACCTTCTGATGACCGTCTGTCTATCTCCTTTGTCCCCACCCACCTTCTGATGATTGACCGGTTGTCCTATCTCCTTGTCACTCACCTTCCTGATGACCGTCCTGTCTATCTCCTTGTCACCCCACCTTCTGATGACCGGTTTTGTCTATCTCCTTGTCACCACCGCCCACCTTCTGATGACCGTCTGTCTATCCCGCTCCTTGTCACCCACCTTCTTGGATGAACCTTGGTTGTCTATCTCCTTTTGTCCCCCACCCTTTCACGCTTCTGATGACCGTCTTGTCTATCTCCTTGTCACCCACCTTCTGGATGGACCGGTCTGTCTATCTCCTTGTCATCCCACCGCTTCTGATGAACCCGGTCTTGTCTATTCTTTTCCTTTCACTCGCCTTCTGGATGACCGCGTCCTGTCTATCTCCTTGGTCCATCCCATTGCTTCCTGATGACCTGATGACCCGTCTGTCTATCCTCCTTGTTTTCCACCCAACCTTCTTCTGATGACCAGGTCTTGTCTATCCTCCTTGTCCACCCCACCTTCTGATGACCGTTCATGTCTATCTCCTTGTCCACCCGATCCACCTTTCTGATGCTCCGTCTGTCTATCTCCTTGTCCACCCGCGCACCTTCTGATGACCGGGTTGTCTATTCCTTGTTCGTCCCCAGCCATTCCTTTCTGGATGACCGTCTGGTCTTATCTGCCTTGGTCGCCCACCTCTGATGCAACGGTTGTCATATCTCCTTGTCACCCACCTTCTGATGACCGTCTTGTCCTATCCTCCTTGTCACTCACCTTCTTGATGACTGGGCTGTCCTATTCTCCTTGTCACCCCGCCTTCTGAATGACGTGGGCTTGTCCTATCTCCTTGTCACTCACCGTTTCTGATGAACCTGGCTGTCTATACTCCTTGTCCACCCACCACTTCTGAATTGACCGTTGTCTATCTCCTTGTCACCCACCTTCTGATGAACCCGGTTTGTCTCTCTCCATTGTCACCCCCACCTTCTGATGACCTAGCTGTCCAATCTCCCTTGTCAGCCCACCACCGTCTGATGACTGGCTGGTCTATCCCTTGTTTCACCCAAATTTCCTGATGACCGCGACTGTCCTATCTCCTTGTCACCCCCACCTTATTGATGACCTCGGATGTCCTAAATCTCCTTGTCACCCACCTTCTGATGATCTGGGCTTGTCTATTATCATCCTTTTGTCACCCGCTTTCTGATGACATGGCTGTCAATCTCCTTGTCACCCACCTTCTGATTGACTGGCTGTTCCTATTCTCCTTGTCCACCCAAATTCTGATAACCGGATGTCTATCTCCTTGTCCACCCAATTCCTTCTGATGACCGACCGGGACTGGTCTATTTCTCCTTGGTCACCCCCGTCACCCGCTTTCTGATGACGTGCTGTCAATCTCCTTGTCACCCACCTTCTGATGACCAGCTTGTCAATCTCCTGGTCACCCACCTTCTGATAGACTGGCTATCAATCTGCCTTTGTTCAACCCACCTTCTGATGACAGCCTGTCGAATCTCCTTTGTCACACCACCTTCTGGTGACCGCAACTGTCCCTATCTGCCCTTGTCACCTCACCTTCTGATGACCGGTCTGTCTATCTCCTTGTCACCCAAATTCTGATGACGGCGATGTCTAATCTCCTTGTCACCCCACCTCTGTTATGACGCGGATGTTCCTATCTCCTTGTCACCCCTTCTGATGACCGGCTGTCTATTATCTCCCTTGTCACCCGTTTCTGACTGACCGGTGTCAGATCTCCTTGTCACCCAATCCTCACCCTTCTTCTGATGACCCAGCTGTCAATCTGCCTTGTCACAACACCTTCTTGGAGACAGCTGTGCAATTCTCCTTGTCACCTGCCCATTTCTGATGACCGGTTTTGTCTATCTCCTTGTCACCCGCCCTTCTGCATGACCGGTTGGTCTTATCTCCTTTGTCACCCCGCCCCCTTTGATGACCCGGTTGTCTATCTCCTTTGTCACTCACCTTCTGTATGATCGGGTTGCGTGTTTTGTTTGTGTTTCCGTTTTTGGTTCGGTTGTTTGCATCTTTTTCACCCTGTTTTTAGTTGTTTTTTGTATTATCTCCTTGTCACCCGCCCGCCCTCTTTCTGATGACCGGTTGTCTATTATCCCTTGTCCTCTCACCTTCTGATGACGGTTGGGTGTCTATCTCCTTTACACCCGCCTTCTGAATGACCGGTTGTTCGTATATCTCCTTGTCACTCACCCTTGCTGATGACTGGTTGGTTGTCCTATTTTTCCTTGTCACACGCCTCTATGACCGCGGGGTGTTCCTATCTCCCTTGTCAAACATCACCTTCTGATGAACGGTTGGCTAATCTCCTTGTCATCGCCCCTGATGACCGGTTGTATCTCCCTTGTCAATCACATTCTGAGACCGGTTGAATCGGTGTCTATCTCCTTGTCACTTCGCCTTCTGATGACCGGTTTGTCTATCTCCTTGTCACTCACCTTTGATGACGGTTGTCTATCTCCTTGTCACCCGCCTCTGATGGAACCGGTTGTCTATCTCCCTTGTCCTTCACCTTCTGGGAATCCGGTTTGTCATCTCCTTGTCACTCGCCTCCTGATGGCCGGTTTTTTCTATCTCCTTGTCACCCCGCCTTCTGAGACCGGTTGTTTTCTATCTCCCTTGTCACTCACCTTTGATGGACGTTCTGTCTATCCTCCTTGTTCACCCGCCTTCTGATTACCGGGTTTGTCTATCTCCTTGTCACTCACACTAATTAACAGACCTAGAAGCACTGGGTGTATAATCAGATTGGATAGGGCTCAATCAGTCTTCGGATTCCTTTCTGATGACGTTTTTCCTAGTCTCCTTTCACCCGCCTATCTGATGAACCTTCGGTTGTCTATCTTCCTTGTCACTACTTCTTGATGACCGTCTGTCTATCTCCTTTCACCCACACTCTCGAGACCGTCTGTCTATCTCATTGTTCACCCGCCTTCTGATTGACGGTTTTGTCTATTATTCCATGTCACCCCACCTTCACTGATGAACGTCTGTCCTATCTCTCTTGTCACCCACACTTATGATTGACCAGTATGTCTATCTCCTTGTCACCGCCTCTGATGACGGTTTCTATCTCCTTGTCACCCACTTCTGAATGACCGTCTGTCTATCTCCTTGTCACCCGCATTATGATGACGGCCTGTCTACTCCTCGTCACCGGCCTTCTGATGACCCCCCCCCTCCGGTTGTCTACGACCGGCCTGTCCTATCTCCTTTGTCACTCACATTCTGATGGACTGGTGTCATCTCTTGTCCACCTCGCCTTAGATGATGGATGTTTGTTTTCTTTTTTTTTTTTGATTTTTTCTTTTTTTTTTCGACTTTGTTTCCTTCTTTTCTTGTTCAACCTACCTTCTGATGACCTGGCTGCTATTCCTTGTCCACCCACCTCTGATTGGACCGGTTGTCCTATCTTCCTGTTCAACCCACCTTCTGATGACCGGTGGTCTGGATCTCCTTCGTTTTTCAACCACTTCTGATGACCAGCTGTCAATTCTCCTTGTCACCCAACCTTCTGATGACTTTGGCTGTCTAATATCCTTGTCACCCAATTCTGATTGACCGACTGTTCTAATCTCCTTGTCCACCCAACCTTCTGATGATGGATGTCTATCTCCTTTGTCACCCAAACCCTTTCTGATGAATCCGGCTGTCTATTATCCCTCCTTGTCACCCGCCTTTCTGATGACTGGCCCCTGGTCAATCTCCCTTGTCACCACTTCTGATTCGACTGGCTGTCTATCCTTGTTGCCACCCAAATTCTGTTTATAAACCGGCATGTCTAATCTTGGCCTTGTCACACCACCTTCTGGATGACCTGGTGCTGTCCTTTTATCCCTCCTTGTCACCCGCTTTTCTGATGACAGGGCTGGGTCAATCTCCTTGGTCACCCACCTTCTATGACCAGCTGTCAATCTGGTCGGTCACCCACTTCTGAATTGACTGGCTATCAATTCCTTGTCACCCCCACCTTCTGATGCCAACCAGATGTCAATCCTTCCTTGTCACCCACCATTCTGATGACCAGCTGTCTCTTTCCCTTGTTATCCACCCACCTTCTGATGACCGGCTGTCACTATCTCCTTGTCCACCCAAATTATCCTTGATGGACCAGGCTGTCTATCTCCTTGTCCCACCCCACCTTCTGATGAGCCGGCCTGTCTTATCTCCATTGCTCACCAACCTTCTGATGAACGGCTTGCTTATTTATCTCCTTGTCACCCGCTTTCTGATGACCGGCGTCTTGAATCCCCTCCTTTGTCACCCACCTTCTGATGACCGGACTGTTCAATTATCCTTGTCACCCACCTTCTGATGACCAGCTGTCAATCTACCTTGGTACCCACCCTTCCTTTGATGAGCCAGCTGGTCAATCGTTTTGTCACCCACCACCTTCTTGATGAGCCCAGCTATGGCAATCTATCCTTGTCACCCAAACCTTCCTGATCGCAACCAGCTTGTCCCAAATCTCCTTGTCAACCCACCTTGTTTGGATGGACCAGCTGTCAATTCCTTGTCACACACCTTCCTTGATGACTTGGCTGCTATCCCTCCTGTAATCCACTTCTGATGAGCAGCTGTCAATTCCCTCCTTGTCACCCACCTGCTGATGTCCAAGCTGGTCAAATCTCCTTGTCACCCACCTTCTGATTGACCGGCTGTCTATCTAATTGTTCACCCTCCTTTGATGAGCACGCTGTTCAATCTCCTTGTCAACCCACCTTCTGATGACCAGCTTGTTTTCAATCTCCTTGTCCACCCCAACCTTCTGCCCATGGACCAGGCTGTCTCATCTCCTTGTCACCAGCCTTGCTGATGAGCCAAGCTGTCAATTCCTTGTCACCCACCCTTCCATGATACCGGTGGTTCATCTCCTTGTCACCCACCTTCTGATGAGCAGCGGTCAATCTCCTTGTACCCGCCTTCTGATGAAACAGCTGTCAATCTCCTTGTCACCCACCTTTTCTCCGATGACCAGCCCTCAATCTCCTTGTCCCACCCGCCTTAAGCTGAGCAGCGGTCAATCTCCTTGTCACCACCACCTTCGTGATGACCAGCTGTCAATTCTCCTTGATCCACCCGCCTTCTGATGACAGCTGTCAAACTCCTTTGTCACCCAATCTGATTGACCTGCTGTCTATCTTCTTGTCACCCTTCTGATGCCACCGGTGTCTATCTCCTTGTCCACCCGCCTTTTGATGGCGGCTGTCTATCTCTGTCACCCACCTTTTTGATGACGGCTGTCTATCCTTGTCACCCACATTGATGACCGGTTGTCTATTCCTTGTCAACCACCTTCTGATGGACGGGCGGCTTTCTATCTCCTTGTCACCCACCCTTCTGATGACCTACTCGTCTACCTCCTTAGTCACCCGGCCGCTTCTGATGACCCGACATGTCCCTATCTCCTTATCAACCCTCCTTCTGGATGACTGGCTGTCTATCTCCTTGTCACCCACCGTTCTCATGACCGTCTGTCTAGTCCTATCTCCTTGTCACCCACTTTCTTCTGATGACCTGGCTGTCTATCTTCCTTGTCACCCCGCCTTCTGATGACCGGCCTGTCTATCTCCTTGTCACCCGCCCCGTTCTGATGACTCGGCTGTCTATCCTCCATTGTCACCCGCCCACCATTCTCATGACGCGTCCTGTCTATCTCCTTGTCACCCACCTTCTGATGACTGGCTGTCTATCTCCTTGTCACCCACCTTCTCATGACCGTCTGTCTATCTCCTTGTCACCCATCTTCTGATGACCTGATGACCGTCTGTCTATCTCCTTGTCACCCACCTTCTGATGACCGTCTGTCTATCTCCTTGTCACCCACCTTCTGATGACCGTCTGTCTATCTCCTTGTCACCCACCTTCTGATGACCGTCTGTCTATCTCCTTGTCACCCACCTTCTGATGACCGGTTGTCTATCTCCTTGTCACCCACCTTCTGATGACCGTCTGTCTATCTCCTTGTCACCCACCTTCTGATGAACGGTTGTCTATCTCCTTGTCACCCACCTTCTGATGACCGTCTGTCTATCTCCTTGTCACTCACCTTCTGATGACTGGCTGTCTATCTCCTTGTCACCCGCCTTCTGATGACTGGCTGTCTATCTCCTTGTCACTCACCTTCTGATGACTGGCTGTCTATCTCCTTGTCACCCACCTTCTGATGACCGGTTGTCTATCTCCTTGTCACCCACCTTCTGATGACCGGTTGTCTATCTCCTTGTCACCCACCTTCTGATGACCAGCTGTCAATCTCCTTGTCACCCACCTTCTGATGACTGGCTGTCTATCTCCTTGTCACCCAAATTCTGATGACCGACTGTCTATCTCCTTGTCACCCACCTTATGATGACCGGATGTCTATCTCCTTGTCACCCACCTTCTGATGATCGGCTGTCTATTATCTCCTTGTCACCCGCTTTCTGATGACTGGCTGTCAATCTCCTTGTCACCCACCTTCTGATGACTGGCTGTCTATCTCCTTGTCACCCAAATTCTGATAACCGGATGTCTATCTCCTTGTCACCCACCTTCTGATGACCGGCTGTCTATTATCTCCTTGTCACCCGCTTTCTGATGACTGGCTGTCAATCTCCTTGTCACCCACCTTCTGATGACCAGCTGTCAATCTCCTGGTCACCCACCTTCTGATGACTGGCTATCAATCTCCTTGTCACCCACCTTCTGATGACCAGCTGTCAATCTCCTTGTCACCCACCTTCTGATGACCAGCTGTCTATCTCCTTGTCACCCACCTTCTGATGACCGGCTGTCTATCTCCTTGTCACCCAAATTCTGATGACCGGCTGTCTATCTCCTTGTCACCCACCTTCTGATGACCGGATGTCTATCTCCTTGTCACCCACCTTCTGATGACCGGCTGTCTATTATCTCCTTGTCACCCGCTTTCTGATGACCGGCTGTCAATCTCCTTGTCACCCACCTTCTGATGACCAGCTGTCAATCTCCTTGTCACCCACCTTCTGATGACCAGCTGTCAATCTCCTTGTCACCCACCTTCTGATGAGCAGCTGTCAATCTTCTTGTCACCCACCTTCTGATGACCAGCTATCAATCTCCTTGTCACCCACCTTCTGATGACCAGCTGTCAATCTCCTTGTCACCCACCTTCTGATGACCAGCTGTCAATCTCCTTGTCACCCACCTTCTGATGACTGGCTGTCTATCTCCTTGTCATCCACCTTCTGATGAGCAGCTGTCAATCTCCTTGTCACCCACCTTCTGATGACCAGCTGTCAATCTCCTTGTCACCCACCTTCTGATGACCGGCTGTCTATCTCCTTGTCACCCACCTTCTGATGAGCAGCTGTCAATCTCCTTGTCACCCACCTTCTGATGACCAGCTGTCAATCTCCTTGTCACCCACCTTCTGATGACCGGCTGTCTATCTCCTTGTCACCCGCCTTCTGATGACCAGCTGTCAATCTCCTTGTCACCCACCTTCTGATGACCGGTTGTCAATCTCCTTGTCACCCGCCTTCTGATGAGCAGCGGTCAATCTCCTTGTCACCCGCCTTCTGATGACCAGCTGTCAATCTCCTTGTCACCCACCTTCTGATGACCAGCTTTCAATCTCCTTGTCACCCGCCTTCTGATGAGCAGCTGTCAATCTCCTTGTCACCCGCCTTCTGATGACCAGCTGTCAATCTCCTTGTCACCCGCCTTCTGATGACCAGCTGTCAATCTCCTTGTCACCCATTTTCTGATGACCTGCTGTCTATCTTCTTGTCACCCACCTTCTGATGACCGGCTGTCTATCTCCTTGTCACCCGCCTTTTGATGGCCGGCTGTCTATCTTCTTGTCACCCACCTTCTGATGACCGGCTGTCTATCTCCTTGTCACCCACCTTCTGATGACCGGTTGTCTATCTCCTTGTCAACCACCTTCTGATGACGGGCGGCTCTCTATCTCCTTGTCACCCACCTTCTGATGACCTACTGTCTACCTCCTTGTCACCCGCCTTCTGATGACCGACTGTCTATCTCCTTATCCCCCCCTTCCCTGATGAATTGACCTTGGCCTGTCCTAATCTCCTTGTCACCCACCTTCTCATGGACCGTCTGTCTATCTCCTTGTCCCACCCCTTCTGATGACCTGCTGTCTATTCTCCTTGTCCACCCACTCTTCTGATGACCGCTGTCCTATCTCCTTGTCACCCCCTTCTTTGATGACTGGCTTTCTATCTCCTGTCACCCCTCTTCTCATGAACGTCCTGTCCTATCTCCTTGGTCACCCCCCACCTTCGGATAGATTGTCTGTCTATCTCCTTGTTCAACCCACCTACTGGATGACTGGCTGGTTCTATCTCCGTTGTCACCACCCTTCTGATGATGGCCTGTCTATCCTTCCTTGTTACCCACCGTCTGATGACTGGGCTGTCCTATCTCCCTTATCACCCACTACTGTGACTGGCCGTTTCTATCTCCTTGTCACCCCACCTTCTGATGACCCGGCTTGTCTATCTCCTTCTCAACCCCACCTTCGATGACTTGGTGTCTATCTCCTTGTCACCCACCTACTGATGAACCGGCTGTCTATCTCCTTGTCACCCACCTTTTGATTGGACCTCTGTTCTATCTCCTTTGTCAACCCGCCTCTTGATGACCGGCTGTCTATCTCCCTTGTCACCCACCTTTGATACCGGTCTGTCTATCTCCTTGTCAACCCACCTTCTTGATGACCTGGCTGTCTATCTCCTTGTTCACACCTTCTGATACCGGCTGTCTATCTCCTTGTCACCCACCTTCGATGACCGTCTGTCTTATAATCCTTGTCACCCATCCTGATGACCCCGCCGCTGGCTATCTCCTTGTCAACCCCACCTCGATTTTTTGACCGCTGTCTATTCTTCCTTGTTCCAACCACCCTTCTGAGACCGGTCCTGTCTTATCCTCCTTGTCCATCATGTCTTTCAAACATATATTTACACATACATCGGTGTGGAATATTCCACCATTTCAGTGACCCATGTGGTAAGGAGGTATATATAAATTATCAATAATAATGCTAATGATGATGATGATGATGATGATTGTTATTATTATTATTGTTCAATAACAAAGAGCCCAATCTTTCTTATCTAACAAGCCAATATTGACTTGACTATCAAGTTCACGCAATAAAGTGTCCATAAGTAAACAGACACATGTATAGTAAAATAAAATAAAAATATTCAGAAGTGTTAGATAAAAAAACGATGTAGTATAAAATTATTCCTTCCAGAATAATAAATGTTTTTAAAAGTAAAAATCATAAGAAAATATGATCATAGCTTGGTGTATCCCTTTAGGACACAAAACACAGACACCCTGGTACAGCCTCAAGTTTTAAGAGTAGTATCATTTGGTCACTGGCCAGTGTAAGACACGTTCTCAGAATTGCGTCACGTGTTTCCATGACTTAGGCGAAAAATCGTCGAAAGAACGGGATGATGAGTTTGCCCCAACTGCCTGCTGAAAAAAAAAAAAAACTGTCGTTTAATTGCGCTTATTTACCCCGTTGTCTCCTCGGTCCTTATTCTAGTCCTTTGCTGCTCACGCTTGACCTTGTGGCCAGTAGGTGACCTTTCCATTCTAAGCACTGATTTATCGTGGGATGGAATTCTAAACCAGGGCTAATGAGGAGAACGCGTATTGCCTCCATAATATTTTTATTCTATCCTATGATGTGTTTTAATGCAAGTACATTTAATCGTGCAAACATTCAAGTAATTTTGAACTCTTAAGAATAAGTTGAGGTGTTTTCATTATTCTCGTTAAAAAAAATTTCACAAATCAGAAGTGTGTGTGTTCTTTCAAAGTTGATTCCAGGGCGTTTGTTTTGTGATTAATTTGCTAAAACCCAACATGTATTCACTCATTTACAAAGTGTTTTGTATTTTTCTGGAAAATTTCATCAAAATTTCATCTCTGGCTCCGATGCTTAGAATAGATCACAGACTCCACTTAATAATGCGCAAACGCCTATTACTGTTCTCACTTTCGTAGTACCTTCAAAATATATTTTTTTGCATAATGATACGCCTACTTCACTATTATTATAAATGCCATCTGCAGACAGTGATGCTCTGAATTTGTAATTCAGTGTTGTAGAGTTCGAAATGAATTGATTAGATTAGGGTAATTGCTCTGAAAAGGTGATAATCATAAGAGAGGTTAGCTAACTTAAATTTTCCCCAAACGTTCTCAACTAAATCCAGTAGTTTTTACTTTTCTGTACAAGCATTGTCTATTTATGTGCTAATAGCTTATATGCTGATCTTTAGTGGCAGAAGAATTAATTTGAAATATTTACTTTTGGTAAAAAAAAATTTTATGGAAAAATTAATTTGAAATATTTATTTTTAGTAAATAGCGCTTACATTTTTAGTAAACCACGATTTTGGTGCTACATTTCGGTACGATACCCAAGTACTTTAGCGAGTTACTTGAGTGTGTATACTCGTAGTCGTCGACACATTATACACGTATAGATATATATATATATATATAATTACTTTTAAAATACGAAGATTAGGGATTTCGCTCGAGCGTAGAAGAGAAGAGAGAGAGAGAGAGAGAGAGAGAGAGAGAGAGAGAGAGAGAGAGAGAGAGAGAGAGAGAGAGAGAGAGAGAGAGTATCGATGGGTTCTTGAAACAGGTTTGTTCTGCATGTGTGAAATTAATGTGATGAATTGACATTTGAGAAAGTGACATGTAGTATACGGAGAGAGGTGCCTATCCAAGTGCAGACATAACAAGATCTTTGCTATCTCTGATGATGGGTGGTTTGTGAAGAATGAATAGTGGAGCGCTTTTAACGCAAGTAAAGGTTTTGGCCTGTATGAAAAATAATAATGGATATCAGCTCAAAATAAGCAGCAGTATAGGATATGCTTATTTCTCCTCTTTTTAATTTACTTAGATGTTAAGGAAAAATCACTCTTCCACTGAATAGTGACAGGGGAGGCACAAGTGAATAACCAGACATGAAAATCTATAATGTTGCGAAGAAGAAGACAGGAGTCGCGTGAAAGAGTATTTCGTCTCCTTACAGTGGATCGGTTTCCTTCAAAATATATACATACAGATACTGAAAAAAAAATCCAACCTCCATTCTCCAGTTTCACTTTATTATCAAGGTCATCACCATCTTCAGTATCAGTGGTCCTCGAGATCACGAGTACTATAATATATTTACGCAAGGCACAATAAAATATAGTTTTTCTATGGGCAAATTATTGCTTGACCCTTGCCTCATATTACAACCATTGTCAAACGCAGGTTTATAAACCAGTCAAGTGTAAATATAAAGGGAAAAGTATACAAATTGGTCTGTTCACACTTGAGTACATATCAAACTTGTATATTTAAACAAATGTGTAAAAATTTAATGTGCATGTGTAATATATATATATATATATATATATATATATATATGTATATATATATATATATTATATATATATATATATATTTATATATATATATATATATATATATATATATATATACGTATATATATATATATACGTATATATATATATATCTATATATATATATATATATATATATATATATATATATATTATATACACACACATGCAGGGTGTAGCACGAGTTTATACAAACATTTGGCAAAATGAAAGAAAAAGTAATCCTGAGTAGAAAATGTTCTATAAACATTTGTATTTAATGCTTTGTATGTCAGCGAGGTGAATTTTTAAAATAATCATTATCATTAAATGGCCAAGTAAGATGGCGCTCATGGGATGTCGGAGTACGCACGTGAGCATTAACCCTACGTATTTTCGATCTCACAATGGTTCAGCAGACAGGATGAAAAGTTTCCATAATTTCTAACTCCCTCTTCCTGCTAGTAATTTGTCTCTAGTTAAAGTTTAAATGAGTTTTAAGCCCGCCACTAACGTTCAGTTAGGCCTGCGCAGCTATAACTGCACAGTTGGACTGCAATTATAACTGAACGTTAGTGTGGACAACCTACACAGTTTTTCTGGACTGCGCAGGCGTCCTGAGTGAATAGCTCATCTCAATCGATGAACCTCAGGTCAAACGGTTGCGCATGCGCATTGCAACACTAATGTGGTGGAGGGTTGGAGGCTACTTTATTGGCTCAGTTCCAGTGTTGCCACACATACGACAATTTACATGTACGATAAAAACGGCCTTGGTACGATGTACGATAGCATTTTCCATTATCGTACGGTTTGTACGATAATTCTAAGCTGTTGATAAGTATATTATTACAAATATAAGTGGTCGTCGAACTCCTCCATGAAACAGGCTAATTTCTAAAAAAAAAATATTATTTCATAGTCCGTACATGGCTTGCCGCTGCTTGTCTCCAATTGTAACGTGGTTCAAGGGCTATTGGAACAGTGGGAGGTACTGAAGCTATTTTTCTCGGAGAAGTGGCTCGCTGAGAAACTATTAGCAACCTTTATGATCCTTTCATGAAGTTAAATTTCATGTTCCTTGACTGGGTTCTTCCAAAGTTTACTGAGTTCAATTTCCAGTCAGATAAAGCAGTAATAACAGTTCTCCATGATAAAGTGTCCATGCTATTCAGAGACCTCCTTCTCTCATCTATGGATAGGACCTATGTAATGAAAACTGATCTAAATACTGTAAATCCTGAAAGACATGACAGGCATGTTAGTGACAGCCAAATGTACCTAGGAGTTAAAGTTATGCAGGGATTAGAAAAAACCCTCCATACAGGAAAAGAAAGCTCAACAGCAGGAGTTTTTTCAGAGGTGTAGAAGTTTCCTTGTAGTGGCATGCACAGAAATAAAGAAGAGGTATAATTTCAGTTATGGTGTCCTGTCAAAGTTAAACTTGCTCTGTCCAAAAAATGCTCTCTCATCAGCATTCAGAGAAAGAATCCCCTCCTTATTCCCTCTTGCATCTGAGCTTCCTCTGATTGTACCCCCAGATGACCACTCACAACTTCAAAGCTGGATGATCAATGGAGAATGTTTCCCATATTACAACATGAGCTTAAACATCTCGTTAATGAATCACCTGATAAGTTCTGGGGAGTAGTGTCCCAAAAAGAGTCTAGTTTTTCAGACATAGCCAATTTTGCTCTAACTGCTTTTTGCTTGTCGCACTTTAAAGCTGGTATCACACTAGTCATTTCTTGTTCGCGGTTTTGGCCAGCATCCAGCCGATGCTCGCGAGCAAAAGTGTTGTATCGTCACACTAGGACCTCGTGGTTTTGAGGAGCAGTAGGAAAAAATAAACAAAACTAATCAGCTGATATCATCATGGCACCCAGAAATTGTCGGACGGTTGCAAGATGTGCTGCAGGGATGTGTTTTCTTGGAATCTTACGTGAATGCAAGAGTAACAAAAAACGTTTGTGGGTTCGAGAGTGGCTCAGGAGAAGAGAAGCCAAAGGTCTGAGAGTACATCCTATCAGCAGCAGCCATCTTGTTTGTTTACAATACGCAGTCGCTCGCAGTTCGTGGCTCGCTGCTTCCCGTTCATCCGGGAAGCAAAAATCTTGAGCTAAAAGCTCCCCGTTTTCCATTTTCGGCAGCAACAGCTCACTGCTCGAGAAAAAAAGGCCTACTGTGAGGCCACCTTAATGCTGAATGCGAAAGAGTGCTCAGTAAAGTTAACCTCTTTAAAACTAAACAAAGAAACAGACTGAAAACAAGGACAGTTAATGGGGCTCTTCTCTCTGCTAGTTGTATGTTTATCATGCTCAGCTGGTGAGTCTCCACCTATAACAATATCATCCAGATATGGATAAGCAAAATCATTAGAAGCTAACAATTGGGAAATGAACTTCTGAAATATTGCACGAGCAGAATGGATACCAAATGGTAACCATAAATATCTATATAGACCCAAATGTGTGTTAATTACCAAATATTTATGGTCTTCTGGAGCAACTTCCATTTGCAAAGAAGCATTCTGGAGATCAAGTCTGGTATAACTTATTTCCAGACACATTGGAAATTAATTCTGACATATTAGGTAATGGGAATTTCATTTATTTTACGAAAATCCCCACAAACCCTAAGGGATCCATTCTGCTTCCTGACAGTAACAATTGGTGAGGCATAATCTGAAAATTCTACTCTTTCTATAATATTATTTTTTTTCAAGCTCTTGCAGCGCACTCTCAACCTCACTGCGTAACGTCAGTGGCACCGTGCAGACCTTCTGAAAAACATGACCAACTTTAGGATACAATTGGGCTTGACAGTTCTCGATAGGTTTCAAACTATCTACATTATAGTTTTCCACAAAGTTTTTTATATTTAACTGATGGACATTAATTATATTGTACTTATCTATTAAATTCCTACCAATCAAGTTATTTGGGGAGTCTGACTTAACAATTATGAATTCAATGTCTGAATGATTTTGCTGTTTGTATTGAAAATTTGAAACTTTGACCTTCCCAAATACTTTAATTGGAACTTGGTTATAACCCTGGAATTTAGTTCTACAGTTCAGTAATGTACAATTTAACTTCTTGAAATCATCATACTTTAATGTGGAAATAGCTGAACCGGTGTCAATTTCAAATAAAAATGGCTTATGATTCAATTGACAACTAACAACATAAGGTTGAACATAACTCTGTTTACTATATATTTCAAATCAAGTGACTCTTCATCATTGGATTCCTCTTCTTGGATTATAACTTCATGAGTCTTCTTCAAGTGGGGTTTCGTTGTTGGCAGCGCTCTTGTGAACACTAACCTGAAGCTGCTGTACAAGCTTAAGAAGACAATTGTCATAACTTAATACTTTCGCGGGCTTAAGGTGGATTAAATACACACTTCGTGTAAAGTACTCACAGCTTTTTTGTTCCTTCACTCCATTATGGGTTGTATAACTTATGACTTAGGCATAGCGTTGCTCTCCTGATCCTGGCTGCCCTTTTTCGGATCTTGTTGACATGCTTACCTCTTTTTGACCGGGTCCCGCCAGCATTAGAAAGTAGAAAAATAGTAATGTATCTCTATATCAGGGTTGTAACAGTAGCTATATGCAGTATGTATGCTATATTTTTTTCAGTTTTAGACATCAAAGGTAGTGTTGGAATTGTTTAACAACGAAATTCTGAAATGTCACTCTTGGGGAGATCCGGTCAGGACGGCGTAAAGAGAAAGTAGAAAACCACTGTTATTCGATTTTAAGTTGAAATAGGCATTTTCTGATAATTCACACAGAACGTTCAAAAAGTTGTCATTTATTTCCTGTTTTATTAATCACTGACTTCTCATTTGGCCTTAACATGAAAACTCTGTGTGTGTGTAATAAACTCGATCGGTGGCCGAGGCAAAACATCCTGTTACACTTCTTTACAGTATACATAAGGTGACCAGATTTATTGGAGCTAAAAGCGGGACACACTATATATATAGGTATATATGTATTATTAGTATATATATATATAAATATTATATGTATTATTATCTTATAATGTTTCTCTATATCTTTCTATATATATATATTATATATTATCACTGTATATAATAATTATATAATATTGTATAATACTTGTATATATAGATATATGATATATATATATACTGTATATATCTATATATATATATATATATATATATATATATATATATATATATATATTTAGAGAGAGAGAAACATCAATTCCTTATCAACAGGCAAAAATTAATTATTTACTTTCAGTTCTCGTACTTTTCACTGGATGAAATCTTCTTTAATAACCCTGGTGTTGATTTGAACGTAGTGAAGAATTCCATACAGGTTTGTTTGAAATTTATCTTTGTTGTTAGTAGTACTTTAAGGGTAGGCACTTTTAGCTGGTCTTTTTCAGATGTCCATATTTTATTCATCTGAGAGAAAGTTCGTTCAGTTGAAACATTAGTTCCTGGAAGGCAGAGTATAAATTGAACCAATGCAGACATGTGTTGATGACTGATATCTCTGGCCTTAAAATGGGTGAATATTTCTACCCATCGCTGGTCTCTTGGTATGTTTGAGGCATTCCATTCACTTACTTTTTCACTAATGTGTTTTGTAACACATGTGAACTCATCATATAAAGCTGCATCTAACTTGGGATCAAATACTTGTTTTTCAGCAGCAAAGTCCATAGTTTTCTCAACATCCGACCACTTTGGAACTTGTTTTAATGAAGCCCACTGCATACTCTCAAGGTTTGTCAAATGACCTGACCATTGGTCTAAGTACTTGACACTTGTGTCATAAAAATCCACAGCTACTCTTCGGACAGCTGGCGGATCAACCAGACCTTCTTGCCCAAGTTTGCATACTACCCCCCTTACTGAGTGTGGCAAAAACGCATTTTATTTTTTGAATAACACAGATTCCTTCAAGCTGGATATTGTACTCAACACTTCCACAGCTTATATATTTCCACCTTCAATTTTTAAAACAACTTGGTTAAAAGTAGCTGCTTGAGAATGAACAAAATTAAGCCTTATTTCAGCTTCTGGGTTTTCGAAAAAGCTTTTCAATATAACTGCACATTTGCTTTGACTCAGAAAGTCTGATTTTAGACCTGGAAACAACTTTAATATCCTTTCAACTGCGGGCATTAATGCCAGCCACCTCGTTTTACTATATCCCAGTAACTGTTTGTATTCAGTGTCCACAAAATTGCAGAATTCCTTCAGCTCCTCTACGCTAACAGTATAGATATAGAAATATGAGTATATTTTCACCACCACTCTTTCCACGTCGACTGGGAGACAATCGCAAGTAGACTGCACAACATTATGTACAATGTGTGCAAAACAGCCAATTCCGATTAGTTCTCTACCAATGTAGTCATTCAGCTTCTTGAAAATGTTATTCACTCATTTTCTTGCCACACCCCCAAAATTACAGTTAGTGTTATCACCACAAAAACCAACCAATTTCCTGTTCAAATCATGTTGTTCAATTACTTCCCTTAAATATTTAACAATTATATCTGGAGGTTTGTCCAGTTTGAGATTTAAAGTCAAGGAGTTTAACTTGAGCACCTTCGTATGGCTGAGAGAAGCGAATCAAAACAGGAAACAACTTGATATTGCCATGATTGCTTGCATCAGTTAACAGTGTTATGCAGTGAGTATCCGTTATTTGTTTTTGTAATTCTGCCGTAGCATATGGTGCAAATACCTTAGAAATAATTGCCTCACACTTTGTTCGAGCACATGAAAACTTTGGTTCAAAGTATGTTTTCAAAATTTTTTTTGCGCAGTCTGCAGAGTTAAAGCTTTGATTTTCCCTGGCTGTGTGGTATGCCCACAAACCTTCAGCAGCAGCCACTTCTAAGTCCTTATCACTAGGTTTCTCATGTTTAAAATAATCAGTAACTGCTTTACTAGTTGAAGCGCTAATATCAGCTGACCGTTGTCTTTTAGTGCCAAGATGTTTAATTATGTCACCAATTCCACCATGTGCAATGCTGAAATCACTTCTACATTTTTCACCCCGTACATCGCTTGCTGTTGTAGTTTTTCTAATAAATGGATTCTTAGACTGCAGATTTTCATTAAATACACACTTTCTCTTTGACATTGTAATTTTGCAATCAATGGAAACTAAGCCTACAGAAGATCTTTAACGGTTTTACGGCCTGAACGCAACACTATACTGCTCCTTGAGTCGCCTGATCAAACACTAGCATCGCGACGAGACAACCCCCGAAAAAGCGCTGAAATCGAGCTAAATTATATATATATATATATATATATATATATATATATATATATATATATATATATATATATATAGACAGGCCTACTGACAGAAATAATGAAATTTAAAAAATCGACTAAATGTTATGTACGAATTACATACGTGAACGTATCGTGTATGGACAGTATTAAGGTGACCCGAGTCCCGCTTTTTAATGAAAATTATCTTAAATGTCCCGTTTTTTGGAACAAATGTCCCGCTTTTAGAATATTTCCGTCACCTAATGACATAATGACCTTTTATAATATGATCATTTACAATTATGCATAAACTTAAAACAGCTATGAAAGGGAAAAAACTATAATTAATGAAGAAAGGTTTACATTCTGATTTGGTGGTTTGAACATGAATAGGTTTGGGTAGAGTCACTGAGTGGGCCTCTACCTCACCTCTATGTGCCCTGGAGGTAGGGAGAGATATGATGGAGTAGTTTAAACTCCAGATGTGACAGGCACTCTCAGAGCCCATACCTATGATTTCTGAATGACGAGTCCAGCGCAAATTCATTTTAATAACACTACCAGAAAGTAATCTATCTTTTTATATTGCACAATAAATGATTTTTCATCACATAATAATATAGAAGCTTCCCTTGTATGTGTGTTTACATCTATGGCATTTCAACAGAAGTCTTTCGGTTTCGGCCGTTTTGTGTGTCGTCCGCCCGACGTCGGTGACGAAGCAAACTTTCATTATAAAGATACGCCTGTTTTACAACTATTAACGTCAGTAATTTTATTTGATAGTGTATGAAAGAGGTGAAGATAACTTTCTACTTATAAAATATCAGCAGATTGATCTGAGAACGTAAACTGATGGTTTTTTTTTATACAAGATGGTTTGTCGAGTGTCTTCAAGACCAAGTAATTTCGCTTAAGTTCCTGCAGCAATTTTACAACTAAAGGATACGGGTATGGTAGAAATCAATTCATTTATATTTTATTGGACATCAGTTGCCTTGTGAATGAAAAAGTATTGGTAGATCTATATAACTATTCCGCAGCAAGCTAGCCTATGGCAATTGACGTTTTTCTATGCAGTTTTACCAACGGCGGATACTGGTAATTTGGTATAGGTATATTAGGTGGGTGAAAATACAAGAGCGAAATAGGCATACATGGAGGTATTCTAACATTGTCATGGCAACCTGTATCTGTAGGTTCTGATTCTGAAAAGGGTAAACTTTTTGGGGGTGGGGAAGTGATACAAGGTTATGTTTTAAATGGTCCATGATACTTTAATGAAGGGTATTAAAGTGCAGGGTGCACTAGCTAAATAAGGACCTGATAACTTAAGCTTATGTTAGTGGTCTACCAGGCTATGACCTGATACCTAAGGCTTAGGTTAGGTTAGGTTAGGTAAGGGTAGATTCCCAGCTAATAATTTTTAATGTTAAATTCCCAAAGTTAGGTTAAGTTGCAGTCCAGAAGGCGGCAAAAAAAGTCTGGCTATGTAAGGCCTTCTGTGCCTTTGACTTGGTTACATTGGGTTGCAACCCCGTCATTTTAATTCACAGTTCCATAAATTAGAGTAGGTTGGGGAGACGCTCATGAGAGCGAATCCCCCGGGCATCCTAGGTGGGATCCCCTGATAGGTGAAGTAAGTCAATGATTTTTCACCCACCCAAATACCTGGCTTTCCATATGTAAGGGAGGCTGGGGGGTTGTATTATATAGGAAAAAAAAACATGCATTTTGGCCAAGCCCGACGTGGTAGATATAACGTTTCTCTCTCTCTCTCTCTCTCTCTCTCTCTCTCTCCTATTCGTTCTCATGCAAATTTCCTCGTTAATAGTAGCACAGTAATACCTTGATAAAAGAGACAGTCTTCACAGTAATATCTGGATAAAAGGGACGTTCTTCACAGTAATACCTGGATAAAGGGGACAGTCTTCACAGTAATACCTGGATAAAAGGGACATTCTTCGCAGTAATACCTGGATAAAAGGACTGTCACCACAGTAATACCTGGATAAAAGGGAGGGACAGCATAATAATACCTGGACAGTCACCACATTAATACCTGTTTTAAGGTGACAGACAGCACAGCAATACCTGGATAAAAGGGATTGTCACCACAGAACACTGGGTAAACGGGACAGTCACTACAATAATACCTGGATCAAAGGGATAGTTACCACAGTAATACCTGGATAAAAGGGACAGTAATACCTGTCAGTTCACCACCACGACTGTTAGAAGGGTGAACGGCCACGTGTAAAAAGTAGAACTGTCAGTCGGACCATCGCTCATTTGTCAGAAGAGTGACACAACTCAAAAAATGTGTTATGAGCTATTGATACCAGCAGATAGCCTGTTCTTTATTCCATATTGTGGTAAAAACTTCTTATTTGTATTTGTCATTAAAGCAGCTCAGTAAAAAAATCATCTAAATATAAATGGACAAAGTATAGAGAACTTCAACTTTAGATTGCTTCTCCCGAAATATAGCAATTTTCGAGTTAAGACACTCTTCTAGCAAATGAGCGAATATATACTCGTATCCCAATTTTGAACCTCATTTAACTTTGATGTTAAAATTATGAATGAATTATAATCAAGTCTGACAATTTGGTTTGTTTCTTCATTTATTTAATGAATAGACTCATTAAGAATATTTTTATTTTTGGTTATTATTATTATTATTATTATTATTATTATTATTATTATTATTATTATTATTATTATTATTATTTGTCAATTGTGTAGTAAATCCATATACAGTATTCTTGCTTAAGATGGGCATCGTCTCATGTCCAATTACCCTTTTTGGGCATATTTCGGTACTAGCTATGATTTATTTCTCCCTTGATGCAGTTGTGTCATCAAGGAGTTTATTGTTATTTCGAAGGAATACATAAATTGATAAGTGGAGTGACATTTTCTCCTTCGGTTCTAAGTCAAATGGACAATTTCCCCATGGTCCGGACCTTAAAGGGGAACTTATGGTTGCATTTCAGATGTTCCATAAGTAGTAGTATTCCATTTAAGTACCCCGGTGAAAATTTTTTTTGGAAAGGGGAATATTCTTATTTTTTACAACCAATATTCTATTGCACCATGGGCGCAGCCAATTATGTCCGGCTCATCTGTTATGCGTGACGTCATGTCGCGGTATGCTCAGACAGGCGGAACTATTCCGCCAGGCATGCTGTAAATTCACGGACACACACACACACATACACACACGTTTAGAAAACTGCCGTTCACCCCATCACTCCACGCACATTTCGATGGACAAGGATAAATTTCAATTCAAATGCACACAAGTGGAGGCACCATAGTATAGATAGCGGTAAATAGCCGCCTATCTTCGTCGGTACCGTGAAGGAACAGACCATCATTTCATGTTGATCTATTTCCATTCAGAACTGTAGCCACCACTATTTCCTTTAAGGAGAAAAAGGTTCCTGAATACGCGATGTAGAAAAAAGAAGAAGAAAAACTACCCGTCCACTGCTTGTAATCCTGAAAAACATCATCATTAACAACTGTCTCCATTTTCTCTCTGTCTCTCTTTCTCTTCGTAATGTTGCAACATCACTTATATTACACACGCGCACACACTTGCGCATGCGTGGTATGCTTTTATAAGGGCTGTCACTATTGCCATGAATGGTGGGTCTCAATAGTCCCTTTCAGGTGTGCGCAGTTCTGCTTTAGTACTTTTGATTCATCCGTGTACTTTGGCGTTCCTCGTTCGTAAACAGCATGTCTAAAATGTGACTAGTCTTTGGTACATTATATCATATATATATATATATATATATATATATATATATATATATATATATATATATATATATATATATATATATATAAACCTAGATGGACAGAATAATATTAATAAAAACCTCAATTGGAGCATTATAGATGAAGAATGGTACGCACACATTAGCTTCTTTCCTATTCCAAATGGAGTAATTTCACAAGCACTGTCATATGTAAATATACCAATACACCGTTTTTCTACACAAAAATACAGCTCTCTCTCTCTCTCTCTCTCTCTCTCTCTCTCTCTCTCTCAACTCTCTCAACTATATCGAATGCCAAGCCTTAAACCCAAACGAAGGAAAATGAAGAATTCTAGACCTTAGGAGAGAGAGAGAGAGAGAGAGAGAGAGAGAGAGAGAGAGAGAGAGAGAGAGAGAGAGAGAGAGAGAGATTCATTAGACAAAAGGGTAAATAAAGGAAAATCCCCGAATTTATTACAATAGATGAGGTAAAAAAAACCTGCACGGAGAGAGAGAGAGAGAGAGAGAGAGAGAGAGAGAGAGAGAGAGATTTCAGTAATTTATGACACCAAGAGACAAGACATAATTTTTTCAGAATCATTCCTGCTATATTGTGATATATCAAAATATCTCTCATGGAATATAGAAAATTAACGAAAAATCGAGAGAGAAAGAGGAGAGTATATGAACTGGATACTCCAGATATGGATTTCAGTTTGAAGAGAATGTGGCCTTACCTGGCCTTGGCAGCAGCTGTTGTTGGGACGTTGTTGTCCAGATGTTGTTCGAAATACAGAAGGTCAGTCATCTTGTTTTGTGTGGCTGCCTATTCGCTGGTGAAATTTCTCTCCTGACTGATGACGATGGAGCGGAACAGGCCAAGGAAAAGGAACTGAACGAGAGAATTGCGCCCTTGTGAGACGCCATCCAGTGCCAGAGAGAGCAGTGGGTGAACTTGGACAGGACAATTCTTCAGTTGCAACAGAGGCTCGACTACTATGAAGAGATGCAGAAGGTGGGCGGAAGAGAAGAACGCACTAGTGCCAACCAGATCACTCAGGAGGTGTTGCAACACCAAGCCTGGCAAGACAAGGCCCCATCACTTGAAGCTGGAACAATAAAGAGAAGAGGGAGAAATGCCAGTTGAAAGACAAGATCCTCTAAATGGTAGAAGAAAATCAGCAGCTGAAGGACAATGCGAAGGAAATTGGGCAGAGAAACGATGGCCTATGTGAGAGGATAAAGGATGTGATTGCACAGTTGGCAGAGACAAACTGCCTGCTTGAGAGACTCGAGAAACTCCTACGACAGAAGGAGAAAGACCTGCAGCTAAAGATGGCATAAGAGGCGCGGATGGCAAGTTGAGGTTCCAGTGCCTGCAGAGGGAAGTGGAAGACCTCTGGAAGGAAAAGTGTGGACTCCATTGTGAAGTTGAGGCAGTAAAACTCAAGAGGAACGAGCTGGCATTGCCTTCCAGAGGAAGGAAATCATCGCCTGGATTCGCTGGAGAGGAAGTCTGTGTCCAGGGCGAACGGAACGACCAGCTGGAAGATGAGGTTCGACAGATGAGAGGAGCGAAGGAGAAATTGGTATGCGACCTGAAGAACCTCCATGAGAAATAAAGACGCCTAGAGAAGGACAACAGGAAACTGCAGAAGCAGCTGTCCATCTTCAAGGAATGGCACGATGAAGACTGCGCTGGCCTCATGAAGACGGATCAGATGTGAAAATTTTGGTGTATGGAAACTTTTATGTTTATTTTGTAATAAGTTTGCTTTGTTAATCCTTGAAGGAAATTGAAATAGAATGGAAATAAATATATTAAAATTTTTTCTTAGTTTTATTGATTCCTGGAAGGGAAAGGAAAGGGAGGATTATAAAAACGGTGAAGAAAATGAGGGGATTTGTGGAGGTGCCGGGAGAAGAACCAGGCTTCAGAAAAGCCCCTAGAGAATTGAGAGAATTGAGTAGGATTCGTGGAGGTGCCAGGAGAAGAAGCAGAGGATTCAGTAGGATTCGCAGAGTGCCAGGACATGAACTAGCGGATTCAGAGAAGCCCCAGGAGAATTGAGAGGATTCAGTGGCATATTCTGGTTCCAAGGAATAGTATAGGTGTTGCTCTCTGCAGGGACTGGTGGGTGAGGCCCGCTGCGGGTCCTGGGACAGGCGGGAAAGGTCTGCCACGTGTCCCTGGATGGACGGGCCGAGCCAGACGTGGGTCCTGGGATGGATGGGCCGAGCCCGGCGTGGGTCCCGGGATGGGTGGGTGATGTCCACCATGTGTCCCGGGACGGGCAGGCTGGGCCCGCAACAGGTCCCAGGATGGGCGGGCAATATCCACCACATATCCCGGGACAGGCTGGCCGGGCCCGTTGCGGGTCCCAGGATGGGTAGGTGATGTCTACCATGTGTCCCAGGAAGGGCGGGCCGGGCACGCCACGAGTCCCGGGACGGGCGGGCGATGTCTGCCACATGTCCCGGGACAGGCAGACGTACACCATGTGTCCCAGGACAGGC
>NC_087200.1:21808299-21823299 GCF_015104395.2 Macrobrachium nipponense | reverse complement strand
TCAAGGCTTTTCTTCCAGTCCTCCCGTAAAACTCTTGCCAAAGCTCCTAACACAGTTTCTGTAGAGTAAGAAAGAACAGTCCTTTAAGAAATAAATACATTTCAGATCCTTGAATAAAATTTGAAAACATTAAATCAGGAACTGTAATAACAACTGAAAATTATAACTTTTAGTAAAATGATTTCCAAAGATAAAGAAGTAGTATCAGCTTTTGTTGTATTACGATCTGTTACTCAATGATGTAGCATGGAAAGTTTAATGCAACCGCCAAGTTAATATTTCTAGACACTCATATAAGATTTACCCAGAATTTATTCTCAAATGAGTGGTAAAAATTGGAGCAAGGTAAAGTTTTAGTGAGACAGATGGCATAGCAGAGACAAAAGGGAAAAGACAAAAATAAATCAAATAAGGCAATACAAATAAGAGAATCCTTGCCAAAAAGACGCTGTACATAACCTTTAGCACCATTTAAAGTGTGCCATGTAAGGCATAGGAAACATAGTTTGGAAATAATAATCAACAAAAGGGTTTCACATAATGCTCAAAATAGTTACATCTATGCATATGACAGTATTTCCAACTAAATTTTCGGCAAAGATAAAGATAATTCTTCTTCACCCTGGTATAAGATGAAACCTGAAAGACAATCAATGAGCCATTTTAAGTATTAAATGTTATATGCATACCAATTACAAGGAAAACTTACCATTCTGACATAATTCTTCAAGATAATCAGGATTTCTTGCAAGTTGCAAAATACATGAGGCTCCTTTGACCTTTTCAGGCATGTCTTCATACAGCATTTCCATGTATGAGTCCAACTCATTCAAGTTTGCTTGCTCATTCATGCCATCAGGAATATTTGGAACAGGATGTTCGAGACCCACATGGACTTCTGTAAAATACATGCAAGTAATATTCAAAACAACCTAAAAAGGTCCAACCTAGCATACATTATAAAATTACACACACAAAACAAAAAAGATGAACAATAATTATCAAATATGTACAGCTTTCAAAGAAAATACTATGTACATCAACGGAAACATCATCACAATTTTTCCTGATAGGCTCTTCATACACCTTGGCTGTGAAATTCTTAGTAACAGTATGTCAGCAGAAACCTTCTGTACTGAATCACTGATATGTATTTCAATTAGACCAATACCTTCCCCAGTCAAAAGCAATATCTTATTTAAGTAATTTGGAAGATTATTTTAAACGCACAAGGATAAATTACTAATACAATACCGAATTTAACATAAGATCACCTGCATGTTCACATAAAATGCCCATATCAGCAGCAAATTAGTTTTGTACTAAACATTTCATACAGATAATACTACTGTTCAGACATTTGAGAAAATTCTAATGACTTTTTAAAAAGAATTTTTATTCAAAACAGCAATACTAATTGTCATCAACTTGCAAGACAAGTATTATTAGTCAAGAGCATCCAAATTATCTATTAAAATTAAGAAAAAACACAAGAAGAAAAACTTACCTTTCCCAATTTCTTTTCTTGAAAGCAGATAGGTAATGAGGTGCTGAACTTCACTGAGTTTGGAAGGATGAATCAATTTACATTTTTCAACAACTTCTCTCGCTAGAGCAGCAACATCAGTATTGCTATCTAAACTCTTTAAACGTATAATTTTTTGACATTCCTGGAAAAGGCGAAAAAAAAATGTATTAAAACAAAAATGCTTGACGCCATTTAAATGTAGTAATCCCTATTATGCCTTGAGACTATGATCTGCACACTAAACAAGCTTTAGGATGAGTAAATTTCTCCCTGTGACAGAGCAAATAAGCACCAGCAATCTTATTTAAAGTTAAACATTGGAAAAGCTAGCTGGGTATTAATAACTTAATTAAAATAAAAAGACACCTACAGCATACTGTATATTAAGTACAGGCAGTCCCCGGGTTACGACGGGGGTTCCATTCTTGAGACGCGTCGTAAGCCGAAAATCGTCGTAAGCCGGAACATCGTCAAAAATCCTAAGAAAACCTTACTTTTAATGCTTTGGGTGCATTGAAAACTATGTAAACTGCATTCTTGTGGTATTTTTTATCAAAAAAACCTTCAAATATTGATTATTTTGCATTTTTGGTGTCATATTTCATCTGCCAGATGAGCGTTGTAGGCGTCGTAACCCTGGAACATGCGTTGTAACCCTGGAAATAATGTCTGATGAATATAATTGAAAAGCGTCGTAACCTCGGAACGTCGTAAGCCAAGACCGTCGTAACCCAGGGACTGCTTGTATACTGACTAAGTTTTGATTTTCAACTACAGGTACACTATATTGTAGTGTAATCTGCCAATATTTTTGGAACGATTTGCTACCCAATATTTCTAATATAGACTTGGTCTCTGAAATGCTGGAGCCGACAGTAAAAATATCACAGTATATAACTTGGTACAAAATCATTTCTAAATAAAGTGGACCACCCATATTTGCGTTCCCCAGATTCCCATACTCTCACATTCATGGATTTCTCTCTGGAACATATCACCTTATCATTCGCGGGAAACTCACCTGTTCGTGGTATTTTTCCATGAGAAATATCCACAAATTCCTGTCTTTTTTACCAATTTCATCAAAAAATGATATTGTTATGATACAATAAAGTTTGTTCATACTTACCTGGCAGATATATATATAGCTGTATTCTCCGAAGTCCGACAGAATTTCAAAACTCCCGGCACACGCAGTGGTCGGCCAGGTGGTAGTACCCATTCCCGCTGCTGGGAGGCGGGCGTCAGGAACCATTCCCATTTTCTGTCAGATATTTCTAGTGCCACTGTCTCCTGAGGGGAGGTGGGTGGGCACTTTGATTATATATATCTGCAAGGTAAGTATGAACAAACTTTATTGTATCATAACAATATCATTTTGTTGAACCTTACCTGCCAGATATATATATAGCTGAATCCCACCTTTGGAGGAAGGGGGAGACAGACTCGGATTTTGGGAAACAATTCCATTTACATGATTGATATCTTGGTTCCTTACCTGTTAGCATAGCTGACTTCGTGAGTACCGTCATCCAAGTCTGCTTCTGCTTTACTAGAGACTCCAGCAAGGTAGTGACCTGCGATGCTGTTGAGTTCTAGAGGATCTGTCAACAGGGGCGTGACCACAAAACAACTAGATCCTACATTATAGACCTCCAATTTTTTGGGTAATGCATTCCTAGAGGTGCCAGCAAAGACGTGACCTGTGTAGCTGGTGCGCTCTAATGAACTGTCACGGGGAGCGTGACCACGATGTGACAGATCATATAGGTGTTGATTAGACACCGAATGCTGTTAATGCTTCACTGGAGGTGCCAGCAAGGACGTGACCTATATAGCTGGTGCGCTCCAGATGATTTGTCAACGGGTACATGACCGCAATGTGACAAAAACATTTTACCCTATTATGAGGGAGAAGCAAAAACATTACCACCTGACCTAGCCTATCTGGTTAAACTTCGTATAACCAAGGCTAATGGAGGGAAGTCCGCCTAAGGCGGCCGACCCAAGACCACAATAAACTAAACACCTAAATAAGCATAATAAACTAAAAATAAAAAATAAAAAGAAATAAAATTAAAAAGTCCAAACTAACATATTATTTCCTAAATGATAGGAAGAGTGCTACTCTCTGTACCCAATATAGTGTCTGCTGCGACATATGGGCCCAAAGAGCAACAGTTTCTCGTATGTAGTCCTCACCTCCCGAAGGTAGTGAGAGGCAAACACTGAATCACTACGCCAAAATGTGGCATTCAAGATGTCATTAAGTGCCATGTTCTTTTGGAAGGCTACCGACGTAGAAATAGCCCTCACTTCATGCGCATTCACCTTCAACATTTTCATATCACTGTCTTGACAGGATGAATGCGCTTCCTTGATGGTGTCCCTCAAGAAAAAAGCCAAAGCATTCTTCGACATTGGTAAATTTGGCTTCCTTACCGAACACCACAAGTTATCCGAAAGACCTCTACAATCCTTAGTCTTCTTTAGGTAGAATTTTAGAGCCCTGACAGGGTACAGAACTCTCTCTGGCTCGCGCCCAATGATTTCGGCCATCCCTTTAATTTCGAAGGTCCTAGGCCAAGGGTTGGACGGATTTTCATTTTTTGCCAGGAACGTTGGGCTCAAGGAACAAACCGCGTTATAACCTTTTAAAGCCCACGTATTTGCTAATCGCTTGTACCTCGCTGACTCTCTTCGCCGTCGCCAGAGCAGTCAGGAAGATAGCTTTTCTAGTAACATCCTTCAGGGAAGCCGTATGCATAGGTTCGAATGGACTGGACATGAGGAACTTCAGAACTACATCCAAGTTCCAAGACGGCAACCTGGGTTGTTGAACCTTCGTTGTTTCAAAAGATCTCAAGAGATCGTGAAGGTCTCTGTTGTCCGCCAAATCCAGGCCTCTGTGCCTAAAGACAACTGAAAGCACACTCCTATACCCCTTGATTGTAGAGACTGCAAGTTTTAGAATCCCTTCTCAGATATAAAAGGAAGTCAGCAATCTGGCTCACAGAGGTCGTGGTGGAGGAAATGCCGTTCTTCTTGCACCAACTCCTAAAGACTGCCCACTTCGATTGGTACACTGCATTGGATGAAGCTCTTCTTGCACTGGCGATAGCTTTGTTTGCCACTGAACCTAGAAAAGCCTCTCGCTCTGGCCAACTTTTGGATAGTCTGAATGCAGTCAGACTCAGAGCGGAGAGATTTCTGTGGTACCTCTCGAAGTGGGGCTGTCTGAGTAGATCTGTCCTTACTGGAAGCGTCCTCGGGAAGTCTACTACGAAGGCCGTGACCTCTGTGAACCAGTCTCTCGCCGGCCAGAACGGGGCGATCAAAGTCATTCTCGTCCCTTCCGACGCCGCAAACTTTCTCATGACTTCCCCTAGGATCTTGAACGGGGGAAAGGCCGTTACAGGTCCCATCCCCGTCCAGTCCCAGAGAAGTGCGTCTATCGCCACTGCCGCTGGGTCGAGTACTGGGAGCAGTACAGTGGAAGCCTCTTCGTTCTGGACGTCGCAAAGATGTCCACTAGCGGACGTCCCCATAACCCCCACAGCTCTTGGCATACCTCCTGATGCAGAGTCCACTCGGTTGGCAGAAGTTGACCTCGTCTGCTGAGGAGATCTGCCCGGACGTTCTCTACTCCTGCTATAAACCTTGTAAGGATCGTGACGTCCAGTGCCCTTGCCCACAGCAAGATCTCCTTTGCCAGGGCAAAAAGGGACCGAGACTGTGTTCCTCCCTGCTTCTTCAAGTACGCCAGAGCTGTGGTGTTGTCTGAGTTGACTTGGACTATTCAATGAGAGACTTTTTCTTGGAAAAACTGGAGAGCTAAAAAGATGGCTGCCATTTCCTTTAGGTTTATGTGCCAGGACACCTGTTCCCCTCTCCAGGTGCCTGACACTTCTTCCCCCCCTAATGTTGCTCCCCACCCCGTGGTGGACGCGTCGGAGAACAACACTAGGTCGGGGCTCTGAAGCTTGAGAGACACGCCCTCCGACAACTTCACTGGATCTAGCCACCATTTAAGTGATGTTTTACCTCTCTTGAAATTTTTAAGCTCATATCCAGATTCTTGTTTTCTTTCCAATTTTCCTTGAGAAAAAAAATTGTAGCGTCTGAGGTGCAGTCTCCCCAAGGAAACAAACTTCTCCAGCGAGGAAATGGTCCCCAGCAGGCTCATCTATTCCCTCACCAAGCACGAATCTTTCCTTAGGAAGGCTGTCACTTTGTCTAAACATTGCTGCTGACGTCCCTGGGACGTAAAAGCTCGAAAAGCCACTGAATCCATCTGAATCCCCAGATACAAGATGGATTGGGTTGGAATCAGATGTGACTTTTCGAAATTCACCAGTAGTCCCAGGGACTTCACCAACGATAAAGTTGTTTGAAGATCCTTCAGACACCGCGCTTGAGTGGAGGCACGAATGAGCCAGTCGTCCAGGTACATAGAGACTCTGATATTTGCAAGATGAAGCCACCTCGCCACGTTCTTCATTAAAGTCGTGAAGATCATAGGGGCAGTGCTCAATCCGAAGCAAAGCGCCCTGAATTGATAAACTGTCCCTTTTAGGACAAACCGAAGATACTTCATCGACTGTGGATGGATGGGGACGTGGAAATACGCGTCTTGAAGTCTAATGAAACCATCCAATCGTTTGGTCTTAAGGTCCCAAGAACTGACTGAGGTGTCTCCATCTTGAATTTCTGCTTCTGTACGAACCGATTCAGACTGCTCACATCTAAGACTGGTCGCCAACTGACTGTTTTCAGCACCAGGAATATCCTGTTGTAGAAGCCTGGAGATTCCAGGTCTACAACCTGTTCCACCGCTCTCTTTTCCAACATCTGCTCGAGCAGATCGAAAAGGATTTGTTGCTTCTCCTGATGGTAAATAGGGGATATGTAAATCCTTGGGTGTCGTGCACAGTGGGGGAGTTTTCAAGAAAGGAATCTTGTACCCCCGCTTGATGACGTTGAGCGACCAGCTGTCGCCTTCCTTTCTATCCAAGCTTTTGAGAATAGTCGAAGCCTGGCTCCTACTGGTGGCTGAAGGATATCTGGTTCATTTCTTTCCTCTGATCTTAGCCGAGACTCTGCCTCTGGAACATGTACTTCCTCGAGAAGATGTTCTCGAGGAAACTCCACCTCGAAAGGGCTTCTGCTTCTTGAACGGTTGCGCCCGTGCCGACGTAGAAGAAACAACCGTACGTTTTGCCGACTGAGCTAGGAGGTCTTGGGTAGCCTTCTCTTGTAGACTGACAGCCAGATCTTTGACCATAGCCTGAGGAAAAAGATGGCTCGAAAGAGGCGCATACAACAATTCTGCCTTTTGAGAGATAGAGACCGCCTTTGCAGTAAAACCACAATAGGCCGCTCTCTTCTTCAAAATCGAAGTGCAGAAGTGCGAAGCCAACTCCTCCGAACCATCCCTGACGGCCTTGTCCATGCATGCAAGCACGCTGGACAGCTCCTCGAGGATAAGCGAATCAGGACTACGCGACCGGTTATCCAAGACCCCTAAACACCAATCCAAAAAGTTGAAAACTTCTATCGTACGGAAGAGTCCCTTCATATGATGGTCCATCTCAGAAAGGGTCCGGGGCACTTTCGTCGTCAACAAAAGGGATCTCTTCGGTGCATCTACCAAGGTAGCGAAGTCACCTTGGGACGACGAGGGGGCTCTAAAACCTATCTCCTCCCCTGTCTCATACCAAAGACCTGCCTTACCTGTCAGTCTTGAAGGGGGTAGGGCGAAAGCGTTCTAACCACCGATCCAAATCAAATAACCAAAAAATCAATCGGGATACTCAAGTGACCAAAAGAGTTCCAAAATCCAATGACGGAGGTGCAGAAAACACTTGTTGGCTGCACCGGCGACAGAAAATATCTGACAGAAAATGGGAATGGTTCCTGACGCCCGCCTCCCAGCGGCGGGAATGGGTACTACCACCTGGCCGACCACTGCGTGTGCCGGGAGTTTTGAAATTCTGTCGGACTTCGGAGAATACAGCTATATATATATCTGGCAGGTAAGGTTCATGAACAAAATGCACTTCATGATAAAACTATAGAAAAAACAGGTAAAAAATTTTAGTGGGTTTTTCTCGAGTTTTAACTAACAAATAGGCAGTTTTAAGCGTTTTCATAGGGGTTCCAACTATTCACGGTGGGGGGGGGGGGGGGGGGGGAGGGGGGGGGGGGGGGGGGGGGATCGGTTTCGGTACACATCCCCCATGAATATGGGAGGGACCTCTGTACTTGTAATTGTTAGACAGCTCTTGATAACAATCCTAGCAATGCAAAATTCCACAGCAGTCATATGTAGTATCTTTAAAACATCACAGGAAATACATTCATAAAGTAACATTTAAACTTTTAAAACAATCATCAGATTTTTGTCAGCAAGTCAAGTGAAACATTCTCTCTTTTAAAAATGAAAAAAAAACTGTTACCATAATTCTTAGAACAGTACTTTTTTAAACCACACACAACTTTTACAAAAAGAATAAAAACATAATTAAAAATCTATAAATTATACTTCATACATACCTTTCTGTCACCTAACATGGGATCTCCCAGCTGCCCAAGAATGGTTGCTTCCAACTCATAATTAACTATTAATGCTTTCTCTGTCGGATGAACGTCTAAAGATCCAACCTTAACTTTTCTGGAAATAAAAATGCAGAGTGAAAAGATACAAAGTAAACTTGACAACCCAATGACAAGGTAGTTTTCAACAAGTTTTCTACAATGCAGACCTGTATATGACTTAGCTTCCAATCTAAAATGTATGTAAAGGAAAGTACACACCTGGATAGTATGTTGAATAAGTTGCAGAACTCAAATTGTCTTCGCAAAAAATGTAAAACTGCCTATACATCAAGTAAAGTTACTGATTATTTTACCACCAAGATAAAGAAAATTTTTATGTGACTGGCAATCTACTAAATCTAGTAACTTACATGCTACTTGTTTTTCACATTTATGATTTGTGTTTATTACATCTATACTCATGTTGAAATTACATGCATCTCTTTTTTTTTTAGTTTTACAAAAAATTATCAATTCCTTTAATACATACAAATACGTACTAAATAATGCACAATAAAACTTTGGATTTACTACCAGATTTATTAACCTCTCAAAATTTACACATCATCTTCCACTACATTATTTAATATTAATTTAAAATTCCAACTAATATTTTGGTAGGAAACACATAATACTGTAGTACTTAGGAAACTATAAGTCTTGCAACTTTAGGCAGACAAAATTCCCTTTCTCCTAATACATATATAATCTTTAATACCCAGATAGAAAACAAACTTATGCAGAAAACGTCAAGAGTAACATCATAAAGAACTTAAGCATTCAGAATTTTTAAGAGAAATGATTCTAAAGTGTGACAGAGTTGGTCTGGAAGCATAACATGAAACACAACTCAAACTGCCTTTGGCTTTACTGCGGAGGCTCTTCAGTCAGTGTCCCTCTTGATAGACCGAATGCAAAGCACAGTCCATTCAGAAATCCAGTTCTTTATTCTAACACAAAATAATCAACTAACTATTTACCAAAACCTTATTAAGAAAACACTAGAATTACCAAGATAACAATTTCAAATATACAATACATAGGCTACTTTTAAAATTTGTCATTTGTTCCTACATGAATACAAACCATTGGTCTTTACATAGGAAGACTTACTAACTGATGGGAGGATCTGAGTAGACTTCCTAACCAAATGGAGGTTTGCCTCACCTTGGACTTTTTCCTGGTCATGCATTGTCAAGCAAAGGAATCAGTGCCATGCCTCTGATCAGGGGAACACAAGTGTGCTCGACTGTCAGACTTCTGGGCTTTTCAAAGAAAAGGGTGTGAAAGCAGCATCAATCTGAAAAAGGCTCGGAAGAACGTTGTGTCAGAGACAATAAAACTAAGATAAGTAACGGGTTAGCTTAGTGTCCATCCCTCTCTCCCCTTGCTATAGAGAAGGCAGGATTTGCTTCTATTAGGTCATAGCAATGAAAAAATAGAATGGCTGATCACTCACCTGCATCAGTGTCCATCCAGCATATGATGGTCTGGAAACCTATCCTCTGCCTGCCGTGACAAGAAGGTACAAGAAAACAGGAGTGAAGCCAGTCACACAAACTTTCACTTCTACTATTGTATATACATCTTAGACAAGATGATACCTGTCCTGTTGGGGGAACTGGATGAGCTACACAACTTGTTGAGCAGCCACCATAGGACCCAAGGAAAAGGTGTCCAAGAACCTATGAGCAATGTCCCTCAGGTGAAAGGAGGTGAATGTCATCTGATGCAACCACATTCCTGCTCTCAGCAACTGATATACCGGCTGGTTCTTCTTGAATGTGAAGGAGGGTGCAATGCCATAACTTTGTGAGCTCTGAGCTGGAATGTAATAGAGTCCTCCTCATTTGATGTTGAGTGTGCCCATTTAATAGCTTCACAGAGCCAGAATGATATTGTGTTCTTGGACACCTCTTTCTTGGTCTTGCCAGTGCTAACAAAAAGGTGTTCGACATTCAGGCCTGAGTTGCTGAGTCCTTTAAGATAGCACCGCAGCACTCTAACTGGACAAAGAAGCACCTCTTCTGGATTGTTACCTACAAAGTGCTCTAGGGAAGAGATCAAACAGGACTTGAATCTGCTATCAGAGACCAATGGATTCTGAGTCTTCGCAACTAATGACAGGATAAATTTGGACAAAACAGATCCTCATCCCCTCGAGTGTTTAACGTTATAAGAAGACCACGAAGTGTGCCTGCTCTCTTTGCCTATGCCAGGGTAAGCAGAAAAACAATCTTCAGGGTTAGATCCCTGTCTTAGGACTATGGTAGAGGCTCATAAGTTGCATGAGTCAGGCTTCAAAGGACGAGTCACATACCACTCAGGACTCAGGAAGCCTGAGTTCCCTGGGAGGGCAAGACTTTTTAAAGCTTCTTATCAGCATGGAGATCTCCCATTAGGAAGAGAGATCTATGTCTTTTAGATGTAGGACCAAGCCCAGGGCAGCTATGTAGCCCTTAATTGCTGAGACAGAAAGATACTTCTTTTGGCGAAGGAAGACTAGAGAGTCCGCTACCTGCTGTGAACAGTGGCTCTAGCTGGAGAGAAACCCATTTCACGACACCAACCACAGAAGATCCCCATTTCCTTTGATAGATATCTGCAGAGGATTTCCGAAGATATCCGGACATCTCTAATGCTGTTTGGCAGAATAGTCTCTTACTTGTAGGAGACGATGGATAGCTTCATCCGTGAAGAGATAGGGACTCTACCGGCTGGTGGAGCCCCTCTACATGGGGTTGGCAGAGGAGGCTGTGCACCGGGTGATTTCTCTCAGTATACCTCAGTTAGCAGAGCCTGCAGGTTTAAGTGCCTCACCATGTGGCCATTTGGGAGCCACCAGGGTCATTCTGAGATTCATGGTGATCAGAACAGAGGAAAAGACAGAACAGAGGAAAAGCATAAGCATCAAGACTGTCCCATGGGTCCTGAAAGGAGTCCTCCGCTGCAGCCCAAGGATCTGGGATGACTGAGCAAAACACCGGCAACTTCCTGTTGTGTTGTGTTGCAAAGAGATCTATTACTGGTAATCCCCAACATTGAACTATTTTTCCATGACGTCTGGGTGTGGGGACCATTCTGTCCCTATTACTTGACCATGATGGGTGAGCTTGTCTGCCACTACAAACATGATTTTTGCCTGGGGTGTATCTGGCTCACAACTCCACTGAGTGTGCTACTGCCCACTTGCGCCATCAACTGAGGATGCTGAAGACACATCAGTCTTCCTTGTTTGTTTGACGTCTGCCACTACCATAGTATTGTCACTCACGAGTACCATGGAGTGCCCCATTACTAGATACTGGAACTCCTGGAGAGCTGGGAGGGCTGCCTTGAGCTCCAGGATGTTGATGTGCCGATAGACTACAGGTAATGTTCAAGTTATGATAATTCGTCTTATGATAATCCAGTTTTACGATGGGGATTAGCAATTAATACTGATACAACTATTTGAAAATATTCTAAAATTTTGGTCGTAACAGGTACAGGCAATAGCGTACAATCAGGCAGCAAGAGAGACCAAATTACAATAGCCTAACTTCTTTACCTCTGCATCTTTATCCCTTCTAGTTAAATAAGTTAAAAAAAAAAAAGTGAAAGAGAGTGATAAAAGTATTGTTTTAATGTTATACTGAATGAGAAACAACTTCTTTTCTGAGTACAACCAAATTGGATAAGAACATCCGTTTTGTTTGTATTTCAACCATCATACAATAGTAAACAATTACCGTAGTTTTGTTATAAATGATGTTATGTGGAATAGAACTGATATACATATTTTTATGTAATAACTTTATTCACTATGGATAAAATAGCAGCAATGAAATATCCTGTTAAATGTAAACTGCAAGTTGTAGCTGTAGCTGAGAAAACAATGTTTAAGCTGATAATGACTATTATCGTGCATCAGCAACAAGGCTAAAACTCCCATAAACTTTGATATGCCATCAAACACAACTGAAGATAAAATTAAGAGAAAAGTATTTTAATCAAAACTTCTGGGCAGGAAAGAACACATTTTAATGTTGTTTTTGTGCTGATACAAGATAAATAACGTATCACTCTTATTATGATGAAATCAAGTGAAAATGGCTAACAGAATCACTTAACTTTTTTACACAATAAACATACCCAACACAATCTATTAAAAAAATTTAGTACAAAAACATATTTCGACTTAAAAGCACGTTGTATAACAAAAAATTACATTGTCTCATATGAGTAGAGTATCTAGATATTCATTTATGTTAACAACAGCAAGAAAATTTGCTCAGAATTGAGCTAAATATGGCAAAATAAACTCAAATTTGCCATCAGCTGATTTTCAAACCAAAACATTGACTGCTATGTTAATATTTTATAATAATACAATAATATGAGAATTCATATACTAATATTATTGAAGACAGTGAAGTAATGTACAACTTTTAAAAAGATTCATAAAAAAGATGCATATTTGTCTTGTTTGTATTTTATAATTATATGTAGCAATCAGCAGCCAGACACCATTCAATTATGCCGACATATTACTGAATACAGTGAAGTAATGTACACCTTTTTAAAAGATTCACAAAAAAGATGCATATTCATTATGTTTGTATTTTATAATTATATGTAAACATCATCAGCCTGACACCATTCAATTACGTATGTTCAATTTCTTTTTGTACTGAATTATCACACTGTCTGATTCTCATTTCTTGTTTAATTTCTTTTTGTACTAAATTATCAAAAGTCAATCTGCATTGAGCCTAGAGAATTTGCTGATATTAATAATTACTATACCGTATAAAGTAGTATACTGTGTAGTGTAGGTTAGGCTACCAAATGTGTAAAGATGGTGCTGATAACACAAGTGTAAGCTAAGCTATTTTTGAGACACGATTTTTCCAACAAACGATGGGTTTTTTGGAACCTAACCTCATCGTAAGTAAGAGAATGCCTGTACAAGGTTTAGGCTTAGATGATTCTTGGGTTTGCATGTTATCTAAGAATAAGAACAAATATATCATAAATCCTAAAATAAGAACAGACATATCAGAATTCTTCAATTATAACAAAAAGAAAAAATCCAGATGAAGTGACTAAAACAGCCAGAAAACAATCGGGCAGAGGAAGGAATATTGCAACCGGTCTCGACGAAGGCTATAAGGCAAGTGGTTATGCGACTCAGTGAAGAGAGGTGGTGAGGATATCCCTCGCGTCTCCCACTGGCAGTGCAACTACTGAACAGCCTTGCTGTGCAGAAAAGCCTACCCCAGCTTGCACTGAAGGTAATTTCTACGTAAAGACCAATGGTCTGTATTTGTGTAGGAACAATAACATAAGGTAAAATACCGAATGGACAGCCTCTACCACAGCGCGACCACCTTCCCGAAAATCGGAAATTATGGCCTTAATTTGTGACTTGGGAGAAAAAACTTAGTTCGAGAGGAAAGTAGAGGTCTCGAGGTGTTGCTTCGACGGACACTGGCTCTTGACTAATGTCTAGCCTGGGTTACAGGACTTGTTAAAGTACTGTTTTGGGAAGGTGGTCGCTCTACAGTAGGGGCCGGCCATTCGGTATTTTACCCTCCTGCGTATGCAACATATCATGCGCAGATGATAAATATAAGAGAAGAGAAATTAGGTACTAGGTATATCACATAGGTAGCCTAGGTATAGTATCACATAGGTAGCCTAGGTATCTCACTGTATATTCCCTTTGCCAGTTCTGCTCAGTTCTTGGTTTCTCTTTGATGCAACACCAGAAAATAGGCCCACCTAGCCTATATGACGCATCAGCTTACTAAAAGGCCAGATGATAAAGAAATTCCTCATAGTAGCTACCTATTGCAATCCTGTCCCAATAAAAATCATTGCTTAGATTAACCTGAATAAGGAACCAATAATAAAACATCGGCACTTATGCTAATATGAAAGTTAATAAATATAGGTTAATTTTTAGATTACTGCTCCGAATTACGCTCATATAGGGTATACCTACTACTAAGGTACAGGTACCTAGGTATCCCTAAGGTAGCTAAGATAACTTTCGCCAAAAGTTCATATTACCCTCCTATAGGTACTAAAATCATGCTTACTTTTTCAGGTATCTAGCATCTTCAACTTGCATTGTGCTACTCATAAGAGGCCCGTCTCGTCTTTCTAGAAGCACAGTTAGTGGGGAGGAATTATTGACTGATACTGCAGGGGTTTTCTGCTCCCCGTCGTAAGCATTCCAGACAGCTTCTGTCAAATGAAATTGATCAAAACAAACATTGGGTGTGTTCTTTCCATTATGCTTCACCAATTTTTATCATAAACAATACAGGTAACATAGACTGTAATAATTTTATGAATTTTTAAATAATTTTGTAATTTTTATAAATGTACTTTGATAAGTAACATAACAATTTCACAATTATTTAGTGATTAACGGCACCAAATATTGGCAAGTAATGTTTCCTAACTAACAACTGAGTTATTAGGTTAATTTTACATAGATTTGTTCATAGAGGGTGTCACTGTCGACTATTAGAGTTTGTTCTGTTTCATTCGATGACTTATTCTTACCGGATTATCTTAAAACATGTGGTGCGAATAATCAGTGACATTCATCTTTTATCAAACAGAAGACAGGTTCTTCTTAAGTGAACTCTCAGAAATTCTCGAGTTGTCCGCTCAATAAAATTATAGAGTATGGATGAAAGGTTTTATACAGCTATTCCTAAAGTTACATTACAAATATAATATTACAGTAAGCCGACCATATGTTATTAAATGTAACCTCAAGATGTTACAATGCTACATTAAATTGGATATCGCCTCCGGAAAATTGAAACTGTTGTAAATGGTGTAGCTGAATAACCCATCAGCCGATTGAACTTAGT
>NC_087200.1:21753299-21805799 GCF_015104395.2 Macrobrachium nipponense | reverse complement strand
TGTAACAAGCTGCAGCAAAGAACGAAAATTGGTATACCAAGAAGGTAAAGTGTGTTTATATCTTTATTAGTTGCAACTAATAACTGATGGTTATGATGGTTTAGAGAACTAATATCTAATGGTTATGATAGTTTGGTAAGAAACTAATAACTGATGGTTACAATGGTTTAGAGAACTAATATCTAATGGTTATGATGGTTTGGTAAAAAACTAATAACTAATAGTCATTGGTTAAGATGGTTTAGAGAACTAATAACTAAGGGTTACAATGGTTTGAGTGAAACTATTTACATTTTTACACATTGCAAATTTTTGTGTTTGTGTTTGTTTCATTTGAAGTGATTTTTATGTTTTGTGCATTTATCCATTTTCTTATTGAAGTGTGTCTTTTTAATTTATATTCTTAGTGATTAATACTTATTGCAATTTTGGTATTTTCCACATTTTTCTGTGATTTCATTTGCATTCACAATTTGATTAACTTGGTTATTTTCATTAATTAATCGAAGCCCATTTAATTGAATTTAACACTTGCGAATTAATTTGCATTTACTTAGAATTCTTTTTAAGTTTCATTGTTGTCTAGCACTTGTGAATTAATTTCCAAATTTCGATTATTGCCTAACACTTTTGAATTTTGATTGAATTAATTTTCTTGAATTTTGTGATAAATTAATTTTGATTTAATTTTACTGAATTGATTTAAGAATTAGTTGAACTTTACTTTGTTTTCAAGTAACAGTAATTTTCCCTGATATTGTGAATTTCACTTATAAACTTTGAGTTTAATAATAAATTTTTGTATTTAAAATTTTTTATAAGTATTTCATTATGATTATATTGATGCTAGGTAGAAACATAGAGTGGTAATTGATCTGTTTTCCTTCAATTTATTTGAAGTGACTTAGAACCAGGGAAGTACTTAGACTTCTGAAATCAGGGAAATACTTAGACTTTTAAAGTTGTTGATTGAGTGATGCCCTTTGATTAATTCAATTACTTACAAGATTACCTCACCCCTGTTTAGATGAACTTAGTCTGATTTTCTGCATTACTGGTAAGTTGTTAAGGGATCACTGTTGCCTTTAGAGTATTCAATCGTTTAGTACCTGTGATGAGGGTTCAGGTGTCTGGCTGTTGTGAGGTAACAATTTATGAATGGTAAGTGTAGTAACCAGATACTTGGCACTTTGTCACAATATATATATATATATATATATATATATATATATATATGATATATATAAGCTGTGTAAAGTATCTTATATATATATATATATATATATATATATATATATAGATATAATATATATATATATATATATATATATTATATATATATATAACTGTGTAAAGGTAATCTTATGGCATTGAACTACTGATAATATATATACATAAATTCAGCCCCTTATGATTATAACTTGAATATTTCACGCAAATATATTTAGTTTTAAGTGGTTATATATATATATATATATATATATATATATATATATATATATATATACACATATATATAATCACTTGAAACTAAATATAGTTGTGTGACTTATTGGTTTTTTTAAGTTTTATTTTATTTTATATATAGTATATATATATATATATATATATATATGTATATATTTATATAATCACTTAAAAACTAAATATAGGTGCGTGAAATATTAAGGTTTTAAAGGCTGAATTCATGATTCTATAATCTATATATATATATAATATATTTATAAATATATATATATATATAATATACATATATATATATGTGTATATATATATCATACGTAACCATAATATATATAATATTATAAATATTATATATATATTATAATAATTATATATATATATATATCTATATCAGTAGTTGCATGCCGTATGATACTTTACACCGATTAGTCAAATATTCATTAAATAAATATAGCAGTGAACTTTTCTAGTCACAGTTCTAGCAATGATACCAAAAGCGCACCAAAGTTATATAAAGTTTGGATACCGAATCACTATTATGACACTTCCGTTGCAAGTAATGCCTTATCTGTCGACGTAAAATTCATATACTACAAAACTTACAGTCGTTTTCTGTTACATGGCTTGTGAATACTTTATCTTTTTTTTTTTTTACATGTAAGTCAAGCTTCTTTTTGGTGTAGCGAAGTATCTTTACCTATTAACAATTTTAATGTCATTATTATCATCGTAAGAAATTGCAAAATACTTAATTCCTCTGCCATTCCACACGTAATTGTAAACAAGGGAATGAGAGACACCACTGTTGTAGACAATTAAGCTGGCCTTATGCCAGAGCGTGAACTGCCGCTCTTTGTTTGCACTGTAGCGTCAATCAATAATTAGGCAAAATATACAGCAACCACCAAGGGCGTCTAAATCTGGGTTTGTGCCGATGAGACGTAACCTCTCGTACTGGAAAACATATAACTTTTTATTTGATATGTTTTTGTCAGTTATTATGAAAGGCAATAGTGTATTGATCTCCTAAAACAATAACATACTTTGCAGAAGGTTGCTTATAGGGAATGTGAACTTAACGGATTTCAGTTACAGAACTGAAAATTGCTCAAATAAAGCTATACACGCAGAAGTGACATTGAATACTTGTGGCATAATTCAAGTGGTAAAAAGTTGACTTTTTTTATGGGGTGGGGGCGTGTCCCGGGCACTTGGAGGAATAATAGTTAGTATATGACGGAGGGAGGGGGGTGTTGGTGAGGGAGGAAGACAGGGAGGTCTAGTCCAAATTAACGTGGGTGAAGATGATGAGTGCAAGAGTCTTCCGGCCTGTGTTGATAATCCTGCGTTTAGGAAATCTATAATACTTTATGATCGTCACTTGATCACACTTCTGTTATGTCTTTTATTCAATCTGTAAAAGCTTACTGTTTAAAGAATTCTTACTTACCTTATGTCATTAGACAATAAATGAAATGAAATTGAAATGATTATTTAAAATAAACAAGCAAAGTGTACTTTAATCTACATTATGTTATTACATCAATTCGTCCAGGAAACTTGATTACCCACTACGTTCACCGCGATTACACGGAGTATGTTCCCCGTAAGTATTCCAAGTCGATTCCGAAGAAAGAAAGACACGACCTTCACGTTAAAATAAGGAAAAACCTTTCATATTAAATAATACTCTTAATGGTTCTCTGAAGGACTTTTTTTTTTTTTTTTTTTTTTTGGCGGTTTCAAGGTCTCCTAACCCTCTCTTGATTCTATAGCACAGTAGCCAAATGGTAAATGTTAGCGTCAGGAATGTAATTATACGAAAAATGCATAAGCAGAAGACACAGAGAGTGATAAAAAAAATGTAAATGTTTAAAGGAAATAAGTGGCGAATTTAACAAATAAGAGAGAATGTTTAAAAGTGATTACATTTTCACCGGAAGAATCAGGCGTATGTAACACTTTTGAGAAGTTTGTGTCAGTTAGACTTTAAAGTTCATGGATATTTTTCATGTGAAAGCCAATAGTACATTTGGAAAGAAAGTAACAAGCACCATATAGGTTAATAATGTTAACGAAAGAGTCAGAACTATAAACTAGGCTGCTACATTTCGACGGCAACTCAGACATCACGCCATGTAACTGTTAGACATAACGGAAAACACTCTAAACACAATATGTAAAGTTTAAAGACAAAGAACCTGTTATGATACACCAGTGGTTTAAGAAGGCGAGAGACTTCCAAGCAAAAATAAAAAATACAAAAAATGCGTTTGTAGGTTATACCAGCTTTCTCAACAGAGGCAATTTCTACAAATACTCGCGGCAGGTCAGAAAGCGAAATTTTGGCGGAAATTTGACGAATGTCGCTAGTTTTGATTATGTTCAATAGAATGGAATGGAATATACAATTTAGGCCACAGGCCAAAGGCTAGGACCTATGAGGTCAATTAGCACTGAGATAAACTGAATATAAAAAGTTTCTTAAAGGTGTAACAGAAGAAAACCCTCGCAGGTGCATTGTAAAACAATAAGTGTTAGGCGAAGGTGCATGGACAGTAAGATGGAAGACAGATAACCTGAATGGAAGCATAGTAAAAGGGATGACAGAGGTTGCAGCTAGGGGCCAAAGGGATGCTGCAAGGAACCGTAAGTAATGCCTACAATGCACCGCGTGAAGTGCATTGACGGCACTACCCACCCTATGGGAGTCATGTTCAATGGACTTTGGCTATCTCTTAGCGACAAAAGTCGTTTGCAACGTTGCTTTTTCGCTAGTTCTGTGACCTCGGAGGAAGGAGTTCGACGCTGGAAGGCAATTCAATAAACAAGAGGATCATCATCAGCTGAGATGGCAAGGTGGAAAGCAAAGTTCTCGTTTCGGTTGTGATTATTCTCTCGTCGTTCGAGGTCTTCCCCATGGAGACCAGTGATGGTGTCAGTTACCTTAGTGTCGATTGTGTGTATTCGTCGAGTTTGAATTCGTAGATAATCCCGTAGGACGTCGATATCATGGCTGCTCGAGAGAAGAAAGTGGACGAGTCGAGTTATGAGGTGAGATCTCATGACCATAACAAACGTCGTCTTTCGTCAGATTTCGTCTTGTTGCGGTGAATTTGCCGTTTTAATATGGGATTAGCAATAAAGATATTATTTTATTATATATTTATATTCACTAGGTTACTTTATGAAGAACATGTCACGTAGGAGACGGTCTTTTTAACAGGCTATCCTAGCCTACTATTGGCCTGTGGTCTTGTCAAGTTGGTTAACCATTTGTCTAAATAGGACCAAGCAAGGTTTAGCAAACTGTCTCGTGTAACACTAAATAAACCAAAATGTTCTTGAGGACCGGTAGAGGCCTACCAAGTTACTATGGTCTCCCTCCCCCCCCCCCTCCCCCCCCCAGTAGGCATAACTTAGCATAGGCTACCTAAGAAAAAAACTTGGCTTAGGGCTAGTAGCTAGCCTAGGTTGTCACAATGATCTAGAAAATAGGTACATTTTGTTGATGAGGCTACAGCCTAAGCATTGTTAAGTCAACAGCATCCCACCTTATGTAGAATAGGGTAAACATAGCAGCCACCTCTTTTGGAACGCGGCCACTACCCAGAAAAGCGCTTGAATTACTATGCCAGTATTTCGCAATTTAGGAGGAAACATTTACTTCAAAAGGAACGTAGAGGTCTCAGTGTGCTGCCAGGATAGGCCACAACTCTTGACTGATACGTACTCATGGCAGCGAATTCAAGTACTTTTTCAGGAATGTGGCTGCATTCCGGGATTGGTGGCTGCTATGTTGCCGCTTGGTCATTTACCCTTAGGCTTGAGGCCTTTAGTAGTCCTCAATGCATAGACACTATAAAACCTAGATGTTGAGTGTGTGTGCATACACAAATAGCCTAGCCTAAGCACAAGGGGGTGGCCTACCTTCGTAGTAGTAAGATAAGGAACCTATGTTTATATATAAGAGGATATGCGGATCTTTTGAATACTATCCATCTTTTTTTTCAGCTCACAGGGCTATTTAGATTGTTAATTTAATCCTAACTTATGATATTTTAAGTTTTTGCTACACAAAATCTAATATCAGAAGTAGGCTGCATGTTGGTCATTTTGGCAATTTTAAAGTAGGGTATAAGGTAAAAAACCGCATGGTACAGGGGTGGACCATGTATGATCAATGTGTACAATCCCCAAAAAAGTACATTATACCTAACGCGTCCTGACATCGGAGATGGGCATCAGATGCGACTTTTTGTTGGTGAGAAACAGAGCTAAAGACCTCTACTCCGGTGTCAGGACGCGTTATAATGTACTTTTCTTGGGGTTATACACATTGATCGTACATGGTCCACCCCTGTACCATGCGGTTTTTTTACCCTATAAGGGCAAGTGAATAGTAATAAGTTATGAAGACATCTAAGGCCATTGTTGTCATTGGGAAGGGAAATTGGTGTTGCCTCCTATTCCAGTTAGCACCTGATGTGCAAACTTAAGCTGATGAATTTTTGTATTTGGTTTTCCTTATTTATGTTACTCCAGGCCAGGTTAGTATGAAAGGGTCCAGGGGGCTGGGTACACAAGTTCACTTGTGCACAGTGTATAGTATATAATTATTATTATTTTTTTTAATCTTCAGCTGAAAACCCTGAAGGGCACAGCAATAGACTATGAACCCAACAGGGGCTCCGAAAGAAAATCAGTCTAAATAATTAGAACTGATTCAGTTGCATTTGTTAGTTGTCAGCAGAAGGCAGGAATGAATTTACTCTTTGCTTGAACAACTGGAGATCAGGAGACTCCACAACTGCACTTCACAAATTATTCTACATTTTAGTTGTAGCAAAAATAAAATTCCTGGCAAAATGAGTAGTATTAAATTATATGGTAGAAAACACCACACTGTTTGCAGCAGCAGTCTGTCTAGTGCTGCAGGCAAAATAGCAAGGTCAGATAAGTGAGTGCATTGTCATTGTAGTATGTATATTTTATGCAGTAAACATATGAACTCACGTTATGTTTATGCCATAAGTCAACATTAAGAGTTAGCAAAATAAACTTTGCTGGTGAAATAACTATGGAAGGGTTTGAGATGAGACTTGGCACCCAAAGACCACACTGGTGAACAGTACATACTGCAAACATGGAAGAATACAAGAGTAAAACCACTCAGCTTCACCATAAAACATTAAAAAACAATTCTGCGAGATACCACCTACTTGACAGAGGAAATACTATTAGGTACAGTATGTGCTTGTCAAAAGTCAATTTCACACCAAAAGTTACCCATAAGATCTTGAAGTAGTCCTGGACATGTAAAACCATAGCATTTATATATATATGAAAGTTTCAGATGCAAATACATGTGTTGTGGATCAGCAATCATACATGTCTGTTGTAGGAGGGTTAGGCTTCATGCCCAAGGTCCATAAAAGAAATGCTTGAGTGCTTTACTGTGATAAACTTGCCACTATTTCATGACCTTTTCCTTCTTGCTCTGTACTACTCCTGTAACTGCTGCTTTTATTCTCATAGTATGAATTGTAATTGACTGCAGTTAACAGTGATTTTTACCCAGCCATCCTTTCCAAATTATCAGTATTTTCAATGGCCAGTAATCATATTCATAAATACTTTTCAGAATGTATTTCATCCTTTTTCCTTTCTGTAATGTAGTGGGTTTTGTAAATATGGAATTGTTAAGTGCTTAAAAATAATTTTTTTTTTTATACAGAGTCTGGCGGAAGTATTCCGATGTTTCATTTGTATGGAAAAGCTTCAGGATGCTCATTTGTGTCCACATTGTTCAAAATTATGCTGCTATTTGTGTATCCGGCGTTGGTTGACAGAGCAACGACCGCAATGCCCCCACTGTCGAGCAAACTTGCATCTTCATGAACTAGTAAATTGCAGATGGGTAGAAGAGGTTACCCAGCAATTGGACACTTTACAGCAGGCTGGTGCAAGACCACTCCCTCCAGATACCGACAAAGACAAGTAAGCTGGGCAGTGAAGCTTGCTTTTTATGAAATTTATTAAATAGAACAGAGGATTTTTGTTGGTTTATGGAGTGTTTTGAAACTTGAATTGATAATAATTGGTAGAAGTTGTAAGGTGAAAAGTTGGCAAATATTTGTCAGATGAATGATGAAAATCCTGGGTATAATAGTGTTCAGATATAGTATAGTCATTCAAAGAACCCTCATGTCTATTTTTCATTTCTTATATTGTATACTGCAATGAGTAAATTCATGTTAGGTACTTTCTTCCTTAATGTTGCCTACTAAAATTACTGTTGCAATTTAATCTGGAAATTGTGGTATAGTACAATGTAATGTTGGTGTTGAAATAAGTATATCAGGATATAAATATTACTGAAGGCATCATATAAGTATAGTACAAGTTCTTTTCTTTTATCTAACTTTTTATTTTCTATTTTGGAAATTTCATGGTACAATACTGTTATTTACAGGTGTGAGAGTCATCAGGAAAAATTAAGTGTGTATTGTTGGACATGTGGCAAATGCATATGTCATCAATGTGCTTTGTGGGGTGGAACACATTCAGGGCATACATTTAAACCATTAGAAGAAGTTTACGAACAGCATATTACACAAATAAGAGAAGAAGTAGCACAACTACGAAGGAGATTACATGAATTGGTGTCACTTGTGCAGGAAGTGGTAGGTATATATTTAATGTTATATATCTTCAAGAGAAAGCATTGTTGCTTACTTACAGATTTCAGAGAGAAAATTTGGTATTTATAGATATTTTTACACTTGCATATTTATCAGAAATATTTATTTTGTCGCTGAGTGTTTGCATATTACTATTCTCAGTCCAGACATTCATAAAGGCAAGACTAAGGAAAACTTTTTCTTTTTTCATAAACCATTTCTCTCTATGTAGCAGGACTTGTAGAAAATTAAATTTTACTTTGTTTTTTTTTAACAGTAGAAGTTCTATTGAAGAATAATGTACATATAGGTCTTACATTACAGAAATCGTTCACTGTTATGATGTGCTTATTGGTTCTTGATATGGGAGTGTTACAATTCCCTGGCACAAAATACAGTATGATTTTCTTGAATGTGGACTTGTCCAGAAGGTCTATTTTGCTAATTTTGTATTTCATTTCTCCTTTTTTCTTTGGTACTGATCACTAAAAATTAATGCAACAATTATTAATTATAAAGTTATTGTGTTAACTGAAAATCCCATTTATTAATTGTTTAGGCATAAGAAATATTGATTGTAGTGATGTAGTATTTATTTTGACCGATGGGAATTGTTTAAACTTCAGGAAAGAAATGTAGAGTCAGTTCGAGCAGCTAAAGATGAACGAGTGAGAGAGATCAGAAATGCAGTGGAGCTTATGATTGCACGACTCGATTCGCAATTGAAGTCAAAGCTGCTCACATTGATGGGACAGAAGAACTCCTTAACTCAAGAAACAGAGCAGTTGGAATCTTTATTACAGGAAATTGAGCATCAGCTGCATACGTGTTCAAAGTAAGTAGTGGTCATATGAATTTCTAGTTTAACACTTCAAGATCTATTTTCACATGCTTGAAGATTCATGTAAGTGCAATATTGCTTTTTTTTTTATGGAATTTATGTCATAAGTTTTATGTATGCAAACACTGCACTTCTGAGACTGACAGTGTTCTATGAATAGAATGCACACCCGTGTTAATATGTAGAAAAAGTCGAAGTTAAATTGGCAAGAAGCTAAAGATCTGATGATTTTTGGCCAAGGAAAGACCCCACTTACATTTCATGTCCTAGAAATAGATATTTATCTGTAATAGATTTGCTTATTTGATGATACAGTAGTTAAAAATAAATGAATTTTCTAGTGTGAGAAATGTTTATACAAGTCTCAGCTCCTTCCTTTTAGGGTATTAGTTTATATTAATTATTTCCTTAGAAATAGACCACTGTTGTTGTGATGTCAGTTTGTAGAATGAATCACGTACAACTCTTTGAACTTAGAGAGCATATTCTCTGTTCAGGTCAGAATTGATCCAGCGTTCTCCGGATCTTCACTCGATGATCATGCCTGTAAATAAGAAACCTATGGCTTCCTTTGTTACTGCTCCTGTACCAGCTGACTTCCAAAGGTAAGGGGGTTGATGAAACAATTTTTGAAGCGAATTAACATGCTTGGGTCTTTGTAACTGTTTTAAAACTTTCATCCTTTTTTATACAGTATAGTTAAAGTACAAGTTTTTGTTTTTTAACATTGTCCATATTTATCAATATAATGTTTTTTAAGCTTTGTTTCAAGAATGATTCAAGATCTGGATTATGTTAATACATGTACTCTTTTATATTTATTTTTGTTATCTCGCATTTTGCGATTGCTGAGGGTTTATTTGTTTCATTCTTCTGTCTGTTAGACAATAGACCTTCTAAGTGTGGGACCATTTGAAGAATACAGTGTTACTTTTTAGCTTCCTATGAATGCAAGTTAGGCATATTGCATATTTCCCAAGTAAATTTTGTTAATATACTTTCACAAATAATAACAAAAATAGATTTTTCAAAAGTATTGCAAAGTTAAATTGTTACTTTTTAGGGATGGATGTTAGAAAATTTTATACACATTTCAACAGCAAGCTAAAAATTCTCATATATCTTTTACAGTGAAATCGTCCCTCAGTATGACAGCAGTACTTTCGTTATGAATAATTTTTCGCAGCTTCAGCACAAAGCTGATCCAGTTTATTCTCCACCCTTACATGTTAACGGTTTGTCGTGGAGGTTAAAGGTAAGATGATGTATGCACATTTTTCATTTATTAATTAAATTAATGGCTGTGTATAAAATGATTAGGTTATATATACAGTCATTAGTACTGTATTTGCAGATCTAGGAAGGTCTGTCCCTTTTCTAGAAAACAGCTTTAAACTGGTATGTTACATTACACATTGAAAAAATGTCTCTTTATTAACAATAGAAACAATTATTAATCATGTTACAGAGAGTATGATGCCTCTTTATTAGGTAGGAATCAAGCCCTTTGAAACCCTACCACTTACATGGTGCTTTAAGCAGCACACTGTATAAAACACTAAATGTTCTTCACAGTAACCTTTACACCCTCAGTTTCATTCATTTTGCTTTCTGCTCTTTATTTTCATAGTTTCCACATCTCATTTAAGAACAGATCCTCCAAATAAGCTCATAAAAGTCTCAAAATGGGCTCATTTATCTTATTAAACTCCTCTACAAGAAACAAACAAATTAGCTGCAGATATGACCAACTCAAAGTGATATTAGTTTTTAGATTAGTTGTCAATTAAAGATTAATACTGTAATACGTAATTGGGTCAAGATGGTTACCTGTAGAGACGTGTAGCATCCTGAAGCTGTAAAAGTGAGACTAAGGCTAATATGACTAGAAATTTTATGGAAAGTATTTTTTAACACCTTTGTAATGTATACTATATTGTATTTGTGGCACTCCTGTTTTATATTAGTAAATTTTCAATGCATAGATTCTGAAGGAAGTTCTTTGTCTGCAAGGCACTGCCAGACAACTCAGAGATTTACTTAGGTATGTTAGCTAGCATATAATTTGAATTTTCTTGAAGCTTTTGAGTAATGTTAGTGGTACTTTATTGCTGTGTACTAGGAAATTCATTATTTTCATAAGTGAAATTGAATATCTTGTCTTACAGACGTGTTTTTAATGTTTTGCTGTGATATAGGAATTTACGAGTTGTATATTTAGGACTTAATGCCAAGTTCATTGATGTTCTTAATTTTTTCTTTTAGGTATATCCTGATGGGAATGGGGTTGTACGAGGCAACTACTTGTCTGTCTTTTTAGAATTAAGCGCTGGTTTACCTGAAACTTCAAAGTAAGTGAATGTAATGTCATTTTTTAAAGCTCTTTGTAGGAAAGTAATGTGTTGTTTGCTACTGCAGAACTTTTTCATTTGCAAATATTTTTCCAAAATATATTGGGTTGAAGACTAAATACTATATGAGAAGAAATGGTTAACATTTTCCTGGCCATTGAAGGAGGGAAAGTTTGCCTATGGGATTTTAACATCAGTGAGGCACTACCTACTTAGTGCCTTATTCTTTTCAATATTCCTGTATCCCCAACCTGTGTTTTTAGTTTTCTTATTTCCCCTTATCTACCTTTTTGCCATCCAGCTTCATGCTTTAATTTTGTTCCGATACGTAATACAAACCCTCGGTCCTTTAACAATAGGAAGGTAACTAGCGGCAGCTGGGACGGTCGTAAGCTTCGAACAAGGGGAGAACGGTAGTTAACTGCTTGTCCGATCGTGCGCGCGCCCGCGCGCCCGAGAGGTGAAGAATCACTTTTTGCTTTCGGCCGCGGGTGTGAAGGACGTGTTCGTCATCGCTCTCTGCCCGCTTCATCGTCGTATGCTTTGTTTATATTGTGTTTTCTACTAATGGTTTGGTTTGACTTGAAAATGAAGCTGTAAGTACACTGTTTTCATTTTCATTACTTAATTATGAATCAACATGGAGCTATCGCCGTAGAGACGGCGATTTCCGCTCTTTTCATGAATTGAACCCTTGAATTATGTCTCGGTGCCGAGGGCGGGCGCACTCACGCCGAGTCATGTATTTTGGGCGAAAGTGTGTAATTGAAAGATGTAAGTACTCTTTTTCATTATATTTTTGCCCTGTGCGTTCGTTGCCGAGAGCTTGATTGCGCTCGGCAAGAGCCTCTTATTTTGTATGAATAGAATGCAATGAAAGTGGATTCGCAATGCAGTTTTCTTTTCATTTTCATTTATTAATTGCATCAAATTTAATTTTGGATCAATTTCCGCTCTTACCCGGGAATTAATCCTTACGATTTATTGCTGTGAAAGTGAAAATAGCAAGTGCAGTATTGTTCATTTTGTTCATGAAACTTACCTGTCAGATATATATATAGCTGTATTTTTCCGAATCCGACAGAAATTTAAACACTTACGACACACGCAGTGGGAGTCAGGTGGTTAGTACCCATTCCCGCCGCTGGGAGGCGGGTATCAGGAATCATTCCCATTTTCTATTCATAATTTTTCTGTCGCCGGTGCTGAAAACACCTGTTTTCAGTACCTCCGTCTTAGGATTTTGGAAACTTCATTGCCGCTAAGTATCCTAATTGTCTTTTGATTTATTCACTTGGATTTGTGGCTAGGCATACGCTATCTTAAATTGATTTGAATTTGATTCATTTTTGCATAAAATATCTGAATCTAGTTAGGCTAGTTTCAGACGGGGTTGTCTGCAAAGATAGGGTGTGGCTACCGTAAGCTTCGGTAGATTCGCACTTGGTATGTACGAGGGGTATGGGTCTTGCTTCTTTGTTGAGATTTGTCATGTAAGGAGTGTGAGACTTTGTCTATTCCGGATGGAAGACGTATGATTCGTATGTTACGCAATTAATCAGTAAACATGTTCTAATTCCGTAAGGAAGACGTAATGATTCTATGTACGCAATTAATCAGACCTTCCTGTAGACTTTATTTTGCATAACCCTGTAGTATGGCCTACGGGCTATGTATATGTCTACGAGAGGTGCTCGCTCTCCTTCATTGCTGTGAAGTGCTACTTCTGTAATTGTTACCTCCTAACCCTGGCGAGTGTTGCCTTCGGGCCCTAAGCAGTGTCTGTAGAGAAATTGCCCTTTCTCTGATACTCCTTCGATTCGTAACTTAGAATCGAAAGTGCTTGCTTTAGAGAGTAAAAGTGAAGTGCAGAAGTGCAGTGATACCCCTTGTGTAGTGGAGGGTGCGTCAGATCGGCCTCGTTTTCGCCTCTAGGCCGGGACCTCTGCTTGACTCCCAGAACCAGTGAGAGCATGTCGAAAGCCGAAGGAGGGTTACGAGGAACCCCCACCGATCTGGCGTGCCTTCGGCAGTTTCTGATGAAAATCCCCAGACTGCCTAAGTGCGTGCACTGCACGAATCCTGAAGGATTGCTTCTCGTCCTCCGAAGCGTCCTCCCCGCGCAGGGGTTGGAGCTTTCGGATGGACTCGCGCCCTCTAAATAGAAGCTTTATAGAAGAGGACGCTTCACGTCCTCTCTCTCTCTCTCTCTCGTTATGCGTTTCAGTGAGAAGTAAGAAGGCGAACGTCGCCTGAACTCGTGTCCGTCTTTCCACCAGAGAAATACGTAAAAGAAGTCATAGTAGCAGTAAGCTTTTGAGAGCGGACGCCCAGCCAGGGGCGCGCGGGTGCACGCCAAGCGCGCGCCAGTGGACGCCGAGCGTGCGCGTGCAGGCCCGCTTCCTCCAATGGACGCCGAGCGCGCTCCAATGGACGCCGAGCGCGCTCCAGTGGACGCCAAGCGCGTCAGTGGACGCCGAGCGTGCACCAGCGCACGCCAGGTGTCGCCTGGCTGAACGTTTCTGTTGAACTCTTCAAGCTCTTGTTTCAGATTTGGGCTTAAAGAATTTTTACCTCTACCTTCGATGAATACCTTCTACCTCACCTGCAAAGAATGTGAAGTAGGCAGTGCTTCGGAGTAAGCTTAAAGTGAACAGACAACTTCTTCGAAACCCAGCAAGACATCGGGTTTCGTGAATTCAAGAGGTCTCTGTCAATTAATATTGCTTTTCGCATAGGTGGATGGAGTTAAGGAAAGCTCAAGGGAAGTTCTCGTTTGCTCTACCGCAGCTTTGCCATTCTGCCAATAAATTTAAGTTGCCACTACCGCAGTCAAGACTTTGCGATAAGGCAGTTAGGGTTATAAAGGCTCGATGTCCTGCACGTCAGGACTCTCGGCAACGTTCAGTAGGATTCTTGCAAAGGCACTCATCAAAAAGTATGCTCTTCAGGAAAGCGCAAGACAGGACTGCCTTTGCCATACTGCCAATAAATTTTAAGCTTTAGCAGGCATTAGTTGTGATACGGGAGAGGAAGCTGGTTGGAGAGTTTCTTCCTCTTCCCAGGATAATTTTGCCAGCTTTTTAGCCCATCTGAAAGGGCTTTTGTTTCAAGATGATAGATTTTGTTAGTTCCTAGTCGGGACTACGCTGCCGAATGAACATCGTCGTAATACCTGACGTAAGCCAGTCTCTTTAACAGGATTCTTGCCCCTTCCTCGTTTGAGACGGGAATCGGAAAATAAATGCTCGACTTCCTGGATTACGTTTTGTCAATTCAGTGACTTTCCCCCATTGACAATATACTATCGTTTTGTCAATAAGTAAGTGGGTATCCCCTCATTGACAAAATATCTCTTTGTCCCGTAAATGGGTTAGTTCTCATTGACAAACATCTCATTAACTTGATATTGCGTAAGCGAATAAGCTCTTATTGACAAGATTCGGAAGAGCTCTCATTCGTCATTCGCAGACTCGTACAAGAAATAGACTTGTAGACTACGTCAATGAACGCTTATGTCCAATAACATAAGAAGCTTGAGCTGACTGCTTCGATTCTCCTAAGTTTTGTTCATGAAACTTGCCTGTCAGATATGTATGTAGCTGTATTTCCGAATTCAGCTATATATATGTCTGCCAGGTAAGTATGAACAAACTTTATTGTGATATAATTTCATATTTTGCCTTGCGTTATTTTATTTCTGGTTGGTTCAAGTCATATACGCTTGCTGTAGTTACCTCTTCGGATGGCAACCGAGAGGTCTATGGTCCATTTTAAGGACATTTAATCGTTACTCCCTGCAGCCTTCCAGGAGTTTCCGATTTATCTTTTACCGTTGTATGGTAGTGTTCTGACGACACAAACGCATCTATATATTTAGCGTTTTCTGTTTCGCTTAAATATACCAGCTTGAGAGTCTCTTTATGCTAAAAATAACGAACCTTTTTCTTCATAGAATAGGGTAGCTGGCAACAACCCAGGCATAAAGTTAAGAGACGACGATGACGGACGATCGTAAGCTGCTGCTGTCACTGTCCTCTGACTCTCTCCTCCACCAGTCCAACCGGCCAGTACCTAACTCGTTCGCTGTCATGCGTTTAGGTTAGTCGTCTCTCTCCTGCGGGATTGACTGACTAACGTATCTCTGTGCTGGCAGTTACGTCTCTCTCTCTCTCCTGCGGGATTGACTGACGAACTGTATCTCTGCCCTACAATCACGGACTTTAGCCTAAAATTGAGGGGATTCCTTACATGAATGAATAAACATTGCATTCGTTTGGCCTTAATATGTTCTACAGAGATATCTTACTCCTTTCGGTGCTCGTTACCGCACGGTATAGGACTACGAGTCTACCACAACATTGCACTATTATATGCTCTCTTGCTTAGCAAAGCGCAGCCTTATTAGGGAAGTAAACATACTGTGTGAGGGAATGGATGACTTGCTGGGGACCATTTCTTCCTAAATAAGTTTGTTTCCCCTGAATTAGCCTGCATTCAGACCTCTACAGTTTTTCCTACCGGAAACTGAAATTTTATTAAAGATCTAGGAATGATTCTGAACATCTCTCGGTGCGTTAAGTATCTCTTGAGGTGATAGAAAGAAGTTGCCGGACATCTGGAGAGGGTTTCAGATGTCCTGGATCTAATCTGAAAGAATGGAAGCAATTCAGTCGTCCCTCCAGTCCTCGAAACGAGTTTTTGGAACCATGGTCCATATCAACTCTGATCTTCCACAGCTCTCTCATATCTTAGGAAGTATCTTCTCTCGGTCCCGTCCCGTTCGGGTTTACGAGAAAGAGCCTATTATAACAACAGCGTAGAATGGAACGATCCTCCTAGAGGTTCGTTACAGGATTGCAAAAGTCCGTTCGAATCGTCTCGATCGAAGGCAGCAACTACTGACTTCCGAGTGGAATCTTTCTTTAGAAGTATGTTGAGAGTTGTGGAGACTTTTAGGGACGTCCTTTCATTCATCTCTTCGCTAGTTGAGGACGAAGAGGCTTCTTCTTCTCTGCTGCCCTTTTTTCTCGATCCGGGAGCGGTAACATTAAACGCCATCCTATGATATTGAACGGGGATGGATGTTTAGTCTCTTTTCCCCTTTTTCAATCACTTAGAAATGTGAATAAGAATGATTTATATCATCACAGGGAGCGACAATGACGCTAATCGCCCCATGTTGGCCTTCAAGACCCTAGATTCACAGAGGTCACGTCCTTCCAAGGACCTTTTCCGAGAGAGTCGGTCTCCTTTAACACGAAAGGTACCTATAACCTCTCCGCTCTGAGTCTGACTACGTTCAGACTATCGAGATGTTGACAGCATAAGATTGCAGTCTTCCCTTTCCGTTTGGAAGAATGGGATAAGCTGGCAGTCACAACTATTAAAGAATACGCAAATATGTTGTTGACGGCCTTTGGGCTCAGAGATTTGCTTCTGTCAAACAACAAAAGCCCTTCACGATCTTTGTTAGTTCTGTGAAATCTCGAAACTCGCTCACCATCTACTTTTTTGTCTCACCTGTTTTCTCGGAGTCAGACACTCGTGCGAGATCAGGAGACATATAGTAGCCCTGAGTTTCTTGTTGACGAAGTCGGTTGCGTTTATACACCCCCGATGATCGTTTAACATGAGACCAGGTTGGACTGTCAGGCATTCGTCCTTCGGGACTGAATCGCCTTTTTGCTCCTCGCTCCTTTCTCCTAGGGCACCAGAAGCCTGCGAGTCCAGGAGCTGGCTCAGGAGTTGATTCGCTAACAACGTTGGGGATTGTGCGTTGATAAACCCCCCAACCCCCCAAGGTTTGCTTTAGCTTGAATCGCCCAGGCAGTCCAAACACTCATCCTTCAGCGAAGAATAGTGCCTTATGGTCTTCAGGGTACAGCCTTGCTGTCCTTGATTCGTCTGACTGTCAACTGGTCGGTCACCTGACGTTAGTCCACCGACGGACTGACTGTGCATGTCCAATCGAAGCTTTCAATATGGAACTTAGACATAGTCTGAAGTTCTTGATGTCAAAGCATTCGAACATCTCCTACCTGTTAACTTCTTGCATGTGATCAGGAAAGCATTTTTCTAACCACCCTAGATACGACAAAGAGGGTCAGTGAGATTTTAAGCCATCGTCACAAGTTTTGGCTTTAGAGAACACAAGGCGGTGTGCTCTCTAAGCTTTTCGTTATGGCCTAAGAATGGAAACCCGTTTTGTCCTTGGGCCAGGAGCTTGGAATCAAGGATGGCACAAGTTAGCAGGAGCCAGAGAGAGTCCTGTGCCCTGTCAGGTCTCTCAAGTTTTATCTACATAAAACTCAAGAAGTCGAAGTCGTACGGACAATCTGCAGTGTTTTTCGAAAAGACCAGACTTGCCCATAGTCGAAGAACACCCTGGCTTTATTGTTAAGGAGGTCTTTCAAAAAAGCTCCTTCTTTGTGTTTGCACAAAGATTTGAAATCTTTTGATTTGAAGCATTTCAACAGAGCATGGCACTCAGCAACATCCTGAGTACCATGTTTTAGCGAAGCAACTCTGTGTTCAATTCACACTCCCTGCGAGATGTGAAGATGGCATATGAGATCTGCTGCTCGCTAGGGCCATACGTGTCTGCAGACACAATCTTGGGGGCAAGAAGTACCACTCATCCTATCCTGTAGAAAATGGTTAGGAAGAGCTCTTAATTTAGTAGTTGAGTCGCCGACAACGGTGACTTCTTAACTCTTAAGCCTTAGTTAACACACCTTAACTTTGGCTAGGTGGGTCAGGTGGTGATATATATTTTTATATATATATTTATTTTACTTCTTAGCCCTCATGGTATGGTCAAATATGGTCTGTCGCACGTCGTGGTCTCGCCCCTGTTGACAGATCAATCTGAGTGCACCAGCTATATAGGTCTCTACCTTGCTGGCAACTCTAGTAGCACAAGCAGACTTACGCGGCAGTAACCACGAAGTCAGCTATGCTAACAGGTAAGGAATCAAGATATCAATTATCTGCATATATATGTTTCCTAAAATCTTCTATTCTGTCTACTCCCACCACCAAAGGTGGGATTCAGCTATATATATATCTGACAGGTAAGTTTCATGAACAAAATGATATTGTAATGATACAATTAAGTTTGTTCATACTTACCTGGCAGATATATATAATCAAGATACCCTCACCCACCTCCCCTCAGGAGACAGTGGAAATAAAAATTCATGAATAGAAATGGGAATGATTCCTGATACCCGCCTCCCAGCGGCGGGATGGGTACTAACCACCTGACTCCCACTGCGTGTGTCGTAAGTGTTTAAATTTCTGTCGGATTCGGAAAAATACAGCTATATATATATCTGCCAGGTAAGTATGAACAAACTTAATTGTATCATTACAATATCATTTTCATATATATTTATGATAGCATCATATTATTATGGATCAAGTTTCCGCTCTTACCGGGAATTGATTTTTCCCTCTTTAAGTTCTATGAAGTGAATCGCAAGTGCAGTATTCTGTTTCATTTTCATATTACTTTTCACTGCTGTGCGGGGGTAGGGGAAGCGAAGGTCTGCCAGGAAGTCGTCGGAAAGCTCTCCCGCGACTCCCTTGGTATCCGATTCTTCGTCTTCTTTCCTCCCGCCCCCCCCGCTCAGCTCCTCCGTATTTTGTTTTTGGGTCTTCCTTCCGTTGCCGGGGTTCGGGGGTGGGGGCATGTCTCCCCCCCCCCGTGCGTGAGGGAACCCCCTCCTACTAATCTGTCTGTGCTACCGCAGGTGCTACAGCGTGGGGAGACGACCTTGGACAGGTATGGACCACTGGGCGGCTGCAGGGCGTGCCTAGCATCCCACGATCATGCTGCAGAGTCTAGCGAGGTCTGGGGCGGTGACCTTGGAGTGGTCTCCACTACAACCTTCACGGCCGCTTATGCTGCTTCCCCCCGCTGGTCTACACTCCCCATGCTGTGCCGGTACGCCGTCTGCCGCTTCTAGGGCCGGTCGCCGCCGTACCGAGGAGGGGTATGCCGCCGCCGCCTGTGTTTTCTTCGTGTTGCCTGCCCCAGACTTCCGCTGTTCCAGCAGCTCGCCCCTGGACCGGCCGCCAGTACCACGCTGGCTGCCGATGATTCTACGAGGCGATGGCTGGGCCTGCCGTACCTGTCGCTGATGTGGTTTCCCGCTACTGGCTTGGCTGTCCCTTCTGTGTTTACCGCTGCCGCTGTTCCTGCCGCTCCTGAGCTGGTTGCTGTTCCTGTCGCTCCTGGTTCCTCCGCAACCTGTCCATGCTGGTCCTGCCCATGGTGTGTCTTCCCCAGTCCCAGGTCCTTCCGGACGGGTGGCAGTCTCGGGGCCGTGTTGCTTCGGCAATAGCCCGACTCCGGCCTGGATGGAGGACCTGACGACTGTCCCGTGCGTGAGCTGACGAAGAAGAGGAAGGTGTCATCTTCGTCTGTTGCTGCCGCTTCTTCCCCTTCCTTCGACTTCTAAGGCCCGCCCATAAGCCGAAGAAGAAGAAGGCTGCCTCCCCCCCCTAAGAAGTCTCCTTCGGGAACTTCTAAGGGCCCGTCCCACCTCGGTGGGACGGGGGGTCCTTCTGCTGGTCCTCCTGCTCCTTCGGGAGCGGGGCCCGTCTCCCCTCTTGTAAGGAGAGATAGCGGGGACAGGGACCAGGAGTATCGGTTAGCTCTGGTACTTCCTCTCCTGGTGCTAGCGGCGATGCCGCTACGCCAGGTTCCGGCTCGGTCTCTCGTTCGCGAAGGGAGATCCGAGTGTACGCTCTCCCTCGGGAGACCGTGCAGCCAAAGTTACGGCGCCAGAGTTCGCTCGGCGCCAAGACCCACGGCACGGAGCAGAAGGCTGGCGAGAACCCGCTTCAGGTGAACTCTCGCCAGGCCAGCGGCCGCTCTTCGCAGCGACCAGCTGGTAACCGGGTTTTGTTTCCCCCCCTAAGAAGACTCCTTCGGGAACTTCGAAGGGCTCGTCACATTCCGGTGTGACGGGGGGGTTCTTCTGCTGGTCCTCCTGTTCCTTCGGGAACGGGGCCCGTCTCCCCTTCTGAGAAGAAGAAGACGGGGACCAAGGGTGTGCTGGCTACCGCTGGTACACCCTCGCCTGGTCTTGGCAGCTCTGCTGCTAGCCAGGTACCGCTCGGTTTCTCGTCCGCGAGAAGTTCCGAGTGTACGATCTCCTTCGGGTGACCGTGCAGCCAAAGTTAAGACGCCTGAGTTCGCTCAGCGTCATGACCGAGGCACGGAGCAGAAGACCTGTCGAGAGCCGCTCAGGTGACTTCTCGCCAGGCCAGCGGCCGCTCTCGCAGCGACCAGCCGGTACCTCGGGTGGACGTGACGGTCTCTGACCGGCCACGGGTTGAGGCTGGGAAGAGGTCCCCCAGGTCCCCTCGACCGACGGTACCAGCCTCGGCTGGTACCAGCGGTTTGACGTGCCGCGAGGACGCTCACCGGTCTCACGGCGAAAGCGAGCTCTGCAGGTCACCTGACCGCCGCTCCCACAGGGACCGGGCGGATACGGTGACCAGCAGCAGCTCGTCTGACGCACGGGACCGGGGTCGACGTGCTCAGTCGAGCCGCTCGCCACAGGTGAGCGGCACGGCCAGGCCTGCAGATCGATCCCCACCGCAGGTTGGTGATCGCTGCAGCCCCCCACGTACGCTGGTCCTGCCAGCGAGCGGGGGGGGACGTCAGGTCTGTCTCTCCACTACCTTCAACTTCCTCGGGCTACACCGGGGAAGAGCGAGGTTGCTAGGAGTGATCGTGAGAGGTGCGCCGCTCACGATCCCGTCACGACGCCGCACGTGCCACGTATGGTCTTAGGACCAACCAGGACGTACTCGCAAGTGATTGGAGGCGACCGTCAGGGGAGAGGGGGTAGCGTCAGTTCTGTCTCTCCGATACCTTCAACTTCCTCGGCATACGCCAGGAAGAGCTAGGTATATAGGAGTGATCGTGAGAGATGCGCCGCTCACGATCCCGTCACGACGCCGCACGTGCCAGGTTGGTCTTAGGACCAACCAGGACGTACGCGCAAGTGATTGGAGGCAACCGTCAGGGATCTGTTGCTGGTCCTTCTTCTGAAGGAGGAGGGTCCTGGGAGCTGCTCTTGTTGGAGGGACTGGACGGTCCTACTCCTCAAGACGCTGTAACTTCCGAGATTCAGAGTAACTTTACCCAGGTTATTGCACTGATTCGTCAGCACAACGACCGGGGGGAAGGATCGCCGCTCCCACCAGCAAGAGCCCATGTCTCTGCTCGAGTCGTTTTGGGGCCCGAGAGGGAACCCAAACCGACGGTGGGTATGCCGCGATCGGAGCTTACCGATTCTGTCTTGAACCAGTCTCTCTCGTCTCCGGACAAGAAGGCTCTCTCAGTTCTGGCCGGTCGATCAAGCTACTTCCACCTCCTCTACTGCGACAGCGGCGTTTCTACGTGTCTTCGGACACTGTATTTAAATACTCCTTCGGGTCCTCCTGAGAGGTTTCGACCTCGACGAGGACTGGAATGAGTCGGAGGACGGTATCGGCTCTCTCCTGTCAGGTGTCGATCAGCCCCACCCAGACGACGTTCACAGTGGCGGCAGACCCTTACCTACAGTGAGAGTTCGTAACCCTCCTCGGGGAAAAAAGTTTTCTCCTGACGATACGTTTTCCCAGACTCTGAGAGGCCATCGCCGCAAGGCGATGGCTGCTCCTACTCTTCTCCAACTGCTAGTTCCACTGGGAAGGCGAGCGAGTATCCAATTCATCCCCCATTCCCTCTCTCCTTACGGCTACGAGGGAAAGGGGAAGGATCCTACAGAGATTTCTCTGTAGGATCCCACGTTGGGGACTGCGCTACCAGGGGGGACCTTCGGGTCCTACCTGACGTAAGCCCCGGTCGTTTGAGGAGGGATCCTGCCCCATTCTCGATTTCTACGGGAATCGAGAGGACCACCAGCCGATATCGTTTGACGAATTCGGTGGGGGTTTCGCAGACTGCTTAGAATTCTACGGAATTTCTAGCGCATTCAGAGTGTTTGGAGTTTCTTACGATCTCCAAACACTTAGGCGAGACCACGGTCCAAAGTGAGCGAGACGAGAATCCCCGATATGTTACACGATAATCGGGAACCTCGCCTATGCTCGAATTCCTCCCCTGGAATTTCTAGCATTAGGAAGAAGACTGCTGCTGAAAGAAGACTATCTCACAGTAGGCGACCAACCTGGAATAGAGAAGAACGGACGGGAATATCCAGTTTGGCTGGAACTATCGTCTTAGTATTCTGTTCACCATTGAAGCTTTCCTTCGAGGAAGACTTCTCCTTCACTCTCTTTAATAGAGAACGAAGGTGGTCGATCTCCAATCCTTATTTTGTTTTCTTGAAGGAAAGAATTTAGGATGGAGATCGTTGTTCAGAATCCTACAAATATACTACGTATATTAACCTCGCGACATGATTCTGCTAAGCAGTTGAATGGTCCGAGGGGTAGGCGCATATCCTGGTTATTCTACGGATTGCGACTTAGACGAAAAGTATTCTAATTGAACTGCAAACCCGGGTTGCCTGCAACCTCCCAGGAGTTTCCAGTTTCAATTTTATATACTTATGGTGTTGTCACAACAACACCATTTTAGCTTTTATATTTACCGAAATTCGTTTCGCTTAAATATAATTGCTCGAGCATATCTTTTTATGCTCGGTGGTTCTAGCCGAACGCATTCCTTCGTGGAAAGGATTACTTGGCAACTCAGGATGACGAGTCAGCGACAGCTACTGCGTATTGAATTGCCCGAGGCATTTCAGTATCAGCTGCCGCTTTGAGATAGACGGTTGTTTATGTCTTTCTCACCTGCTTTGATTGAATAACAACCGTATCTCTGCCCAACAATCACGGACTTAAGTCTCTGATTAACGGGATTCTCGCATACATGAATGACCATCTACTGCTGAGAAACGCTAGTATTCATCGTCTTCGGTATTGCGAGAATTTTAAACAGAGATATCTATTCGACTCTCATCTTTCTGTTTACCGCACGGTAACAGAATTCTGTAATAGTCTCTTGCTGCATCGTATCCCACCGATAATGCGAATGATTTTTGCGGAATCTGAGTTTGTCCTCAAAATATCTTGTATTCGGAGGTGTACAATTGTTCATTGTTCACCCCGGATTAGCAGATGTATTTGAAAGACATCGCCTACTCCACACCTGCCAGCTCTACTTCCAAACGTTCAGCCCATGAGAAGCAGTTCTTCAAGCGGCTCTCCCCTGTGTTTCATTACTGAAGAACGCCCCGCTTTCATTGCACAACGGACAGCAATGAAATGGCGGTTAGCGTTTTCAGTCATTTGTAAGCACAGGTTTAGAATCTTGAGATTCCTTCTCTCGATTCAGCTGGAAGACGTAGGTTGCATTCATTGCCTACCTTCGTCTTCAACGTCACATAGTGTTGTTTCTCCTTAAGCTGAGATTCAACGTCTATGAGATTTTCTTGCCATCAGGGACCTCGGTCTTTTGAAGGCAATTGACTTTCGCCTTTTGAGCTTATGCATTAAGAGAATCATCGCCGCGCCGTCCGGCATCGGTGACTAACAAATATTTTATTTGTTTGGTCTCTCAGCATAACTCTTTAAAGGGCGAAGGTCACGTGACTTACCCGGATGCTTGGACAACTTGCCTCTACTGATTCCGAACCAGTCAGTCGGCAGCTGTCAAAGCGTCCGAGTCAGTTACGAACTATGCTGTGGACTTAGTTCGGTTGTTCCAGAGCAATCATTACTTCGTCTTAATAGCTTGTCAGTATGAGTACTGTACATAACCAAAGTCGAGAAGAGGGATAGGTCATACGACTATTCCCTTCTTTTCGTCTTAGGTAACTGCATGACTTCTCTTGAGAAGTCAAGCACAAAGGGATGGGGATTTGTGACGCTCGATTTCGTACCGATCTTCGTAGCGAAGACTCAGAACCCTTCGGTAACTGACGATTGGTTCGAGTCCTTCACAATACCCTCCCTAATGGACGTCACCGCCTCCGATACGAAGGCTATGCTGCTTTGTCCTGTGAGGTGCGACGGAGCTGTCTGAAGAAACTCGACACCCAGGATGAGTGTGGACGCCTCTTCATCATTCTCTCGCGTTCCGCAAGAACTTCTCCGTGGCGCAGGTAATGAAGGCAGGCGCCTGGTCCAACCGGACCGCATGCACCTCCTTCTACCTTCAGGATATTGCCCACAGTTCCTTGGATCTTTTTCCTTGGGAACCGTGGTGGTTGCTCAACACGTTGTGTAGTTAACCCAGACCCTCGCAGGCTGAACAGCATCGAGTCCTGGTGTGACCGTAAGAATGGATGAGGAATGAGAGTGTGACTGGCTCCTCTTCCCATCTTTTTCTTCCCTCTACCTTTGGGTAGAGGGACACGGTCGTCACCCTGCTGGGTAAGGACGAGATGCAGGTGAGCTACTCAATAGAGCACCATCCTATCCCTTTTCAGTAGGGATAGGAGTAAATATCCACCACTTCCTCCAACAAGGGGGAGGAAGTGGATGCCAAATTGAGACAAACCCATCATTTTATGATTGTCTCTTGCAAACAGGAACAAGTTCTTGCTTGCTGGTACGAAGAGATACTCTTGCCTCTCTCTTAGTACTTGGCCCAGAGGTCTGACCATTGATCCTGCGGTGCACACCCCGATCAATCGGACAGAGGTTTGGATCCCTCCCTTGCTCTTACGACCAGGGAGGCACTCCAGGGTTGGACGAACACCAGTCTGTTCACCAAAAAGACTCAGATTCCTCCCACCAAGAAGTGAGTCTTCCTATTGTTAAAGGACCGAGGGTTTGTATTACGTATCGGAACAAATGACAATTTGTCGAAAATTGCATTTTTCCTAACTATACAAACCTGAGGTCCTTTACATATAGTCCCACCTCATGCCACCCCTCACTCTGCACTTTTTGCATGGGCCTAAAGCAAAAGTGATTCTTCACCTCTCGGGCGCGCGGGCGCGCGCACGATCGGACAAGCAGTTAACTACCGTTCTCCCCTTGTTCGAAGCTTACGACCGTCCCAGCTGCCGCTAGTTACCTTCCTATTGTTAAAGGACCTCAGGTTTGTATAGTTAGGAAAAATGCAATTTTCGACAAATTGTCATTTTGGTCCTCATTTAAAAACAAATCTTAATGTAAACTGGGAAAGCCTAGAAATTTAATTTGTTACTTGAATCACCTGAATGCTTTTTGTAGGCAAATGTACAAATACAAAATGGTCTAATTACTATGTTTCATTTAAGTAACTTACCAAGTAATTACATAACTATAGTTACTACTTTTAATGGCATCTTTGAATTCAAAATTCTCGGGAGCGTTTTATTTTTTTGTGTGTGTGCAGGTAAGTGCCTCAGGGTAAGAATAGGTACAATGTAGCTAATGAGCTCGGTTCATATCTGCCTTTCAATGACTCGTTTGTTTGGGCAGCTTTGATTACTGTTAGGCAGGATAGCTCACCAAATGGTTTTGCTGGAAAGATTTGGTGAAGTATTTTGTTATTTGGTATCCTCTGTGCTGTATTTGTTCTTTAGCTTAGTTAAGCTTACAGATATTTAGGTCTTGACTTTTCATGCCTGACGCTAATGCGTCTAGTAGCTGGTATTGCAGCAAAGTCAGCAAAACCAGAATGACTTCAACTAAATATGACCATTGAGTTTGTTATTATTGACGAAGGCAAATTTGTTCACCTGACTTGACGTGTATTGAGTGCAAAGACTGCGATAATTGGCAAATTTCAAATGCACATTTGGACAAGTTAGAAAAAGTTAGGCAAAGGAAGGTTGCAGCTAGAGCTTCTGAAAAAGCTTCTGGGTCTTTATCTCCTAAACCTGTTCTTTGGACTTCTGTGAATACCTTTTTTCTTTATATGTGTGTGTGTGTGTGTGCACATTACTTGGATTTTGTATTTCTGTCTTTACTACTAAGGTAACTAGACAGTATTTCAATAGTAAAGTACAGAAATATTAAATTTTTATATTTGAAGTGCAAGTGTAAATATATGTGCAAAAGAATTATATATAGCTATTAATGAATTATATTCAAGTATTCTGTAATTAATGAAGAACTGCTCCTACTCTGTTATTATTAACCTTCAGTGAAATATACCTTCACACAGTTTGTAAACTGGCTAATCTTTAGGAAGGGATCAGTGATTGATAGGACCTGTAAAAACAGAAAATACCAAAGAACCAAGAATAAATGTACACTGAAATGCCTATTGCTCATACGCAACTATGGTGATCTTCGGCCCACTGAGGTGCAGATGACGGAAGAGGGAAAGACAGTAAGAGAAAGTGACCGCGTGAATGGCTGACCTGCTCCAAGTTGCTCCCAGTTTGGACTAACAAAAATAGGGCAGTTTTAAGTGTTTTTTTAGGGGTTCCAAGTATTTGCAGATTTTATCAATTCATGATTGGGTCTGGTACGCATCCCTCGTGAATATGGGGATCCACTGTACTTCCTAAAAGCTAATTGGAACAGAAAGACTTCCAGACTTGTTTGTCTTCCCCATCATTCTGAAGATAAAATCATGACCTATGGTGGTTAGAAGATAGAAGGTTTCTAGTGGGCAAGTCGCTCCTTCAACTGAATCCAAGCCAAGCATGTTTTCCAACACACTGGTCTCAAGAGGAGAGGAATTTTCACATAAACGTCAAGGAGCTGAAGGGCTTTCATCGAGCCCTTCAACACTTTGCTTCAGTGACATGCAACTCAGTAGTAGTTGTGGTTCACTCGGACACACGTCTGCACTGGCCTACATTCGCAGTCAGGGAGGGACTCTCTTTTTCTCTATGCTAAGCAGCCAGAGATCTTCTCCTTTTGCCCCAGAAGAACCAGATCCAAATCCTTACTTGTTTCGTTCAGGGCAAGTTGAATGTTATAGCAGACGAGTTTAGCTGTCACAAACAGGTTCTACCCACAGAATGGTCTCTGAATCCTCAGGTGTGCACTGACCTGAGGAAACGGTAGGGAAGACTGTTGGTAGACCTTTTTTCAATGTCAAGAAATCATCGACTGCCACTGTACTGCTATTTTGCCCTGGACCCTTGAGCCTGGGTAACAGATGCGATGCTCCAGGATTGTTCAAATCTGGAAGTTTATACCTTTCCCCTTTTCTGTGTAGTCAGGGAAATCAAACAAATTTCATTTGCATCAGAACATGATGATCCTGATTGCTCCCTTCTGGCCTCAGAAGGAGTGGTTCCCGGACCTCATAAAACTTCTGTCAGGCTTTCCAAGGCTCCTTCCACAATGGAAAAATCTGCTCAGACAACCCCACTTCAATAGTTTTCATTAGGGGTTATCCACTTTCACTCTGACAGGCTTCAGACTGTCAGGAAGCTTGTCAGACTGAAAGGTTTTTCCACTAGAATCTACCCAGCTAAGTGGGCAGTGTTTCACAGTGGGTGCAGAAGACATGGCATCTCATCTTCTGAAACATTTATAGCCCAACTTCCAGAATTTTTGCTCTTTTTGAAGACGTCTTGGGGACTTTCTACATCCACAATTAAGGGCTACACAACTTTCTGTATTCAGACAGAGGATTAAACTTAGCCTCAAATCAAGACATATCAGATTTTGTTAAGTCTTTTAACACTACAAAGCAAGTTTCTCTACCCGTGTTACTGGAACTTGGACTTTTACGATGGCTATCAGGCCCACTGTTTGAGCCTTTAATCTCTGCTTCTCTCATGGACTTGATGAGGAAGACTTTCTTTTTGCGTTGGCTACAGCAAAAGGAGTCAGTGAAATTCAAGCCCCTGACAAACAAGTGGGGTTGCTTAAGGAGATGCAGTGTGTTCCTTTCTCCTAGGGTTCTTAGCTAAGAACTAAAACCCATCCAACCCTTGGCCTCGGTCTTTCACCATCAAGAGCCTTACAGGAACCCTTGGACCATCAGAAGAAGATAGTGTTATGTCTAATGAGAGCTTTGAGACATTACTTGGACAGAACAAAAAAATACATCGCATACTTGGACAGAACAAAAAAAGCGAGAGGAGATTTTCGTAACTGGTGGTGTTTAGTTTAGAATACAAAGATACCTTTATCAAGGAACGCAATCTCTTTCTTCTTGAGAGACTATCGTAGGAGCTCATTTGAAGATTCAGGAGGAAACTGTGTATGCTTTTTTTAGTCACTGAGTCCATCCCTTGCTGCAAAGCCCCACTGTTGTAGAGGTGCATCTGGCCAATTAGCCACACCCTACATGGTTAAGATGAGTGCCGACCAGAGGCTATATCTACCTGTAGCAACTCTCTTACCAGCTAAGGAACAACAAGCATTGTGTCAATGCTAATAACTTCTATTCAGTAACTCATTATAATAAATAATGTTTTTGGGGTAGAAATATCCACATATCCCACCTACATGTCAATTTGGGATTCAGCAATGTAATGACAGTGGCCCCCCCCGTATTTGCGGGGGATGTGTATCCGACCCCCCAGCAAATAGTTAGAATCCGCGAATAGTTGGAACCCCCATAAAAATGCTGAAAACGGCCTATTTTGTTAGTTAAAACTCAAGAAAAAGCCACTACAAATTTTTATACTTGGTTTTTTTTAAGTTTCATCACAAAAAGTGTAGGTTATGATGAAAATCATAGAAAAACAAGGAATTTCTGGACATTTCTCTTTGTAAAATACCACGAATAGGCGAATTTTCCGCCAATAATGGGGGGAAATGTTCCCGAGAGCACCAAAATTTACCACATTGGCAATCCTGTTACCTCCTGTTCTGTCCACCAGTTGGTAACACTGTCATTGACAGGTACAAAACCTTCCCTTGAAAATCAGTTGTTAACGAGCTCCCGTGTTGTTTACATCACGGCTGCCCTTTATAAATTTCCTAAACCTTTTTGTGCCTTTAAAGCTCTCATTAATTGTTAATGCGACTTTATGTCAATTACCACTCACTTATTACATCCACGAAATAGTGAATTAACTTTTATTTCTATTGTGGTATTTATATTATATTACAAATTTTTGCGCGACCCGGAATTACGTGACCTGTCCAACAGTGCAATGGATTGCCAAGATAATTCGATGCCTCCTTCTGCCAGCAACATCAGGAATTGCCCGGCTTGTGGGACAAGGATGAGTAGCAGGGAGTATGAACCCCATGACATTTGTAGCTTTTGTCGTGGACAGGTTTGTGACTTGACTTCTCGTTGTGACTTATGTAAGCCTTGGTCTGACGAAGACTTGACGACTTAGCCTATATGAAACATCAAAGAATCTTGCAGCGTAACAGATTTATTAAGAAGAAAAAGAAATCGGTAGCTAGACCTGTATCTAATGATTTCCTTGATTTGTGCGCTCATGGTTCTGGCTCTTCGGTTTCGGTATCGTGTGATTCCGATTCCAAATTAATTGATGCTTTGCTACCTGTACAACCGGTAAATAGTGAAGTCGTTTCTGATGATGATTCAAAGGTTTTGGCGATGGAAACTGTTGGAAGCAGAAGTTTGAAAAATTACAGCTTAGTTTAGATAGAGACATTTCAGCCAAATTTAACAAGCTGTCAGAGAATTTTGAAGAAGCTTTTACTGGAATATCTAGCACTCTTTTTAGATTAATTTTCAGCTCCTCTTGAGGTACCTGTCGACAGCACCATGGGTAACGGTGTGACAGATACCCCGGCTTGTGAACCCCGTCGTGGCGAAGGCCTAGGGGGGATCCGGTCTGGGCAGGTGCCTGACGATTCTTTACCCAATGTGTTCCCTGTTAGTCCCGTAACAGTGCCAAAGGGTGCTTATTTAGGAGAAGGGGGGATGGGTATTAGTGTTAGACCTAAGATAGCTAGTCGTCAGGATCTTACTTCAGAGGAAGTTTCTCAGTTAGGATCTGACGATGATGATGATAATGACGTGGATTTGTGTGAGATTGATTTTTCTTTGAACGGCGGTCATGATGCCGAGTTCAAGAAACTTTATTTAATTTTGAGTTTTCTTCCTCAGGCGAGGCCTAAAGAGCAGAAGCAGCCTCCGCCTCGTTGTATTACAGAAGGGATTTTTCTTGACGTTTTCCCTTTGCTCAGAGATCCGCGAGAGTGAGGGCGGACGTTGCCGCTAAACTTTCGAAGGTGATTCTTCTCTTCTACGACACCAGAGAGGAGTTTTTCAGGTGGCGGATGATACTTCTTTCTCTCGACCCCCTAAACCAAGTCCTGAATTTGTCCGACTTTCGGGTCAACCTCTGCTTTCCAAGGCTTCGGTCTCGGTCTCAATCGAAGACGTTATTGCCATGGAGTCTGTTATGAGCCCCTTACAAGAAGCTCAGTCCTTCAATATGTGGGTCCTTGGAGGTCTTTTAATTTATATCAAGGACTCCGGGTTTTTTCCTCCCGATGCTCCTCTTTTTGAGAAATTCTGCTCGTCTATTTCATTCGCTTCTGTGCATCAGAACGAGCTTGCCGTTTCAATGCAGGCCTTTCTTGTTTCTCTAAGGTGTAGCCTGTATTTGTCGCAGTTACCCTCCTCTGTATCGGAGATTCAGAGAAACCGTTTGTTGTCCTCTTCTCATTTTGGTGTTTCCCTATTTGGTATGTCTGTGCTTTCTGAGGTTTGAAGGAACATCAAGGTGATGCCTCTTCCCAAGCTCACTGGGCCTTATTAAGGGCTTTTTCCTCTGGTCTTCCTCCCGTTCCTTCAAGGAGTAAGCGTAAGTTTAGTGTCAGATCCGTACTTTCTGCTCCAGCCCAACAACCTCCTCCTTCTGGGTCGTTTTTCCAGAGTACATCTCAGGTTTCTGGCGCCTCAGCTTCCTCCTCTGGTGCTCACTCTTTGAAACGCGGGAGAGGTTCTTGGCGTGGCTCTAAGGGCAGGGGAAGAGCTCAACCTCCAGGTGGACCTCCTTCTTCCTTGCTTCTGCGTAAGAATTTTTGGAAGTAGGAGTCATTACCTCGCCCAGAGACCGCAGTAGGAGCTTGTCTCTCTCACCATTGGTCAGCTTGGCATGAGAGAGCAGTGGATGCTTAGGTGGTGGAGGTCCTGAAGGTAGGTTGCGAGATCCCTTTTGTTTCAAGACCTCCACTTTCCAATCATCCTCTCGAGTTCAGCAGTTATTCCCCTCACTCAGTCAGGGGTCAAGCCTTGGAGAAGGAGCTTTCAGCTCTCTTGGAGAAGGATGCCATAGAGCGAGCTCCTCCTTCTCCTGGGTTTTACTCACGAGTGTTGTAGTTCTAAAGGCCTCGGGTGCCTGGCGCCATCATAGATCTTTCGGTCTTGAACAAGTTCATTCTAAAGTCCAAGTTCCGGATGGAGACGGTTCAGACTGTTCTTTCATCCGTCAGGATGGGCGACTGGATGATTTCCATCGATCTACAGGATGCTTATCTGCAAATCCCCATCCATCCGAAGAGCAGACCTTACCTTTGGTTTTTTGCAGACTCGGGAGTTTTCCAGTTTAAGACCCTTTGTTTCGGCCTCACCACTGCTCCACAGGTCTTCTCTTGGGTGATGGCTCCTGTTTCGGCTATTCTGTATCAGTTAAATGTAAGGATGCTTCAGTATCTGGACGATTGGTTAGTCCAGGCCGAATCTCTAGAGAAATGTCTCCAGTCGAGGGAGATAGTTCTGTCTCTTTGTGTTGAGTTGGGCATTCATATCAACTTCAATAAGTCCAGTCTAATCCCTTGCCAGATCATGACTTATCTGGGGATTGTTTGGAATTCCCAGATTTTGAGGGCTTTTCCTGCTCCGAAATGGATAGACAAGCTTCTAAGTCTGGTCGAAGAATTTTTGTCCTCCATAATGCAGCCAGTTTCTCTTTGGAGGACTCTCCTGGGCCATTTGTCATCCCTCATCCAACTGGTTCCCGGAGGTCATCTCAGAATGAGGTCCCTTCAGTCGATACTTCGCCAGTCGTGGGATTTCTTGTCCGAGGACACGATAGTTGCCTCCTCTCCACAATGTTGGAAGGATCTCCGTTGGTGGATGCAAGTTCACCACCTCAAGTCAGGGACATCTCTTCTTTCAGTTCCGCCAGACCTAATGTTTTGGTCAGACGCCTCTGATCAAGGTTGGGGCGCGCACCTGGGCTCCGAAGCCGCTTTGGGCCTTTGGTCAGAGGAAGAGAGGATCATGTCAATAAATTGCAAGGAACTAAGGGCAGTGTACCTAGGCCTTCTTTCATTTCAGGATCAACTGTTGGAGTCGGTTGTCGCGATCTTCGTCGACAACTCCACAGCAGTCTCGTACTTAAGAAACCAAGGTGGCACACAGTCGGACCTTCTCACTCAAGAAGAACGATCAATCCTGTGTTTGGCAGAAGACGGGGATTACATTGGTTCCTCAGTTTATCCTGGGCCATCACAATGTCTTGGCAGACGCCTTGTCGAGACCGAACGAAGTTCAAGGGTCGGAATGGACACTTTGCCAGGAAGTCTTTGACAGCCTCAGGAAGAAGTGGCCTGTCACAGTCGATCTGTTTGCCACCCCACTGAATTTTAGGTGCCAGATCTTCTTTGCCTCTTATCAGACTCCTCAGAGTACCCAGACAGATGCTCTTTTGCAGGACTGGGAGGGCCCTCAAGCCTATGCATTTCCTCCGTTCGCTCTGGTGAGGTCAGTCCTCAACAAAGTGAGGGCAATCAAGCGTCTGGATCTCACCTTGATCGCCCCCTTTTGGCCACAAAAGGAGTGGTTTCCCGACCTACTGGAAGGTCTGGTGGAGCCCCCATTTGTCTGACAGAGAGACCAGATCTTCTCAAACAACCCCATTTTCATCGGTTCCATTAGAGGCTCCACATGCTTCATCTTCATGCCTGGAGACTGTCAGGAGATTCTCAAAGCATGAAGGGTTCTTCCCAGAGTGGCGCGACAGTTGGCCGACCCAGTCTGCAGTGTTCTCCTCCAACATGGGACATTAATAAAGTCCTTAAAGTCTTAAGGTTCCCTCTGTTTGAGCTTCTGAATACGGGCGATTTTAGGGACCTCTCTTCTAAGACACACTTCCTTGTCTCGCTGGCTACAGCCAAGAGGGTGGGTGAACTGCATGCACTCTCTTTTCTGGTTGCCAGATCTGGATAAGACATGATTTTGTCATACCTTCCCGAATTTGTCGCAAAGACTGAATCGTCTGATAATCCCATTCCCAGGTCTTTCGTGCTGAAGTCGCTGGTCGACTTTGTCGGTAATTTAAATGAGGAATTAGTTCTTTGCCCTGTTAGGGCACTTTCATGCTATTTACGCCGGATGAAGGACATTCAGGGTCGTCTCCGTCATCTGTTTGTTTCACCCCGAAATGTCAAGAGACCTATATCAAAGAATGGTGTATCCTTTTTTTCTCAGAGATCTTATTATTAAAACTGGTGGTTCGGCTGCTGGGGAAGACCAGACGCTGAGAGCACACAGTTTTAGAGCAGTTGCTACATCAGTAGCTTTTATGAAGAACGTCTCGGTCGCCAAGGTACTTGAGGCGGCGACTTGGCATTCTAATTTTGTTTTTGCCTCCTTTTACTTGAGGGATACGTATTTCTCTAGTTCTAGGCGACCTTCGTTCCTTGGGCCCGTTGGTGATGGCAGGACAGGTCGTCAGACAGGAGAATTAGGTAGTCTTCCTGTTTTACGTTTGGTTGCTACCTGTATATTATTTGTTTATTTATTTTTTTTGTATATATTTCTTGTTTTTACATTATAACTTATGGCAGTTTTTGGTTTAGTTATAATGGAAATTAGGCAGTTTGGTATTTAGGTGTTGTTGATGACAAGGACTAGCTGCTTGACAACTCATGCTGCTTCCATTGTCAGTGTGACATGGAAGCAGCCACTGGGTTGTCGGCACTGGCGACTATGCTTCTCACAAAGTTGATGCCGACCTAGGACTAGCCACTGATTTGCTTGTCCTGACGACTCACGCTTCTTCCATTGTCCTTCTGGATAGGGAATTAGTCAATGGATTGTCTGCTGTCATCTGGTGACTTGTCCACCGTCTATTTTTTGTCTCACCCGTTTTCTCGGAGTCAGACACTCGTGCGAGATCAGGCGACATTTAGTAGACCTGAGTTTCTTGTTGACGACGTCAGTTGCATTGATACACCCTCCGACGATTGTTTAACATGAGACCAGGTTGGACTGCCAGCACTCGTCCTTCGGGACTGAGTCGCCTTTTTGCTCTGCGCTCCTTTCTCTTGGCACCAGAAAGCTCGAGTCAGGAGTTGATCATGAGCTGATATCGCTGCTGGCGACGTTGGGTTGCGTTGATACACCCCCAATGTTTGCTTAGCTTTGAATTGCCCAGGCAGTCCAGGCACTCATCCTTCAGAGAAAGAGTTGTCAATATCCGATCCTCTCTCTTAGCGCCAGACATTCGTGAGAGAGCAGGTGTCGTTGTAGTGCTTGATAAAGTCATCGGGGTGCAGTCTTGCTGTCCTCATTTTGTGACTGGTCACCTGGTCGGTCACCTGACTTTAGTACAGACAGACTGACTATACACTTACTCCTTGTCCTTTACTACCGCAGTTCTGCGGCATTATGGTAGGAGACTTTGATTTCTTAGTATCTTAGACTACGGGTTGAGTTTTTAACTGCCTATGATATATATTTCTTTGATTGTTTTATGTCCTATTCTGCCCGAAAGGGAAATTGTACTTAGATTCCCTCCTCCTTTTCAATGTGGTTAATCGGGCTAGATAAATTATATTAAGGTAATGTTTATTAATATGGAATTTTTATTATAAAATTAATATTAATAATACTTACCTGTATAATTTATCTAGTCCCAACCATCCTACCCCACGATCTGCCTATCACAACTGATTTTCAAGGGAAGGTTTTGTACCTGTCAACGACAGTGTTGCCAACTGGCGGACAGAATAGGAGGTAACAGGGTTGCCAATGTGGTAAATTTTGGTGCGGTTTTTGGGGATTTAGGGCTAGATAAATTATACAGGTAAGTATTATTAATATTAATTTTATGATATAAATTCCATTTTATATATACAGTAATACCCCGAACTTACATGATTAGATTTGCACGATTTCGCAATAGTGCGAACTTTTAATCGGAACTTTACTAATCATCATACACGAGTTCATCACAATAGCACAAACATTTGCGAACCCTCCAGAAGCACCGCAAAACCATGCAAAAGTGTTTGTGTTCAATTTATTATGCAAATTTTTAAATTTTAAAGCTTTTCTGTATAAAATATTTATTAAAAATGTATCATTTTTATTTTTGTACATGCATAAATATGCAGTTAGTGCATATATGCACTTTTATAAGATGTGATACCCACTCACAAAGTTATTGCACTTTTCAAAGATGATATCCCCTCAGAAACTTTGTTTAATTTCTGAAGTATGTACTAATATACTACAATCAGTATAAGTTTTCATGCTTTTAAGTGTAAAATCAGTGCGTAGATTATGTGTATGCTATTTATATTTTTGAAAATAATACAAAGGCAGTAGGTAATTCAGTGTTAGTCACTATATAAGAACTCGATGATCTACTAGTAAAACATCAGAGTTGTCATATTGGGAAAATTACTTTCTTACCTTGGAGAAAAGTGCTGGTACAATCTGTATCTACAATGTTACGTAATTACAGCACATACAGTTAATGTACTTTCAGAAGATGTGATCCTATTCACACCTTTTAAAGATGATACCCCTCCAGAGTTTTACCTACGGGACGTATGTATTTTTCATCTCTCTCTCTCTCTCTCTCTCTCTCTCTCTCTCTCTCTCTCTCTCTCTCTCTCTCTCTCTCTCTCTCTCTCTCTCTCTCTCTCTCTCTCGTAGTTAGCTCTCACACTAGTTCATGATTTGTTCTGATACGTAATATAAACCATCGGTCCTTAACAATAGGAATGTAACTTGCGGCAGGTGGAACTGGTTGTAAGCTTCAAACAAGGGAGTTCGGTAGTTAAGTGCTTGTCCGACAGTCAGCGCTCTGTGCGACTGGGAGGTGAAGAATCACTTTGCTTTCGGCTGCGTTGGTTGACAGACGTGTTCTCCACTTCTCTCTGCCCGCCTTTCGTCGTATGCTTTGTATCTTCAAAACTTTGGTTTGCTCTCTAATACTAGTGTGCTTGTGTCAAAATACTGTGAGTACTTGTGCATTTGTTCATGAAACTTACCTGTCAGATATATATATAGCTGTATTTTTCCGAATCCGACAGAAATTTAAACACTTACGACACACGCAGTGGGAGTCAGGTGGTTAGTACCCATTCCCGCCGCTGGGAGGCGGGTATCAGGAATCATTCCCATTTTCTATTCATAATTTTTCTGTCGCCGGTGCTGAAAACACATGTTTTCAGTATGGCCTCCGTCTTAGGATTTGGAAACTTCATTGCCGCTAAGTATCCTAATTGTCTTTTGATTTATTTACTTGGATTTGTGGCTAGGCATACGCTATCTTAAATTGATTTGAATTTGATTCATTTTTGCATAAAATATCTGAATCTAGTTAGGCTAGTTTCAGACGGGGTTGTCTGCAAAGATAGGGTGTGGCTACCGAAAGCTTCGGTAGATTCGCACTTGGTATGTACGAGGGGTATGGGTCTTGCTTCTTTGTTGAGATTTGTCATGTAAGGAGTGTGAGACTTTGTCTATTCCGTAAGGAAGACGTATGATTCGTATGTACGCAATTAATCAGTAAACATGTCTAATTCCGTAAGGAAGACGTATGATTCGTATGTACGCAATTAATCAGTAACAAAAGTCAGGGTAGTGAACCTGCTAACCTTCCTGTAGACTTTATTTTGCATAACCCTGTAGTATGGCCTACGGGCTATGTATATGTCTCGAGAGATGCTCGCTCTCCTTCATTGCTGTGAAGTGCTACTTCTGTAATTGTTACTCCTAACCCTGCAGTGTTGCCTTCGGGCCCTAAGCAGTGTCTGTAGAGAAATTGCCCTTTCTCTGATACTCCTTCGATTCGTAACTTAGAATCGAAAGTGCTTGCTTTAGAGAGTAAAAGTGAAGTGCAGAAGTGCAGTGATACCCCTTGTGTGAGTGGAGGGTGCGTCAGATCGGCCTCGTTTCGCCTCTAGGCCGGGACCTCTGCTTGACTCCAGAACCAGGGAGAGAGCATGTCGAAAGCCGAAGGAGGGTTACGAGGAACCCCCACCGATCTGGCGTGCCTTTTCGGCAGTTTTTCTTTGAATGAAAATCCCCAGACTGGCCGCTAAGTGCGTGCACGTGCACGAATCCTGAAGGATTGCTTCTCGTCCTCCGAAGCGTCCTCCCCGCGCAGGGGTTGGAGCTTTCGGATGGACTCGCGCCCTCTAAATAGAAGCTTTATAGAAGAGGACGCTTCACGTCCTCTCTCTCTCTCTCTCGTTATGCGTTTCAGTGAGAAGTAAGAAGGCGAACGTCGCCTGAACTCGTGTCCGTCTTTCCACCGAGAAATACGTAAAAGAAGTCATAGTAGCAGTAAGCTTTTGAGAGCGGACGCCCAAGCCAGGGGCGCGCGGGTGCACGCCAAGCGCGCGCCAGTGGACGCCGAGCGTGGCGCGCCAGTGGACGCCGATCGCGCTCCAGTGGACGGCCGAGCGCGCTCCAAGTGGACGCCGAGGCGCGCTCCAGTGGACGCCGAGCGTGCACCAGCGCACGCCAGGTGTGTCCGCCTGGCTGAACGTTTCTGTTGAACTCTTCAAGCTCTTGTTTCAGATTTGGGCTTAAAGAATTTTTTATTTTTACCTCTACCTTCGATGATACCTTCTACCTCACCTGCAAAGAATGTGAAGTAGGCAGTGCTTCGGAGTAAGCTTAAAGTGAACAGACAACTTCTTCTTCGAAACCCAGCAAGACATTGGGTTTCGTGAATTCAAGAGGTCTCTGTCAATTAATATTGCGTTTCGCATAGGTGGATGGAGTTAAGGAAAGCTCAAGGGAAATTCTCGTTTGCTCTACCGCAAGCTTTGCCATTCTGCCAATAAATTTAAGTTGCCACTACCGCAGTCAAGACTTTGCGATAAGGCAGTTACGGGTTATAAAGGCTCGATGTCCTGCACGTCAGGACTCTCGGCAACGTTCAGTAGGATTCTTGCAAAGGCACTCATCAAAAAGTACGCTCTTCAGGAAAGCGCAAGACAGGACTGCCTTTGCCATACTGCCAATAAATTTTAAGCTTTAGCAGGCATTAGTTGTGATACGGGAGAGGAAGCTGGTTGGAGAGTTTCTTCCTCTTCCCAGGATAATTTTGCCAGCTTTTTAGCCCATCTGAAAGGGCTTTTCAGATGATAGATTTTGTTAGTTCCTAGTCGGGACTACGCTGCCGAATTGAACATCGTCGTTCTACCTGACGTAAGCCCAGTCTCTTAACAGGATTCTTGCCCCTTCCTCGTTTGAGACGGGAATCGGAAAATAAAATGCTCGACTTCCTGGATTACGTTTTGTCAATTCAGTGACTTTCCCCCATTGACAATATACTATCGTTTTGTCAAGTAAGTGGGTATCCCCTCATTGACAAAATATCTCTTTTGTCCCGTAAATGGGTTAGTTCTCATTGACAAACATCTCATTAACTTGATATTGCGTAAGCGAATAAGCTCTTATTGACAAGATTCGGAAGAGCTCTCATTCGTCATTCGCAGACTCGTACAAGAAATAGACTTGTAGACTACGTCAATGAACCCTTATGTCCAATAACATAAGAAGCTTGAGCTGACTGCTTCGATTCTCCTAAGTTTTGTTCATGAAACTTGCCTGTCAGATATGTATGTAGCTGTATTTCCGAATTCAGCTATATATATGTCTGCCAGGTAAGTATGAACAAACTTTATTGTGATATAATTTCATATTTTGCCTTGCGTTATTTTATTTCTGGTTGTTTCAAGTCATATACGCTTGCTGTAGTTACCTCTTCGGATGGCAACCGAGAGGTCTATGGTCCATTTTAAGGACATTTAATCGTTACTCCCTGCAGCCTTCCAGGAGTTTCCGATTTATCTTTTACCGTTGTATGGTAGTGTTCTGACGACACAACGCATCTATATATTTAGCGTTTTCTGTTTCGCTTAAATATACCAGCTTGAGAGTCTCTCTATGCTAAAAATAACGGACCTTTTTCTTCATAGAATAGGGTAGCTGGCAACCCAGGCATAAAGTTAAGAGACGACTATGACGGACGATCGTAAGCTGCTGCTGTCACTGTCTTCTCCTCCAGTCCAAACGAGCCAGTACCAACTCGTTCGCTGTCATGCGCGGTAGGTTAAGTCTCTCTCTCCTGCGGGATTGACTGACTAACCGTATCTCTGTGCTGGCAGTTACGTCTCTCTCTCTCCTGCGGGATTGACTGACGAACTGTATCTCTGCCCTACAATCACGGACTTTAGCCTAAGATTGAGGGGATTTCTTACATGAATGAATAAACATTGCATTCGTTTGGCCTTAATATGTTCTACAGAGATATCTTACTCCTTTCGGTGCTCGTTACCGCACGGTATAGGACTACGAGTCTACCACAACATTGCACTATTATATGCTCTCTTGCTTAGGCAAAGCGCAGCCTTATTAGGGAAGTAAACATACTGTGTGAGGGAATGGATGAGCTTGCTGGGGACCATTTCCTTCCCTAAAGAAGTTTTGTTTGTCCCTGAATAGACTGCAATTCAGACCTCTACAGTTTTTTCCTACCGGGAAACTGAAATTTTATTAAAGATCTAGGAATGATTCTGAACATCTCTCGGTGCGTTAAGTATCTCTTGAGGTGATAGAAAGAAGGTGCCGGACATCTGGAGAGGGTTTCAGATGTCCTGGATCATAATCTGAAAGAAGTGGAAGCAATTCAGTCGTCCCTCCAGTCCTCGAAACTGAGTTTTTGGAACCATGGTCCATATCAACTCTGATCTTCCACAGCTCTCTCATATCTTAGGAAGTATCTTCTCTCGGTCCCGGTTCGGCGCGGTTTACGAGAAAGAGCCTATTATAACAACAGGCGTAGAATGGAACGATCCTCTAGAGTCTAGAGGTTCGTTACAGGATTGCAAAAGTCCGTTCGAATCGTCTCGATCAAAGGCAGCAACTACTGACTTCCGAGTGGAATCTTTCTTTAGAAGTATGTTGAGAGTTGTTGGAGACTTTAGGGACGTCCTTTCATTCATCTCTTCGCTAGGTTGAGGACGAAGAGGCTTCTTCTTCTCTGCTCCCTTATTCTCGATCCGGGAGCGGTAACATTAAACGCCATCCTTATGATATTGAACGGGGATGGATGTTTAGTCTCTTTTCCCCTTTTTCAATCGCTTAGGAAATGTAATAAGATGATTTATATCATCACAGGGAGCGACAATGACGCTAATCGCCCCATGTTGGCCTTCAAGACCCTAGATTCACAGAGGTCACGTCCTTCCAAGGACCTTTTCCGAGAGAGTCGGTCTCCTTTAACACGAAAGGTACCTATAACCTCTCCGCTCTGAGTCTGACTACGTTCAGACTATCGAGATGTTGACAGCATAAGATTGCAGTCTTCCCTTTCTGTTTGAAGAATGGGATAAGCTGGCAGTCACAACTATTAAAGAATACGCAAATATGTTGTTGACGGCCTTTGGGCTCAGAGATTTGCTTCTGTCAAACAACAAAGCCCTTCACGATCTTTGAGTTCTGTGAAATCTCGAAACTCGCTCACCATCTACTTTTTGTCTCACCTGTTTTCTCGGAGTCAGACACTCGTGCGAGATCAGGAGACATATAGTAGCCCTGAGTTTCTTGTTGACGAAGTCGGTTGCGTTTATACACCCCCGATGATCGTTTAACATGAGACCAGGTTGGACTGTCAGGCATTCGTCCTTCGGGACTGAATCGCCTTTTTTGCTCCTCGCTCCTTTCTCCTGGCACCAGAAGCTCGAGTCAGGAGTGGCTCAGGAGTTGATTCGCTAACGACGTTGGGTTGCGTTGATACACCCCCCAAGGTTTGCTTAGCTTGAATCGCCCAGGCAGTCCAGACACTCATCCTTCAGCGAAGAATAGTGCCTTATGGTCTTCAGGGTACAGCCTTGCTGTCCTTGATTCGTCTGACTGGTCAACTGGTCGGTCACCTGACGTTAGTACAGACGGACTGACTGTGCATGTCCAGATCGAAGCTTTCAAGATGGAACTTAGACATAGTCTGAAGTTCTTGATGTCAAAGCATTCGAACATCTCCTACCTGTTAACTTCTTGCATGTGATCAGGAAGGCATTTTTCTAACCACCCTAGATACGACAAAGAGGGTCAGTGAGATTTTAAGCCATCGTCACAAGTTTTGGCTTTAGAGAACACAAGGCGGTGTGCTCTCTAAGCTTTTCGTTATGGCCTAAGAATGGAAACCCGTTTTGTCCTTGGGCCAGGAGCTTGGAAGCAAGGATGGCACAAGTTAGGGGGCAGGAGCCAGAGAGGGTCCTGTGCCCTGTCAGGTCTCTCAAGTTTTATCTACATAAAACTCAAGAAAGTCGAAGTCGTACGGACAATCTGCAGTGTTCCGAAAAGACCAGACTTGCCCATATCGAAGAACACCCTGGCTTTATTGTTAAGGAGGTCTTTCAAAAAAGCTCCTTCTTTGTGTTTGGCACAAAGATTTGAAATCTTTTGATTTGAATGCTCACGAGGTGAGGGCGCGGCCTCGGAAGCATTTCAACAGAGCATGGCACTCAGCAACATCCTGAGTACCATGTTTTAGCGAAGCAACTCTGTGTTCAATTCACACTCCCTGAGAGATGTGAAGATGGCATATGAGATCTGCTGCTCGCTAGGGCCATACGTGTCTGCAGACACAATCTTGGGGGCAAGAAGTACCACTCATCCTATCCTGTAGAAAATGGTTAGGAAGAGCTCTTAATTTAGTAGTTGAGTCGCCGACAACGGTGACTTCTTAACTCTTAAGCCTTAGTTAACACACCTTAACTTTGGCTAGGTGGGTCAGGTGGTGATATATATATATATATTTATTTACTTCTTAGCCCTCATGGTATGGTCAATATGGTCTAGTCACGTCGTGGTCTCGCCCCTGTTGACAGATCATCTGGAGTGCACCAGCTATATAGGTCTCTACCCTCGTGGCAACTCTAGTAGCACAAGCAGACTTACGCGGCAGTAACCACGAAGTCAGCTATGCTAACAGGTAAGGAATCAAGATATCAATTATCTGCATATATATGTTTCCTAAAATCTTCTATTCTGTCTACTCCCACCACCAAAGGTGGGATTCAGCTATATATATATCTGACAGGTAAGTTTCATGAACAAAATGATATTGTAATGATACAATTAAGTTTGTTCATACTTACCTGGCAGATATATATAATCAAGTACCCACCCACCTCCCCTCAGGAGACAGTGGAAATAAAAATTATGAATAGAAAATGGGAATGATTCCTGATACCCGCCTCCCAGCGGCGGGAATGGGTACTAACCACCTGACTCCCACTGCGTGTGTCGTAAGTGTTTAAATTTCTGTCGGATTCGGAAAAATACAGCTATATATATATCTGCCAGGTAAGTATGAACAAACTTAATTGTATCATTACAATATCATTTTTGTATTTTTGTTATTATTATGGATTTTCGTGAGCTGGAGAGTTCCCCACGGCCCCCCATCAGCCACAGACTGTGCCCTGGTGTGGAGGGCCGTAAGTGTGGGGCCTTCCGCTCCTTTCCTGAGGTTGACCCTCATGAATTATGTGCTCGGTGTCGGGGGCACGAATGCTCTCGCACCGAGCCTTGTGATATTTGTTGTTTGTGGTCGGAGGAGCAGTGGGCGCGATATGAGGGGAGGAGGAAGCGATGTAAGCCTGCCAGGGAGTCATCGGAAAGTTCTCCGGCTACTCCCCTGGTCACGGACACGTCGTCGTCTTTCCTTCTTCCATCTCAACTCCCACGTCTTGACCCCGGGGTATGCCGCCCCTCCTCACCTTGTTTACACTCAACATGTGACTATGGTAACACCTTCAGCTGCTGTTCAGGTATTCCGAGGAGGGTCGTGACACCGCCGCCCGGGTTCGCCACTCTCGCCTCAGCCCCCGACTTCCGGTGCCCCAAGAGCTCGCCCCTGGACTAGCCGCCAGTACCCAGGATGTCGCTGGCCGCTGCCCCGCCTCCTGCCGTACCTGCCATACCTGCCGTACCTAGACCAACCCCTGCCGACGTTGTTCCTGCCTGTGGGGTTGCTGCTCCAGTCACAGGTCCTTCCAGACAGGTGCAGCCGGGCCGTTTTGCTTCGGCAACTGCCCCGGCTCCGTCCTGGTTGGAGGACTTGACGACTGTCCTGAGGAAGCTGACGAAGAAGAAGAAGACGAGGAGGAAGGTGTCGTCGTCGTCTTCGTCTTCTTCGCCGTCGTCTGTTGCCGCCTCTTCCCCTTCAACTTCCAAGGCTTCACAGCCGAGGAAGAAGAAGGCCGCCTGCTCCCCCCCTAAGAAGTCTCCTTCGGGAACTTCTAAGGGCCCGTCTCACTCCGGTGTGACGGGGGGTCTTCCGCTGGTCCTCCGCTCTTTCGGGAGGGGGCCCCGTCTCTCCTTCCGGAAGGAAGAAGAAGACGGGGACCAGAGGGGTACCGGCTAACACCGGTACCTCCTCACCTGGTGCTAGGGGCTCTGCCACTACATCAGGTTTCGTCTCGGCCTCTCGTTCGTGAGAGGTACCGGGTGGTTGCCCGCGGGTGACCGTGCAGCCAAGGCTCAGGCTTCTGAGTTCGCTCGGTGCCAGGACCGAGGCACGGAGCGGAAGACTGGTGAGAGTCGCTCAGGTGAGTTCTGCCAGATCAGCGATCGCTCTCGTAGCGATCTCCTGGTACCCAGGGTTGACGCGACGGTCCCAGACCGGCCGCGGGCTGAGGCAAGGAAGAGGTCCCCTCGGTCACCGGACAGCGGCACGACGCTCCGTGAAAACAGGCCCCACTCCCATCGCGACAGCGGACTCTGCCGGTCCCCTGACCGCCGCTCCCACCGGGACTGGGCAGGTAGGGGGACCAGCAGCAGCTCTGACGCTCGGGACCGGAGCCGCTGTTCTCGGTCCAGCTGCTTTCCCTCGGAGAGCCACGCGACCAGGCCTGCAGCTCGATTGCCACCGCTGGTTGGCGATTGCCTGCAGCCCCCCAAGCACACCAGTTCTGCTGGTGGGCGAGGGGGGAGCGTCAGGTCTTCCTCTCCGATCCCTTTAACTTCCTCGGGTTAGACCGGGAAGAGCGAGGCGAACCGGAGTGATCGTGGGGAGCGCGCTCCTCACTGTCCCACCACAACGCCCTACAAGCCTGGCACAGTCTTAGGACCAACCAGATCGTATGCGTAAGTAGCTGGAAGAGACCGGGAGGGGTCTGTTGCAGTTCCTCCTGAAGGAGGAGGGTCTCAGGAGGCGCTCTTGCTGGAGGGACTTCACGTTCCAACTCCACAGGACGCAGTCACTCTCGAGATCCAGAGGTCGTTTTCGGAGGTTATTGCGCTGATTCGTCAGCACAACAACCTCGGGTTGTCTCCGGACAGGAGGGTTCGCTACGGTCTGGCAGGTCTTCCAAGCTACTTCCCCTGCCTTTACTGCGACAGAGAAGATTCTACGTGCCATCGGAGGACCCTATGCCGCCCAAACAGCAAGAGGCACTCGCCTTGGAATCGACCGCCATGGCGGCATTCCAAGCAGTCTCCTAGGTAGACCTGTGGTCCCTCACAGTGTCTAAGGTCGCGGCCACCTCGGGGAACACCACTCCTGAAGGTGACCCGGCTTTCGGTCAGATGGCAAACCTGTGGGCCAACCTGGTTCTTCGGCGTAGGGACGCAATCCTCACCCGAGTGACCAGGGGAGCTGGGCGTGAGGCGGCTCTGGGTCTTCGCAACGGACCTGTGCAGAGTTCCTCCTCTCTCTTCCCAGGAGAGATGGTAGACGCTGTGGTGGAACAACGGCGCACTGACGACAGTGACCGTTTAGTCCACCAGGCAGTCTCAAAGGCGTCTGGGCAGCCTCGAGCTACTGCGGCCAAGCCCAAGAGTTTGGTTAGCACTTCGTCTGCGGCCAAGACGATCGCATCTTCGAAGCCCAGGGGAAAGACTCTTCCTTCGACTTCTTCAAGGAACGACCATCACCAGCCCTGCTTCTCACGAGGGGGAGCTGGGAAGAAGTCGAAGAGAAGTGGGAAACGCTAGGGACGGCGTTCCCCCTCACCTGCTGCCGGAAGTTGGGGTGGTGCCTGGCGAGCCATTAGGCAACATGGCAGTGCTATGGAGCGGAGACCTGGATAGTAGACGTCCTTCGAGTCTGGCCACCCCCTCACCTCCAACCCGGTCCACCTTCAGACTTACGTTTCCGGATCATCCAAGGACGTAGCACTTCGGCAGGAAGTCCAAGCCATGCTGAGCAAAGGAGCTGTGGGCAACATGGCAGCGCTATGGAGCGGAGACCTGGATAGTAGACGTCCTTCGGGAGGGGTATCTACTACCCTTCGAGTCTGGCCACCCCCTCACCTCCAACCCGGTCCACCTTCAGACTTTTCCTGGTGGAGAAGTCTTCGGGGGGCTGGCGACCAGTGATAGATCTCTCTCCCCAGAACTGATTTGTTTGCCAGTCTCAGTTCACGATGGAGACGGCACGCTCCGTGCTCGACTCCATCAGGGAGAACGACTTCATGCTTTCAGTGGACTTGAAGGACGCGTATTTCGAGATACCCGTTTACAATCCTCCAGGAAGTACCTCCGCTTCATCCTCGACGGGACGGTGTACCAATTCAGGGCAATTTGCTTCGGTCTCTCAACCGCCCCACAGGTGTTCACGCGAGTGTTCACTCTGGTGTCTGCTTGGGCCCACTCGTCAAGGATACGTCTTTTGAGGTATCTCGACGACTGGTTAGTCTTGGCGAGTTCCCGCTCGCAGTTGCTACGGGACAGGGATCGACTCCTAGAGTTCTGCCGCAATCTGGGGATCGTGGTAAACTTCGAGAAGTCAGATCTCGAGCCCAAGCAGAGGATGAAGTACCTGGGTATGCTGATCGATACAGTAGCAGGGCGAGTCTTCCCCGCAGACTCGCGGATCAGCAGATTCAGGGAGGCAGCCAACCAGTTCCTGTCTTGGCAGGAACAGCCAGCTCAGCAGTGGCAGGTTGTGATCGGCCACCTGTTGTCACTCGAGAAGTTAGTCCTTCACGGGCGTCTTCACCTGCGTCTTCACCTGCGGTCTCTCCAGTGGAGACTAAAGGAGAGTTGGTCACAGGCAAGAGACCCACCGTACTTCCCCGTGTCCCTCATGGAGGAGGTGAGGCAGGACCTAGCCTGGTGGCTGGACGACAGGATCCTCGTAAGAGGAGTGCCTCTCCACACTCCCCCCCCCCCCCCCCCCCCTTCCATGGAGATGTTGCTGTTTTCAGACGCGTCAACCGAGGGATGGGGCACACACCTGGAGGAGTTACTGGCTGCAGGCGTGTGGGATCATCACGACAAGCACCTTCACATCAACGTACTGGAGCTCAAGGCAGTGTTTTTCGCTCTCCAAGAGTTCCAGGACCGTCTGATGGGACACTCGGTGGGGTTGATGTGCGACAACACCACAGTACGTCAACAAACAGGGGGGCCTAGTGTCCCTCCTGTCGCACCAGTTGACGTTGCAGGTGCACAAGTGGGCTGTGGCTCACTCAGTAGAGCTGTCAGCTCGCTACATTCCATGCAAGAGAAATGTAGTAGCAGACAAGCTCAGCTGTCAGGATCAGGTGATAGGGACCGAATGGTCTCTACACCCAGACTCTTCAACCTGTGGGGGCGTACAGTCGTAGATCTGTTCGCCACCCGGCACCACAGGAAACTTCAGGTTTTCTACTCGGCTGTGCCGAACCCATGGGCAGCTGCAGAGGACGCTCTCCAACACCCGTGGGACAGCCTCTTCGTCTATGCCTTTCCCCCGTTCTGTCTGATTCGCAAGGTGATCAGCAGAGCGCTGGTCACCCCAAATCTCCGGATGATCCTGGTAGCTCCCTTTGGTATCCGGACCTGCTGGCTCTGCTAGTGGAAGCACCGAGAGAGATTCCCCCTTGGCACAACCTTCTCGTCCAGCCACACGTGGAACAGTACCACCAACCAGTCCAGTCCCTTCGTCTTCACGGCTGTCTGTTATCCACCATCTCTTGCGAGTGAGAGGCTTTTCTCGCCGAGCAGCAACAGAGATGGCTGGGTACATCAGACAGTCCTCTGCAGCTGTGTGTGTACCAGGGAAAGTGGGCCGTCTTCTGTGGTTGGTGTCGTAGACGGGGTCTATCTCCTCTCTGAGCCACTCTTCAGCAGTTAGCGGATTTCCTTGTTTTTCTTCGCCAAGAGAAGCGCCTCTCCATCCCCACAGTCAAAGGATACAGGGCCGCCTTGGCCCTAGTCCTGAAACTAAGGGGAGTGGATATCTCGAACTCGTTCGAGATCTCCCTTCTAATGAGGAGCTTCGAGAGGTCTTGCCCACCCAGGGAACTCAGGCCCCCGGGGTGGGATGTGACACTCGTCCTTAGGAGTCTTGACTCGAAGTCCCTTCGAGCCACTCCGAGAGTCGTCAGACAGGGATCTGACCCTCAAGACCCTCTTTTTGCTGGCCCTGGCATTGGCAAAGAGAGTAGGGGAACTTCATGGTCTTTCCTTCGACGTCAAGCATTCCAGGGGATGGGGATCTGTGACGCTCGATTTCATCCCGAACTTCGTAGCGAAGACTCAGAATCCTTCGGTCCCTGATGACCGGTTTGAGTCATTCACAATCCCCTCCCTATTGGACTCCACCAACAACGATACGGATGAGATGCTGCTTTGTCCTGTGAGGGCGCTACGGCACTATCTGAAGAGAACTCGGCACCTCAGGCCTGAGTGTCGACGCCTCTTCGTTAGCGCCAGGGTGACCAAGAAAGAAGTATCCAAGAACACACTTTCTTTCTGGCTGTGTGAGGTGATCAGGAGGGCGTACATCCGTACCCTTCGTCCGAGAGCCCACGAAGTCAGAGGCATTGGTCCTTCCCTTGCGTTCCGCAAGAACTTCTCTGTGGCGCAGGTCCTGAAGGCGGGGGTCTGGACCAACTAGACCACCTTCACCTCCTCCTGCCTTCGGGATATAGCCCACAGGTCCTTGGACACTTTTTCCTTGGGACCCGTGGTGGCTCCTCAACACGTTGTGTATCTTACCCAGCACCCGAGCGGACAGAACAGCATCGCATCCTTGTGTGACTGCATGAATGGATGAGAGAATGAGAATGTGACTGGCTTCTCTTCCTCATCTTTTTCTCCCCCTCTACCTGTGGGCAGAGGGACGCAGTCGTCACTACGCTGGAACAGGAGACCGATGCAGGTAAGCTACTCGACCAAGCTCCATCCTATCCCTTTCATTAGGGATAGGAGCGATTATCCACCACTTCCCCCAACATAGGGGCCCGGGCGGAGTGGAAGCCAACAAGAGATAAACCCATGACTACATATTGCCTCTTGCAATAGGAACAAGTTCTTGCTTGCTAGTTTTAAGAGGTACGCTGGCCTCCCTCTTATTACTTGGGTCCAGAGGTCTGACCATTGATCCTGCGGTACATACCCCGATCATTGGGCAGAGGCTAGGATCCCTCCCTATGCTCTTACGACCAGGGAGGGAACCAAGGTTGGACGAACACCAGTCTGTTCATTGACTCAGATTCCACCCACCAAGAAGTGAGCCTTCATTGACTCAGATTCCACCCACCAAGAAGTGAGTCTTCCTATTGTTAAGGACCGATGGTTTGTATTACGTATCGGAACAAATAACAATTTGTCGAAAATTGTATTTTTCCTAACTTTACAAACGTAAGGTCCTTTACACATAGTCCCACCTCATGCCACCCCTCACTGTTTTTCCTGGGCCTAAAGCAAAGTGATTCTTCACTTCCCAGTCACGCAGTGCGCTGACTGTCTGACAAGCAGTTAACTACCAAACTCCCTTGTTTGAAGCTTACGACCGGTTCCAGCTGCCGCAAGTTACATTCCTATTGTTAAGGACCTCAGGTTTGTATAGTTAGGAAAAATACAATTTTCGACAAATTGTTATTTTAAATTGATTTAATTTTACCTTCACCCTCTGTAAACATTGCTTATGTACATACATGTCTTCTGTATTTTATTTAATTGTGTGACTTCGTTATGACTGACATATGAAGTTTGCATAGTGATGCAAAGAACAATTTTACTCTTAATAGAAAAAGAAAATGGGAAAATGAGTTTGTTCCGATACGTAATACAAACCCTCGGTCCTTTAACAATAGGAAGGTAACTAGCGGCAGCTGGGACGGTCGTAAGCTTCGAACAAGGGGAGAACGGTAGTTAACTGCTTGTCCGATCGTGCGCGCGGGCCCGCCCGCGCGCCCGAGAGGTGAAAAACCACTTTTGCTTTCGGCCGCGGGTGTGAAGGACGTGTTCGTCATCGCTCTCTGCCCGCTTCATCGTCGTATGCTTTGTTTATATTGTGTTTTTTACTAATGGTTTGGTTTGACTTGAAAATGAAACTGTAAGTACACTGTTTTCATTTTCATTACTTAATTATGAATCAACATGGAGCTATCGCCGTAGAGACGGCGATTTCCGCTCTTTTCATGAATTGAACCCTTGAATTATGTCTCGGTGCCGAGGGCGGGTGCACTCGCGCCGAGTCATGTATTTTGGGCGAAAGTGTGTAATTGAAAGATGTAAGTACTCTTTTTCATTATATTTTTGCCCTGTGCGTTCGTTGCCGAGAGCTTGATTGCGCTCGGCAAGAGCCTCTTATTTTGTATGAATAGAATGCAATGAAAGTGGATTCGCAATGCAGTTTTCTTTTCATTTTCATTTATTAATTGCATCAAATTTAATTTTGGATCAATTTCCGCTCTTACCCGGGAATTAATCCTTACGATTTATTGCTGTGAAAGTGAAAATAGCAAGTGCAGTATTGTTCATTTTCATATATATTTATGATAGCATTCATATTATTATGGATCAAGTTTCCGCTCTTACCGGGAATTGATTTTTCCCTCTTTAAGTTCTATGAAGTGAATCGCAAGTGCAGTATTCTGTTTCATTTCATATTACTTTTCACTGCTGTGCGGGGTAGGGGAAGCGAAGGTCTGCCAGGAAGTCGTCGGAAAGCTCTCCCGCGACTCCCTTGGTATCCGATTCGTCTTCTTTCCTGCCCCCTCGCTCAGCTTCCTCGTATTTTGTTTTTGGGGTCTTCCTTCCGTTCGGGGTGGGGCATGTCTCCCCCCCCCCGTGCGTGAGGGAACCCCTCTTACTAATCTCTGTGCTAACCGCAGGGTGCTACAGCCGTGTGGGAGACGACCTTGACGGTATGGACCACTGCGGCTGCAGGGCGTGCCTAGCATCCACGATCTGCTGCAGAGTCTAGCGAGGTCTGGGGCGGTGACCTTGGAGTGGCCGGTTCTCCACTACAACCTTCACGGCGGCCGCTTATGCTGCTTCCCCCCGCTGGTCTACACTCCCCATGCTGTGTCGGTGACGCCGTCTGCTGCTTCTAGGGCCGGTCGCCGCCGTACCGAGGAGGGGTATGCCGCCGCCGCCTGTGTTTTCTTCGTGTTGCCTGCCCCAGACTTCCGCTGTTCCAGCAGCTCGCCCCTGGACGGCCGCCAGTACCACGCTGGCTGCCGATGATTCTACGAGGCGATGGCTGGGCCTGCCGTACCTGTCGCTGATGTGGTTCCCGCTACTGGCTTGGCTGTCCCTTCTGTGTTTACCGCTGCCGCTGTTCCTGCCGCTCCTGAGCTGGTTGCTGTTCCTGTCGCTCCTGGTTCCTGCGCCTGTCCATGCTGGTCCTGCCATGGTGTGTCTTTCCCCAGTCCCAGGTCCTTCCGGACAGGTTGCAGTTCGGGCCGTGTTGCTTCGGCAATAGGCCCCAAGACCTCCGGCCCCCTCCCTTGGATGGATGGACCTGACGACTGTCCTGCGTGAGCTGACGAAGAAGAGGAAGTGTATCTTCGTCTTCGTCTGTTGCTGCCTCTATTCCCCTTCGACTTCTAAGGCCCATAAGCCGAAGAAGAAGAACGGCTCCTCCCCCCCCTAAGAAGTCTCCTTCTGGGAACTTCATAAGGGCCGTCCCACCTCGGTGGGATGGGGGGGTGGGGGTCCTTGCTGATGGTCCTCCTGCTCCTTCGGGAGCGGGGCCCGTCTCCCTTTCGTAAGGAAGAGATAGACGGGGACCGCAGAGGAGTATCGGTAGCTCTGGTACTTCCTCGCCTGGGTGCTAGCGGCGATGCCGCTACGCCAGGTTCCGGCTCGGTCTCTCGTTCGCGGGAGATCCCGAGTGTACGCTCTCCCTCGGGAGACCGTGCAGCCAAAGTTTGTCGGCGCCAGAGTTCGCTCGGCGCCAAGACCCACGGCACGGAGCAGAAGGCTGGCGAGAACCGCTCAGGTGACTCTCGCCAGGCCAGCGGCCGCTCTCGCAGCGACCAGCTGGTAACCAGGGTTTTGTTATTCCCCCTAAGAAGACTCCTTCGGGAACTTCGAAGGGCTCGTCACATTCCGGTGTGACGGGGGTGTTCTTCTGCTGGTCCTCCTGTTCTTCGGGAACGGGGCCCGTCTCCCCTTCTGAGAAGAAGAAGAAGACGGGGACCAAGGGTGTCTGGCTACCGCTGGTACACCCTCGCCTGGTCTTGGCAGCTCTGCTGCTAAGCCAGGTACCGGCTCGGTTTCTCGTCCGCGAGAAGTTCCGAGTGTACGATCTCCTTCGGGTGACCGTGCAGCCAAAGTTAAGACGCCTGAGTTCGCTCAGCGTCATGACCGAGGCACGGAGCAGAAGACTGTTGAGAGCCGCTCAGGGGTGACTCTCGCCAGGCCAGCGGCCGCTCTCGCAGCGACAGCCGGTACCTCGGCGTGGACGTGATGGTCTCTGACCGGCCACGGGTTGAGGCTGGGAAGAGGTCCCCCAGGTCCCCCTCGACCGACGGTACCAGCCTTGGCTGGTACCAGCGGTTTGACGTGCCGCTGAGGACGCTCACCGGTTCTCACGGCGAAAGCGAGCTCTGCAGGTCACCTGACCGCCGCTCCCACAGGGACCGGCGGATACGATGACCAGCAGCAGCTCGTCTGACGCACGGGACCGGTGGGGTCGACGTGCTCAGTCGAGCCGCTCGCCACAGGTGAGCGGCACGGCCAGGCTTGCAGATCGATCCCCACCGCGGGTTGGTGATCGGCTGCAGCCCCCCACACGTACGCTGGTCCTGCCAGCGAGCGGGGGGGCGAGCGTCAGGTCTGTCTCTCCACTACCTTCAACTT
>NC_087200.1:21744951-21752799 GCF_015104395.2 Macrobrachium nipponense | reverse complement strand
AAACAGGCCGCCATCCAAAATGTGGGTAGAATACTAAGTTTCGATGACAGAGGCTAAGTAGCTTTTGTCTCGAGCTGGTATACCCAACCCTCAAGTTGGACCTGATAACAACTGATTTCTTTAAAAAGGAAACAGGTCACACATGCAAAAGGAGGCAGAAAAATCCCCAGTTTCGATGCAACAAGAGGGCTAAGTAGCCTTTGTCTCGAACTGGTTATACCCACCATGAAGTGGACCTGACTACAACTGATTTCCTTTTTTTAAGGAAAAAGGCCGGGCCCACCATCCAAAAAAAAAGGTGGGCAAAAATCCAGTTTCGATGACAGAGGCTAAGTAGTCCCCCTTTGTCTCGAACTGGTATACCCAACCTTGAAGTGGACCTGACTACAAACAATGATTTCCTTAAGGAAAAAGGCCCCCAGGCCAGGTCCCAAAAGGTGGGCAGAAATCCAGTTTCGGGGGGGATAACAGAGGCTAAGAAGCCTTTGTCTCAAGCTGGTATACCCAACCCTGGGGTGGACCTGACTGAGACTGATTTCCTTAAGGAGAACAAAGGCCACCATCGCAAAAGGTTGGCAGAAAAATCGCGTTTCAAGATAACAGAGGCTAAGTATCCTTGTCTTTGAGCTGGTATACCCAACCCCTGAAGTGGACCTGACTGAGGACTGACTTCCTTAAAAGAAAACAGGCCACCATCCAAAAGGTGAGCAGAAATCCAGTTTCGATGACAGAGGCTAAGTAGCCTTTGTCTGGAGCTGGCATACCCATCTCTGAAGTGGACCTGACTACAACTGATATCTTTAAGGAAACAGGCTACCATCCAAAAGGTGGGCAGAAATCCAGTTTCGATGACCCAGAGGCTAAGAAGCCTTTGTCTCGAAGCTGGTATAACCCAACCCGAAGTGGACCTGACTACTACTGATTTTCCTTAAGGAAACAGCCACCATCCAAAAGGTTTGAGGCAGAAATCCAGTTTCGATTGACAGAGGCTAAGTAGCCTTTGTCTCGAGTTGGTATACCCAACCCTGAAGTGGACCTGACTACTACTAATTTCCTTAAGGAAACAGGCCACCATCCAAAAAAGGTGAGCAGAAATCCAGTTTCGATGACAGAGGCTAAATAGCCTTTGTTCCTCAAGCTGGTATAACCCAACCCTGAGTGGACCTGAACTACTACTGATTTCCTTAAGGAACAGGCCACCATCCAAAAGGGGTGGGAGCAGAAATCCAGTTTTTTCGATGACAGAGGCTAAGTAGCCTTTGTCTCGAGCTGGTATAATAACCCAACCCTGAAAGTGGACCTGACTACTACTGATTTCCTTAAGGCAACAGGCCACCATCCAAAAGGTGGGGCAGCATCAGTGTTTCGATGAACAGAGGCTAAGTAGCCTTTGTCTCGAGCTGGTATAACCGAACCCTTAAGTGGACATGACTACAACTGATTTTTCCTTAAGGAAACAGGCCACCATCCAAAAGGTAGGCAGAAATCCAGTTTCGATGACAGAGGCCAAGAAGAAATTCCCTTTTTTCTCGAGCTGGGATACCAACCCAACCCTGAAGTGGACCTACCTGACAAAACTGATTTCCTTAAGGAAAACAGGCCACCATCCAAAAGGTGGGGCAGAAATCCAGTTTTCGATTACAGAGGCCAAAAGCCTTTGTCTCGAGCTGGTACAGGTATTCTCCCTACTTACGATGGGTTAGTTCCGAAAAAACCCATCGTAAGTTGAGAAATCGTATCTCGGATATAGGCCTAGGCCTACTAAGTTATCATACCATAGGCTAGGCTATACACATATATGGAAGATTAGCCTACACTACACAGTATACCTATACATATAAGGTATAGTAATTATTAATATCAGCTAGTTCGGGTGTTTCAATGCAGATTGACTTATGATAATTAAGTATAAAAAGAAACTTAATAATAAGAACAAGGATCAGACTGTAGCGTAAAGGGGTACTCACCAAGATTCGGTCCGATTGTCGGCATACGTGATCGGTGTCAGGCTGTTCATGGCTACTATAACTAAAGATCGGAAGAGGAGGATGATGATAAAGCAGCAGGATCATCAATTCGCTCTTCCTCAGATAAAATTTCTTCTTCTGTAAGTTCAGGGTGCTCGAGGAAACAACTGTTCCGAGACGTACAGGATCGAGTCTCAATTGAGGGGGTAGGGCTGGGGAAGCGGAATGCACTGGAGTCGTTCTCTTGAAGAAAATCCATTGTAGGTTGCACAGTGCGTTTTTTTTTCGTTCTTCATAAATTAATCGGTAACATGCAACATTGTCTTGATGAGCCCCTCTGAACTTTGGCAAACCGTTCCTCGTCCCCATCCATTTCACTTAAAAGTTTCAGTCCTTGATCAAATAAAGCAAACGCCTCTGCCAGTTTTTTAGTCGTAAACGTTCGCTCCGGCTCTTTTATTTCTTCTTCCTTCTTCTGCTTTTTTTCTCTTCTGCAAGTGCAATTAAATCCTCTGCCGTTAGCTCTACATCTTGCACATCTATAAGTTTCTTGGATATCTTCCTCGTCAATTTCTAAATCTAAACTTTTCCCAAGTATCAAGATCTTTTTATTGATTTCCACTTCTTCTTCATTCTGATCGAAACCTTTAAACGAGTTCACATACACTTTCAGCAGATTTTTTTCCAGACCCCATTCATACACTCTTTCTTTACCTCCTTCCACGCCCTTCCAATGTTCATAATGGAGTTAAGAACACTAAATTCTTTCCAGAAAGTTCTGAGATCTTTCTCCTCGTTATCCGTAGCCTGAACAGCCTGCGCAAACGTGTTCCGAAGATAATACGCCTGAACGTAGCCACAGCACCCTGATCCATGGGTTGTAGGAGAGAAGTTGTGTTTGGTGGCAGAAACACAACTTTTACATCTCGTTTAATACTATGTCCGATGTGCTGAGGTGGCCAGGAGCATTGTCGAGAATCAGAAGAATTTTGAAGGGATGTTATTTTTCTACAATAATCTTTCACTTCCGGAATGAAGCAATGAACGAACCAGTCCTCGAACAATATTGCAGTCATCCAAGCTTTTTTATTATGACGGTAATGCACAGGAAGTGTCTGCTTGTCGATGTTTTTAAAGCCCTTGGATTTTCTGAGTGATAAATCATAAGGGCTTAAGTTTATACCCAGCCACATTTCCCCCAAGCAGCAGAAGAGTCAATCGATCCTTGTATGCCTTAAACAACCCGGGCATCACCGTGCTTCTTTGTGGATGTAGGACCGTTGTGGCATACGTTTCCAATAAAGTCCGGTTTCGTCAACCATTAAAGATTTGCTCTGGCAAGTAGCCTTCATTAACGACGATCTCGTTTAAAAAACATCCTTAAATTTAGCGCCCCGTCGGTATCAGCGCTTGCTGCTTCACCGCTAATTTTCACACTGTGAAAATTATGGCGGTTCTTGAAACGACGAAACCATCCAGCACTTGCTGCAAAACTTTTGTTGTGGTTATCATCATAATTCTTCTTCAGCTCTTCAAAAAGCATGCGCGCCTTTGTCTGAATGGTTAAGAGGGTGAGGCGGCATACGCTTTTGTATTTGATCCTCCATCCACGGACCAGTAATTGCTCCATTTCTTCCAAAGGCCCTATCCTCTTCTTTGATATAACCGTTGAATGAACTGAGCAGATGCCTTTACAGCATCCATTACGCGTTTTCTTGTCCTTGAGGATGGTGGATACCGTCGATTGCGATAAACGTTCGTCACGTGCGATAACCATGACTGCCTTTCCCGCTCACGCTGGTTTATTATGTTCAGTTTCTGCTCCAAAGTGATGGATTGCCTCTTCTTTTTTGCACTACCAGCAGGACACCTATTGGTTGTTTGGCAGACATATGTTTTTTGTTTTAATTTTCGGTCCTTAAAAAAACTCTCAAATCACAAACGAACACCGACCTAATGTTTCTTGGTTCAAAACGAGCGCAAGTGAGGTCGAACTCATTGCCGCTGTACCTACGCCAGCCTCTCGTCTCGGGCCAACATATCGTACAGCGTAAGTACGCTGCTGCCAGCGCTCGCTGTGCGCGAAATTTAAAAATACGCATTTTCAACTTTTTTTTTTTTTTTTTTTTAGTATTAATTGCTAACCCCCATCGTAACATCGGATTATCGTAAAACGAATTATCGTAACTCGAGCACTACCTGTATACCCAACCCTTAAGTGGACCTGACTACAACTGATTTCCTTAAGGAAACAGGCCACCATCCAAAAGGTGGGCAGAAATCCAGTTTCGATGACAGAGGCTAAGAAGCCTTTGTCTCGAGCTGGTATACCCAACCCTGAAGTGGACCTGACTACAACTGATTTCCTTAAGGAAACAGGCCACCATCCAAAAGGTGGGCAGAAATCCAGTTTCGATGACAGAGGGTAATTAGACTTTGTCACGAGCTGGTATACCCAACCCTGAAGTGGACCTGACAACAACTGATTTCCTTAAGGAAACAGGCCACCATCCAAAAGGTGGGCAGAAATCCAGTTTCGATGACAGAGGCTAAGAAGCCTTTGTCTCGAGCTGGTATACCCAACCCTGAAGTGGACCTGACTACAACCGATTTCCTTAAGGAAACAGGCCACTATCCAAAATTTGGGCAGAAATCCAGTTTCGATGACAGAGGCTAAGAAGCCTTTCTCTCGAGCTGGTATACCCAACCCTAAAGTGGACCTGACTACAACTGATTTCCTCAAGGAAACAGGCCACCATCCAAAAGGTGGGCAGAAATCCAGTTTCGATAACATAGGCTAAGAAGCCTTTATCTCGAGCTGGTATACCCAACCCTAAAGTGGACCTGACTACAACTGATTTCCTCAAGGAAACAGGCCACTATCCAAAAGGTGGGCAGAAATCCAGTTTCGATAACAGAGGCTATGTAGCCTTTGTCTGGAGCTGGCATACCCATCTCTGAAGTGGACCTGACTACAACTGATATCCTCAAGGATATAGGCCACCGTCTAAAAGGTGGGCAGAAATCCAGTTTCGATAACAGAGGCTATATAGCCTTTGTCTCGAGCTGGTATACCCAACCCTGAAGTGGACCTGACTACAACTGATTTCCTTAAGGAAACAGGCCACCCTCCCAAAGGTGTTCAGAAATCCAGTTTCGATAACAGGGGCTAAGTAGCCTTTGTCTCGAGGTGGTATACCCAACTGTGAAGTGTATCTGACTGAGGCTGATTTTCCTAAGGGAACAGGCCACCATCCAAAAGGTGGGCAGATATCCAATTTTGATGAGAGAGTAAGTGTTTAGGATTGTTATGACTGCTACTGATTTCCATAAGGAGAGAAGCTTGACCAACGATATCCAGACAACTCCAAGAGCCAAATGAATGAGCCACAGACTGGTCTGACGACTGTATTGTCGAACGCACACCAAAGGCAGCTAGGGTGAAACTCCTGACACGCCTTCAGAGGACCCTCGTGAGGTGTGGGGGAACACCTTCAGAGGAACATCGGAAGATGTGGGGGAACACCTTCAGATGAACTTCGGAATATGTGGGGCAACACCTTCAGAGGAACCTCGGAAGATGTGGGGGAACACCTTCAAAGGAACCTCGGAAGATGTGGGGGAACACCTTCAGAGGAACCTAGGAAGGATCTTATAGTCCCTCCCATGCCACCAGAGGTGCATCGACGACACTATCGTCAAGCCATCCTGTGACTCATCCACACAGCCCTTTGGAATGTCTTGAGGCCTGCAGACTCCAATTTACACAGCCAGCCAAAATTCCTACATCAGCTGCTGGTGACTGGCATTGCAATCACCTGTGCTGTCTTTCCTTCCTCAACTGCTGCTTTGGATTAGGCCTCTTGCTTTTGGACCCACAAGTTCATTTTATTGCTTCCTTAGCAATTTTTTTGTTTGTCTCCCTGAAGAAGATCCTCCACCATCTGCGATAGGACCTCCCACTGTTTTCCATAGTCCTTCTTTTCTCGTTGGGCATTGGAGTACTTCATGTACTGTTCCTCTTCTACTCTCCTCACTTGTTCATGTAGGTCCTCACCATTGACATGGTCTTTTCTTCCATCTCTTGTTTCAGCACAGTTTTCTGGAGCCATGTCTTCGCTGTTGTTTCTTTGTTCCAGTTCAATGTGTTCCAAATGAAAGTTCCTTTGTGCAGTCCCATGGAGGAGTGCCATTAGCATGTACTTATCTTGATTCCTCAGTTCTTCTTCCTGTGTCCTTAGATGGTCTCTGACACGTTGTCGTTCTTTAATTTTATTCTCCTCCTGCATCCTACACTTTTCTCTCAAACTTTCACATTCTTTCCCAAGTTCTTCCAGTTCACGGAGGTTTATGCTTTCTGCCCTCTTCAATGATGAGAGCTCTGCTTCTGCATGTTTTAAAGAGCTCTCCAAGTTATGCTGTTCTTGCATGGCCCTTTCCAAGTTGTGCTGCAGCTGTTCCATCTGTTCCCTTAGCTTCTCTCTCTCATTGTCCTTTTCTTTTAGCCTCTCCTGGAAAAGCAGTCTCATTTCACTCCTTTCTCTCTCCAGTTCCTTTCCGTGATTGAGGGCAACTTCCAGTTTTTCTTGTCTTGTCTTTTCCTCCTCCAGTAAGTTCTCCATCTCCTTCCTGTGATGGAGAGCATCCCTTTTCTCATCTAACAGCGAGTTCTTGAGTGTGGTCACTTCCAGGAGGGCTTCTTCCAAGTCTTCTTTAAGATTGGTATTTTGGCCTCCTAATTCCGAGACCCATTTCTTCAGTACCTGGACTTCATTCTTTAAAACCTGGGTCTTCTCTTGTTCGTCTCCTAACTCTTTCCTGAGCAAAGTAATATCCAGACATGTATTCTTCAAATCTTCCTTAATCACAGCATTTTCACCTCCTAATTCTGTGACCCAGTTCCTCAATATTTGAAGTTCTGCACAGGTGATCTGATTTTTCGCTCTCTCATTGTTGAGAGCTTCTGTTGCCAAGTTCAGTTGAGATTCCTTATGGAGCAGCGCTGACTCTAACGACTGAGCTCGGTCTTTTAGCATCAGGACCTCATTCTGAAGGCTGATGTTTCTTTGTGTCTCATTTGCGAGGTTTTGCTCGAGCTCACAATTTCTGTCTTCGAGCTTATGTGCCTTGTGAAAAGCGCTCTCCAGTTCCATGTCTTTGTCAACAATAATTTGCTGGAAGAAGCTTCGTAGTTCTCTTTCCTCGTCGTCTCTCTTCTTCAGCACAAGATCCTTCTCCTCCAGCTGAGTCTCCAGAGACGTTACGGTATCCAAGAGCTCTTTGTGTAAGCTCTCCATGATGGTTCAGCTCGGCCTGTAGCCAGTTCAAAATATTCTTCCAGCTTACGGTTTTTAGATTGCAACTGTTCATTTTCATTGTTCAATTTGTCCACTTCTCTTTTCAGTTCTGTCTCTGCAGTTGCTTGCTTTCCTATGAGGATATCCTTGTCAAGTATTTGGTTTCGAAGCCATGCAATCTCGTCCTTAGCCTCGTTCAGCAGGCTTTCTAGTTTTCCTCCGTGAACTTGACTGGCTTCCAGGTCCTCAGCTAACCTCTTTCGTTCTTCTTCCAGTTGGTAAGGATGTTGTTTCAGGAGCTGGTCTTCTTTGCTGGTGTCTTCCTGTTCGCATTTCTCCTCCTCCTCCTCCTCCTCCTTCGCGTCTTCCTTGGTGGGTTCGAGCTCTTCTGTTTCCAAAATTTCCTTTTCTTCCTCCTCCTCCTCCTCATTGGAATCGTCATCAGAGCTGTCAAGTTCCACTTCCTCCTCCTCCTCCTCCTCCTCCTCCTCCTCAACGTCATCAGCAGAATTGTCTAGTTCCTCCTTCTCCTCCTCCTCAACGTCATCATCAGAGTTGTTGAATTCCTCCTCTTCCTCCTCGTC
>NC_087200.1:21704951-21739951 GCF_015104395.2 Macrobrachium nipponense | reverse complement strand
GTGAACTCCCATTTTAATAAACAAATTAAATCCATTTTGAAGGGCTTTGACCATTTAATTAACAGTTTATACCGCAATGCGCCTCCTACCTTATATGTACGGTTTAGTCAAGACACATAAAATCAATAACCCTATCAGACCAATCATTACTTCAGTGGGCTCAGTTACGTATAATTTATCTAAATGGCTTGTAAAAATTCTTACTCCTTTGGTAGGAAACATTTCTAACACGAATGTTTAAAACAATGTTGATTTTATAAACAAATTGAATAGTTTAAATTTGAATTTTGATTTTAATATGGTTAGTTTTGATGTTGTCTCTTTATTTACAAAAGTGCCTGTAGATGACTTACTTGAATATTTGGAAGAGGAATTAGAGCGTCATGACATTCCCTTAAGTGTAGCAAACCTCATTAGTCTCATAAGGTTATGTATCAAAGATAGTAAATTTTGTTTTAATGGGGAATTTTTTGTACAAAAGTTTGGCATGGCTATGGAATAATCCCTTATCTCCTGTCCTTAGCAATATTTACATGGAATTTTTGAGACAAAACTCTTACCAAGAAGTTTTGCCCCAAAAAAGTTATTTGGTTTAGATATGTGGATGATATCTCCTGTATTTGGCCAGTTCACGAAAATCTCCAGGAATTCCTTAATAATCTCAATAATTTAGTCCCTTCTATAAAATTTACTGTAGAGGAAGAAAGAAATTGTAATTTGAATTTTCTTGATGTAAACTGTCCATAGAAATGATAGAAATTTCACCTTTTCAGTCTTTCGAAAAATCAACTAACATTACCTCTTTTGTTCATTACTACTCCAATCACCATCAAAATGTTTTAAAATTCTCTGTTTTTTTTCTGGATTTTCCTAATGGGCTTTACGTGTCTGTAGCCCGCAGTTTTATTGAAGCTGAAATTAAAACTATTTATGATATTGCATTGAAACTTAAATACCCAAGGACTTTTGTAGATGTGGCATGGAAAAGAGCTAGAAAACATTTTATTCAACTAATGACAAACTGAATTTAGTAAGCATAACATTCTAAAATTACCTTATGATGAAAGGTTTTTAGATATTCCTAGAATTTTAAAGCTTTTTAACATTAATGTTGTTTTCAGTAATATTAATGTCATGAGTTTAATAATAAAAAATTCTCCTAAAGATCTTCCAGGCTGCATATATGAAATTCCTTGCAAAAAGTGTGATAAAGTCTATTACGGACAAACCGGTAAATCTCTTTCACAACGTCTCAAACAACATCAATATTCTGTGAGAACTGGGCAAATATCGAATGCATTATTCGTACATATGAGAGATTTAGACCATCCTATTAACTGGAGTCAAGCAAGAGCCTTAATCCCATGTAATGACACAGTTAAAAGGAATATCATTGAATCTTGTTTCATCAAGTCAAATAATAGAAATGTTCTAAATTTAAGTCTTGGTTTGATTTAAACTTGATGCTTTCATTATGAAAAAAGCTGTAGATAAATAAAAGCAACAAAATTAATATATTCAGTTTTTAAATGTTTTGGACTGCAAAGGTACTTTGTAATTTCGGTTAGGTTTGTGACCGTATGATATCCGATAATCCTGGATTACTCTTTTAATTTTTACCCTTTTGACAATTAACCATCTGGTATTCTTGATCTTGTTTTGTACCTGAGACCTTTCTCTCCAATTGTACTTCATTAACTCCTTGACAATGTCTGAGTAAAGACGAAAGCGCTTGGATTTCTGACTATCATTTTTCTGTGGGATTCGCTTATTTATGAAGTCACGTGCATCTACAGTGATTTTTTAAGCATATGTGTATATATATATATATATATATATATATATATATATATATATATATATATATATATATATATATATATATATATACACTCATGGATGTCTTACTTAAATCTGATAGTGTACTATGAAAATAAAAAGACCCGTAGAAAACTATATATACGTTCCAACGTGTATCCAGTGTTTTTATAGGCCTTTATTTATATATATATATATATATATATATAGTATATATATATATATATATATATATATATGTGTGTGTGTGTGTGTGTGTGTGTGTGCATATATATATATATATATTATATATATATATATATATATATATATATATTAATCAGTATAGTCACGGCATCTTACAAATATTTACTATTTACGGAGACTACTTCTTGCAATGCTATTGGACCCTTGAGCATAAAAACTGCTTAAACTGTGAGCAAACAAACTGTCGGAACTACGAGCATTCTAAAGCCGTCGGAACTTGGGAGCGTAAAAGCAGACTTCCAGGTACACGTTCAAGCGAGCAAACTCATTAAGGACCATTACACACGTGAACCAACTGAGGGATGGACTGTCAGGTTAAGCACAACATTTATTTTCTGGCGGACTTTCATTAACTCTTCCCTCAAATAAGTGGCGTGCTCTGGGAAGGAAGCAGATGATAATAATTGTAGGTCATCCTCTCTCTCTCTCTCTCTCTCTCTCTCTCTCTCTCTCTCTCTCTCTCTCTCTCTTAGCTGTCAGAATTGAAGTCCGACGACATGTATATATATATATATAATATATATATATTATATATATATATATATATATATATATATATTATATATGTATATATATTATATATATATATATACAGAGAGAGAGAGAGAGATAGAGCTATTTAATGAATGAACCCATAGCTGAGTAAAATGCTTCACACTTTTTTCCCCCTGGATTTAGTTGAAAAATATGTTTGTCACGAGATGATTTTAGCAATTTTTATTTATACTTATAACTTTTATCTCTTGATATTGTTTTTAATATAGTCACCATCATGTTATGTTTCAATTATGTTTAAAATTAGTCCTCATAGCTTTATAATTATTATGTTATTATTATTTTTTTTTAACTGGGTAGTTTCTATAGTGTGGGGTTTCCGGGTTACTCCAGCCTCCATAGGAGTCCATCACTTTTTCTTACTATGTCTGCGCCCCTGTTTCTAGGAGCACACTCTTCTACATGAGTCCTGGAGCTACGTTCCAGCATCTAATTTTTCCCAGTGCCTTTCCAGGATCTTGGATCGTGCCTAGTGTCCCTATGGTTTTATGGGTACAATATCCAAGGGCATATCCCCATATCCTTCTTAATTCGATTTTCAGTTTCTTGAAACTTATCAAATATTATTATTATTATTATTATTATTATTATTATTATTATTATTATTATTATTATTATTATTATTATTATTATCGCCAGTATTACCTGTAATGTCTTCAGTTCTATTGTCATGGATGTCATTAGCCTTTATAACGACAGCTGGAGTGGTAAATGATTCTACCTGTTAATATCTAACAGTATTGCTGCTGCTGCTCTCTCTCTCTCTCTCTCTCTCTCTCTCTCTCTCTCTCTCTCTCTCTCTCTCTCTCCTCTGTTTATGCCCTGTAAAGATAATTTGTCTGGTTTGGGGGGACGTTATTTGTTTGACGTAATTATGTTTTGTCAATGCTTCGTTGAGCACTGATGCGCCTGTTATCGAGAGAGAGAGAGAGAGAGAGAGAGAGAGTTTCAAAGGTAGGATATTTCAAAGAATTTATAGTCCATCCGAGGAGACATCATGTGCTCACTTGTATACTACTAGCATGTTTTTTCCTGTTCATTCACAGTGTTCTAATGATTTTGTCTAACTTTCTTTTAAACTCGTCCACACCAGTTGCTGTTTACAACTTCTGGTGGCAGTTAACTACCACGTGTTTACATATCTTGTACGTAAAGAAGTTCCCCACAATGGGATGTGTTTGTATCTCTCCAGTTTCTAGTTATTTCCATCCATTATTTCTTGACTGGGTTTCGTTAACGTAAATAGGCTACTCTCTATTTTGTTTTTGCCTTTCAGTATTTTAAATGTTTTCTATTAGTTTTGTCCTCGCAATCGTCGTGTTTCTAAGTCATACTTGTCAGGCTCTCTATAGCCGTCTTTGGTAACCTATTTGCCTGATGGATGGATTTCCACTTTGTGGGCTCTTGCTTGTACTCCTTCTATAATCTATTTACGGTCCCTTTCTTAGTGTTGTTACCAAACTGTACAGCATATTCAAGATGAGGTCTAACTATTGATGAGTAGAGCCTGCAGCACCGTTTCCCTCGTTTTCTGTCGTTTTGAAATAAGTCGAAAATAAATATTGGGAAATAAACGAAAGAAGAATTAGGGATTAGAGAGAAAGAGAAAGAGATTAAAGGGAGAAGAATTAGAGGAGAGAGACCGAGAAAGAAACGTTTGCGAAGAGAGAGAGAGAGAGAGAGAGAGAGAGAGAGAGAGAGAGACAGAGAGAGATACAAATAGATATCAGAAAGGAAAAAATGACTTCGTTAGGCAACAGCAGTCAGATCAGAATTATTATAATGCTTCCCTTTGCATGAATTCACAACGTAGGAAAAACAACATTGGAAAACGATACGAAAAAAATTATAATTCACAACAAGAACTGGAGATCCTGTTGACAAGAATCAGTGCAAAACTTTACCGCCCAAAAGAAAGTCGACGTTCGTTCGAATTCCAACGATGGTCCGCATCTTGCAAGCTGTCTCCTTTGCTAGCATACAATTAGAGGAGTTTCATCGACCCACCCGCTAGAGATGGCTCCTTTATTTTCATGCTTGCCGCCAAAGAATGGCCTCCTGGAGCTATACGTCACCTTTTTTAAATGACATGCTGTCTCTGCTGAAATCATTCCATTCTGAATACCAGTCGTTCTCTCTCTCTCTCTCGCTCTCTCTCTCTCTCTCTCTCTCTCTCTCTCTCTGGTTTTCGTTATGATTCCTCGCCAATCTTGTGCTTGTATTTTTAATCTTGATTTAAGTCATAGGAATTTAACATCACCGAGTTGGTATCAGTAATAGTTTGTAAATGATGATAATACAAATTGTGAGGAATAACTCCGTACCCTCCCCTCACCCCCACCCAGCCCACCCTACCGTTTTCTCATTCCATGGAATCGTATTAGGTTAGTTGAATGCTAAGCACTACCAATTAAGAAATCTCGACGTGGTTCGGAAGTCTCGTAAAGCCGGTGGTCCCGTTGCTGAATAACCACTGGTTCCAAGCAACGTAAAAACACCATACAAACAAACAATTAAGAAATTGAGAGAGAGAAAGAGAGAGGCTGTATGAGTAGTTTGAATCCTGTCTAAGCTTGTATATTTCGGTATTATCAAATGTCACAAACTCACTTTTGGAGTTTACAGTAACATAACGAAAAGGTGACCTACATTATATATTCTGATAATTATAGAATACAACTTTCTGTCATCAGTGTGAACAAAATGGCGTAGAAAATAAAATCTCGGCTTTCTCCAGTGGTTAAGAAACGAATAAGCAAATGAATAATTAAAAATGTGAGCAGCGCACCAAAGGATTTTTCCTGTACGGAAGAACTCCTCACTTAATCTGATAACCTCTGTTGAATTGAAGTCGTCGTCATATTACATTATTCTTCTTCCGTTGCTTTTGTTCCCAAAAATCTTTGCCTCTAATTTCACTGACAGATCGATCGCTTTCATAGTACTTTTCGAAGTGTGAATGGTATGGCTTGTCGCTTTCCAAGCGAGGAGACCCAGGTTCGATTCCAGGGCAAGAACGGGGTTCTTTTGAGGGCACTCTTCTAAGAGCTCAGCGTTTTAAATGCCTGATGTGATTTTAGACAATGTGGTGGGGGACACGACCGGGGTTATGTGTACTCGTGTGTGTGTATGTATCACATTATATATAGTAGAGCCGGGTGGTGTTATCCTTCCAGGGTTCATCTAGTCCTAATGGGATTAAGTTGGTAGCCCCAAGTCCTGTCCCATTGTTGTTCAAGCGGCATATATGTTCCAACGGCGTCCATCTGTCTTTATCATGTTGATCACCCATCCAATGACTGACAAGTTTAACTAATCGAGCGACCACTGGTATTGCGGACATCTTATTGCCGTCTGCAGATTGATAGTGTGTTTGGTCATCAGATACAACTATAATATAATGAATAATTGTGTTTTGTTTTTGTCATGTCTTGGCAAATGAGCACCAAAAGTAACGGTTCTGTCGTTACTGCCTTTCTGCAATTCCTAACTAAGTGGATACGCTACTCTGGGACTCTCTCTCTTTCCTCAGTTTATTTTATTCGTGACAAAGTGTGCTGGTAAGTGCTCGAAACCCGAGTATTAAACTCTGCTAATATAGTTAATTGCCTCCGCCTACGGAATGATGCGCGCAGAGAGAGAGAGAGAGAGAGAGAGAGAGAGAGAGAGAGAGAGAGAGAGAGAGAGCTCGTCCCAGCAGCTACAGCCTCTAAATTTTAGGACCTGAGCCAAACAGAGCTGAACAAGACGGTTCATAACGAATGCGCACACCAACTCACTACTGACAGACACACGGAGTCTAAAAAGCGTGACCAGATTGCTTGCTAGTGTGATACAGACCTATAACATGAATCATGACAGAAATAACCGTCATTCTAGCGACTACAAGATATATGATGTGAAATGACAATGTGTGCCCTTCTTAATAACTATTGAGAAGAAAGGTAAGAGGCTGATGTTCTCCATCGATTTCTGCTTCCGAAATTGAGATCGGGCTTATTGGTTTCCCTGATTTTTATGACAATTCGTATAATGGTTGGAAATGAGCATCAGCGTATCATATTTCACTGATCCCCTTAATGGGATGGTACTTCAAGCTCTTTGCAGCGTCTCTTCGGCCCCAAGCTGCAACCCATTTCATTCCTTTTACTGTACCTCCGTTCATATTCTCTTTCTTCCGTCTTACTTTCATTAACCCTCTCCTAACCACAATGCAACTGGGAGGTCTTCCTCTGATTACCTCGAAAACCTCCGTTGCTCTCAATTTCCTTTTCAGCGTTGAATGACCTCATAGGTCACAGCACTTGGCCTTTGGCCTAAATTTTACATTCCAATCCTAATATTCCTTTCACTTATTACATACTTTCCCATGGTGATAGTTACAGAAGATTGAATATCATCAATGCTAATTTTTCTCATTAGCAGATATCACGACTCAATCAATCCTAAGTGATATGGAACAGTAAGCAACCGTAGGGATAATTTCCTAACTTTTAAATTAATTAGTTCCAGACACTATCGACAAAGCTCTTTCTTGGCCTCTGCCAAAATGCAGCAGTCGGTTATTGACCTCTGACCTCACCCCACATTTCAGCCAGGACATTGAAATGAGAAAGGAAATTGTTCTTTTCAACAAAGATAGGTTGTCACATTCAGCTGTTTCGGAGACCTGCCTAAAGATTCACATAGATCAGTATTGAAGGAAAAGACTAATGTTGTTTCCTGTTATATTAAAACTAAAATTGACAGTTAACCAAGATGGTCCGTCATCACTTGCTTGCGGACAGTGACGCTTCGATGACAAAGGACCTACTTTAAACTTTTACCACAACAAAAGAAATTATATGTATCGTCTCTGATATATATAACAGAAATAAAAAGGGTATTTAAGCCATCCGTTAGTACCGAGGTTCTCTTCAACGTGTTATAAAGGAGGCAAAAGTTTCATGGTGTGATCCCCTTAAGAACAGATCTGAGATCATCTGGAGCCCGCTCCGGGTTTGATGACTTCGATAAGTAGGTCTCCTGGAGAAGGCAGATGTTTGCGTTATGTGTCCCTGTTACAGAGAAGGAATGAATTATTAATCTCTTCACACCTCCGTATGGAAAATATGAAATGTCATTGATGGCATTAAATGGTTTTACCATAATTCCTGGGAAAGGTCTTGGAAATGAATGGAGTCAAGAGTCATTTCTTATGGTTCCTTGGGATTATGAAGATCTGCTTCATGTAGAACGGTTATATAAAAAATGGACGTATTACATTTCCATCAAAAGATCAAGGCAAACCTTTGATGTGTACAAACTTCCGCAGACACGCACATGACTTTTAAAGGCAATGAAGAACGGCTTTTTTTACGTCCTTTTCACGGCTGAACGAAACCACATCTTGTCTCTCGGAGCAGTTAATATGATGAAAGCGAACTGATAATAATGTTAGTCCCCGTAGCGGGGTATTGCCGTCGGTGCGCCTCACGTGGTGCACTATAGGCATTAAAGTACTTAAGGGTCTTTGCAGAGGCCCTGCGGCCCTTAACTGCTCCCACCTCACTAACAGTTGAATCATAGTGCAACTGCTTTGAGGTTTTCTTCCTTTCACGCCTCTCAAACCTTTTACTCTCGATTTCAGTTTCAGCGCTGAATGACCTCATAGGTCCCAGCGCTTCGGCTTAGGCCTAAGTTCTGTATTCTATTCTGTTACACTAATGTTAGTATACAGGTCTAATGCAAATGTTTGAACAGTAGATTTTTATAAGTAAGAACAAAGATATCAAAAGTATGCCGGCCGTAATTCAATTACTCCGCAGGCCAGTATCGCCAAGTAAATGGCTTAGACATGTTACCTTCTCAATTTACTGTATAGCAAACTGTAAGGCAAACCTGTAATATCTTTCACCACAAATTAAGGGTGACGTAAAAGATCATTGAATTCCCTAAATCAGTTTTCAAGCGTGTGAAATACAGGAACAAGTGTTAGCCCTCTTTAATAATGAATAGCTACCTACCCGAGACAATAGCTGGAATTTCCCCCCGTTAAGTAACTTAGAATAAGAGCTTGCTGGAGAAACACGAGAGTGATCGTGAGGTTAGGAAACGTATCATTTTGAAATTTATTGATTGGTGTGATTTGGCTCTTAATGTTTGTCTCAGTTTTCGTGTTTCAACACAGGTGTTTCCGGTAGATTGTGTAAGAGACGGTTTTGCAGTGCATTTCACGGCTCTGTGATGTTGGTGTTACTTGAACACAGAAACAGACACGCACCACACTCACATACTCCTTCAAACGGCCATCGCCAAAATTGTACGTATAAAACAACTACCAGGCAGGTCGTCATCAGCCTATAGTTACGAATGCCAAGTATATCTTTATTGTTGTTGATTGACTGAAGTTTTGTTCTCCAGGTACTAAATTCATTTTGCATGATCAAGAGTGCCTCTGAGTCTCGTGAAGTTACAGACGTGACGAGTCATAAACACTCTCTCTCTCTCTCTCTCTCTCTCTCTCTCTCTCTCAATCATCTCTCTCTCTCTCTCTCTCTCTCTCTCTCTCTCTCTCGGTCAGTGTATCCTAATGTGCAACTTTCCAGAATTGCACAAGGAATGCACCGTGTAAAATTTATTTAAAACATATTTAGCATGATTTTGCCCTTTTATTTTTGCAAAGATATTCGTGTCCTGGTAAAGGGGAAAGGTCGAGTGTGAGTTAACTTCTGTGAAAACAAGGGTGGATATTATATTATTATTATTATTATTATTATTATTATTATTATTATTATTATTATTGAAAAGATGAATCCTATTCATATGGCACAAGCCCACTGGGGCCACTGACTTGAAATTCCAGCTTCCAAAGAATATGGTGTGCATTAGAAAGAAGTAACTTTGGCATGAGTCGTAAATGGAGAGTGAATAATGGTTCACTTCTCCAAGCGATAAAGATCTGATTACGATCTTGATCATGAAGGCAACTGCAGAGACTGGTGAAAGCTTAAAATTACTTCCAGAAAAGAAGGAAATTCAGATGAGATGTGAGCAAGGACAATTTTATGGGACTAAATGGAAACCAGGAATATGGCATGTGGAAAAAATGGATGTGGAAAAAATCAAGTCTATATCTTAGTTTAACCAGACCACCGAACTGATTAACAGCTCCCCTAGGGCTGGCCCGAAGGCTTCGATATTTTTACGTGGCTAGGAACCAATTGGTTACCTAGCAACGGGACCTACAGCTTATTGTGGGATCCGAACCACATTATACTAGAAATGAATTTCTAATCACCAGAAATAAACTTCCTCTGATTCCACGTTGGCAGAGTGGAGAATCGAACTCGGGACTACCTAGTTAGTAGGCGAGAACGTAACCACTCGTCCAACGAGGAACCTAATGGATGGTGGAAGACTGGTATTAGTTGATCATATAAATTCCTCTGATTCACCCGGTGGCAGAGTGGAGGAATCGAAACTCGGGACTTCCAAGTCGTTAGGCGAGAACGTAACCACTCGTCGAACGACGAACCTAATGGATGGTAGAAGACTAGTATTAGTTGATTAGTATATTTGGATGTAAATACAATAGGAGATGGTTAAGATATGAGGTGAATCACAGAATAGAGGTAACAAGAAAAGCTGTAGGCTCTACGCCAAAGATTGGGATGAAATCTAGACGAGTCTGTGGAGGCAAGGGAGGGGGAATGAATGACGGTGTTGTTGAATCATAATGAAAATGAGAATGACGTTGAAAATGCCCTTCAATGCAAAGAAGTTGAAGATTTTTTGTGTGAATTTATCTCTCAGGATACTGAGGATCTTCAATCATGCGGAAAGGTGATATCCAAGAAGTGCAAAATTGTGGGCAGGAACAAAGAGCTGAAAGGCGCTGTGTAAACGGGGGAATTTGATGAGCTTGCTGATGAGACTGCTGTGTTGATGTGTAAAGAAACAAATTGTTTTTTTTTTCCCGCAGGATTCAACGGCGATTTAGAAACAAAAAAATACTTTTGTGATTTTATGTTTTTTATCTCTGAAAGTCCCTCATGAGGAGAGCAGGTTTGCCTGTTGCACATTATGTATATAAGTATACTATATACACATTATATATATATATATATATATATAGATATATTATATATATATATATGTATATAAAATTTCTGACTCACATCGGGATCGAACCCCGATCTCTCAATTGCAAAGCAAGGGCCCCACCAGTTGACCCACCACAGGCACCCGGGTCTTTCGTTAGCCAGAAATTTTATATCTATGAAACACGTGGTCATGTGTTGATTAGCCCATATAATATATATATATATATATACTATATATATATATATATATATTTATTTATTTATTTATTTAGTTTATATACCTTTTCAAGAAAAGACTGTCCTCTCTGACTTTCGTCTGTGTTCACCAATTTGATTTATAAGAAAATTTCTCAAGAGAAGCGAAAGATAGAACAATCTTTTGGCGATCTGGACTTTATTGCCCTAATTTTGAACATGGCATGGCAGTGCTTCTGATAAATAAATTGCTTTTTTCTCTGCATTTTACTATATCTATCTATTTGGTTTTAAACGGTTACGACCTTTTGACATAATGTTTTGCATGAGTACAATGGATATCAATCGTGCGAATGATCTACTAATAATACACATACCATTGTAATTTTAAAATCTAATAGTAATGATAACAAGAGCTTATATTAATGTAGAGTAACAAAAATAACCATATCCTCTGCATTCCAAGATTTAGTAGTCTGCAGTGTTAACTGTCACACCCATAAGAACTATTGCAGCCAGCGACGTTTTGGAGTAGCAGTAAATGCCGTTTGTTATTCTTAAGGAAGTTTCATTAAAAACAATTACAAGGATGTAAGATATAGAAGGAAATTATACTCCAAATAATATATTTATATATATATATATATTATATTATAGAATATATATATAATATATATACAAATATTATATTATATTATACCCGTATATATACATAGATATTTCTCTTCGTAAACTTGATTCCAGTTTGCCCTCGAATTATTATATAATCATTTATTTTCCTTTTTGTTTTGGAGATATAATAATTTTAAGCTGTCGAGTGTCCGGCTCGGCAGTTGGTTGATAATCGCAGGTCAGTTTCTTCTTCCATTCTCTTTGAAAAAATTATATACTATGATTTTGTCTTAATCATCACACTGCAGAATGTGATGTTGCTTTCAACGGCGGCTAGTTCGCAACAGTACTCGTGATGTCACAGTCCTTGTAGATCTGTACGAATACATACTATATATTTATATACATATATATATATATATATATATATATATATATATCATATATATCACACATATATATATATATTATTATCATTATATGTATATATGTATGTATGATGCATGTATAATATGTATGTATGTGTGTGTATGTAAAAATGTAAATATATTCTTCTTTTGAAATAGGAAACGTCTCAAGTATAAAAGGCCCGTTAAAACACTCTGGTTTAAAGCTAAGGACTATATTTCGGTGGACTTACTTCCACCCTTATCAAGTAGTAAATGACACAATGAGTTTCATTAGCCAAGGACTATATTTCGGGGCATATCTCCCACTATACATTTCGCTAATGAAACACCTTGTCATTCACTGCTTGATAAGTGTGGAGGTGAGTCCACCGAAATATAGTCTTTAGTTTTAAACCAGAGTGTTTTAATGGGCCTTTTATACTCGAGATATATTATACATATAATGTGCGTGTCACAAAGCTAGGAGACTCAGATTCGACTCAGTGGCAAGACTGGCAAATGGGCAGGTTCAGCTAAACACCGATTTTGCTTCTGTTGACCTAACTAAGCCGTGAATGATTTACGTGCGCCTAAACAACTGTGTAACCTAGTAGTACAGTTTATGGCGATATTGTTTAAGCAACAACAACCTGATTAACGACAGAATACCCAAATGCGGGGGTGCATGTGACATTATTTCTCATGTGTTGTACTTATACGCGCAAGAAGACTTGCATGCAGTATTAGGATTAACCTTTTGACTTTCCAACTTGCTGGTGTCTGCAATGCAATCTTCACGGTAGGTCACTCTGGGCAAATACTTTCTCGTTCGACCATTGATAACCCTAGAAATTCAGTTTTGTCAGCTGTGTATCCATCAGAATTAATCGACACAAAAAAGAAAAAAAATTACAGGAACAGATCAAACCTCACATTTGATGCGTTTTTTTTTTTTTTTTTTTGCCTCCGTGTTTTGGGGGGTGGGGTGCGGGGGGGGGGCGGGTGGGGGCGCTGAATGGTCGAAACCGCAGGCAGAGAAGAGGCCATAAAAACTGGGAGAGAAGTGTTAGTGTAACGAGGAATCACGACAACCATCCGCTTCATAAAAGGAAGAAAGAGAGAGAGAGAGAGAGAGAGGGAGGAGTGGCTTGTAGGGTGGGATGAACCTAGGCAGTAGGGGAGGACCTTAGTTTTTATTACTCTTGATGAAAAGTTTTACGGCGCGAGCTGTCACTTCCCTCCGTGGTTTGACGCGCCTAATTAACACCCAGGTTAATGATGTGATTACCCCTAAGGTGTTTGTCGTTGCGTTGCGGTTTTGCGGGTGGAAATCTTTGCTTTATTGGACTTAGGAAGGATTTAATTTGCGCTATTGTTGTCATTATTATCATGCGCAAATTCTCACGACACCAGCCGAATAGGTCCTTAAATTGCTCGGACCAATCCCTCTACGCCAAGAGAGAGAGAGAGAGAGAAGAGAGAGTAGAGAGAGAGAGAAGGAGAGAGAGCAGAGAGGAATCCTCAAGAAGAGTCAGCATGAAATCAGATGAAAGTTTCTAAGTAAGGACGTTGTGTATGAAATCTATGTCGAGTTGTCATCTTGTTTTAACAGAAACTTAATTTAACAATGAGTCAGTAATAATTTCATGGCGAAGCCAAAATTCCATCTCCTTTAATTCATCACATTATCAAAGCGTAGTTAAACGAACTTATTCCGAAATAATTTAAGGATTTTCAAATGTGTTAAAATCATTTCACCTTCTGAGGTATTGAAATTAGTATAAGTCATTTGACTCTGCAACTATAAAGATTTTTCTTTATCGGTCGTCAAAAGATATAGGCGATCTTCACTTAACACTGGTATCAGAACACAAACGTTTAAGGAACATTAACGACACATGATTTTTTTCTTGCTGTTAGGACAAAATGTGCCTTTGTTCTCATCTGCGTCAAAGAGGTGATTTATTAAGAAGGGGATTTATGACCATGTCTTGTTTCCATGTTGCTGCTTTTTAAACGGAAAAGTTATCATTTTCTTCCTCTAACTTCTACTTATCTTATTGGCTGTTCAGGTTTCTTCCAACTTGTCTTGAAGATAACACTTAGTCCACTTTGTTAATGTACTCTCAGAAATTAGGTATATAAATGTTTGCACTTTTCGTTTTTTGTCCTAGATATGGAAAAACGGGAAAAGAGTGTAGTATATCTATATATATATATATATATATAGTATATATATATAAAATATATATTTATATATATGTGTGTGTGTGTGTGTGGTGTAGAATCTACTTGTCACTTTTTTACCAGATACTATGTTCAATTGTAATAGCCACAATGCCCTCTCAACTTCTTGAATTCTTTGCTCTTATTTGGATACGCTTGTCACTGCAAAGCCTGAAGATCCAAGTTCAAAGAAATGTGAAGAAATTGGGATGTCTGGTACCGGGAAATGAACCCAGGTCCCATAATCACAAAGAGGTCACGTTGCCGAACCCTGACCACGAGAAGGATATATGTATATATATATATATACATATATATATATATATTATTATATATATAAATATATATATATATTAGTACATTACCCATGAGTAGGCTCAAATACGAAACTGGATTATAAAAAATTTTTTAATTCATCACTACATTTACTATCAAATTCCGGTTCAATATTTTTTCACGAAACTCACACATACACACACACATATATATATAGTGTGGTGGGTCTTGAATGTATTATACTATTTCGGCAACGACCATAACCGCATTCAGCTAACAACCCGATACATAATTCACTGCATGGCCCAGCAGGCACACTGTACGATTTAACCCAAAATACCGCCATCCTCCTGGAATCTAACTCAGCCCCTTTCGCAAGCAGATCTAGCTATAGTAGAGTCACATCAACCGTGCATTTGACGTCTAGGGCCAGTCCCTTACGACGCTCCCTGATTGGCTGTTGATAAGCCAATTACAGGGTCTGGCAAAACTCTCACTCTCTCGAGAGAGTTCACATAGGTAGGATGCATGTTCCACCTTTGATGGGCGTGTAACTGGACCTTCCAAAATTCAAGCGGAGATCCAGTGCATTACTGCTCTAATACTATTCGCATTGCTTTTTACACATTTTTAGCTAATTATTCTTTGCATTTCTAAATTAAAAGTGAAGGGTAACAAAAAACATATCTTCTTTCCGTATTTCCCTTTACCTTCTCTCCTTCTTCCTAACGAACACCATATTCTTTGGAAGCTTCAATTTCAGGTCAGTCGTTCCATATGAACTGGGTTCATCTTCTAAATAATAATAATAATAATAATAATAATAACGCACTGCATTAGTGACGACAAGACTATAGTAGATCCACATCAACCGTGCATTTGATGTCTAGGCCAGTCCCTTACGACGCTCCTGATTGGCTGTTGATAAGCCAGTCACAGGGCTGGAAACTCTCAGTTTCTCTCGAGAGTTCGCATAGGTAGGATGTGTGTTTCCACCACTCTGAGGATAACGTTTGAAAGACGTATCCCCCAGGAAAGAGGAAACACACATCCTACCTATGTGAACTCTCGAGATAGAGTGAGAGTTTCCAACCCTGTGATTGGCTTATCAACAGCCAATCAGGAGCGTCGTAAGGGACGGGCCTAGACATCAAATGCACGGTTGATGTGAATCTGCTATAGCTCTCCTCCTAAGGAGAACCCACGTTTGGCTTCAGCCTCCAAAGTATTCCAACGACACAGAATATTCGGTCAACATTTTCGTCATGAGGCAGTTCGCGACGGCGCCAACTTGAGGGGCTGGCGTCGTCACGAGAGCGACGTCGACCGAAATAATTACTGGGCTGCTTTGGGGAGCAAGGGGCCACAATGACATAAGGATGGTACCCTGACAGTAATTGCAACCGAAATACACGGAAACAAAGGCGTTACCTGTAGGTCTTTTCCAGTTCCCAAAACTTGGAAAGAACTGGAAGGAGCTGAATGCTTATACACACACACACACACACACGCACACACACACACACACACGCACACACACACATGTAAAAGAGTGATTGGTAGGGATAAAACTGAGTGAGTTTGTTCAGTTTTATCCCTACCAATCACTTTTTACCTGTCTGTACACTCACACACACACACACACACACACACACACACACATATATATATATATATATATATATATATATATATACATATATACAAACAGGTAAAAGAGTGGACAGGTAGGGATACAATCTGAGCGAGTTTGGATAAGGCACTACGCGTGCGAATCAGGTGTTTTTTGTTGTGAAAAAAGCTATGTGATAAATTTCAGAGTAGAGGGAATACCTGTAGTGGCATACATGGACTAAAAAAAAAAAAAACTTTTTATAAAATATATAAGACAGGCAAATTTGTGGTGAGTGGTGAGACTGTAATGTACAGAACTGGAATTGTTACGAGCAATAACAGAATTCTTATGGTGGAAGTCAAGCCTTTGTTGACATTTGTAGGCGGGGCAGTGATTTTTGGCACAGAAATTGACTTGAGAGAAGGATGTGTTATGTCTCCCCAGAAGGGCAATGGATGTAGTTAGTAGGCGAGTGGACTGAGAATGGTGCGTGGAATGGCTGATGCCTGTGGCAGACGATACGGTGCTGACTGGGGACATCGAAGATAATCTCAGAGACTATGGAAAGAGTTTAAATCTTACTGCATACGGGGAAGGTGGGACATGTAGGTAAAACAGTTAGGTTATGACTAAATGCAAACTAAAAAATATGAGAGTAATAAATATGAGTATCGGGGTGAGGAAAAACCGAAGTCACAGATTCGTTCAAATAATTAGAGGTTAATATGTCGATGAGAAAAGAGCGAGTCACAGAACAAGTGAAACGAGGAAGGCGGCCGGTTATGTGCTAGAGATCGGGAAGACGCCTGGAATTCGATCTCCTGACACCTGAATCACTCTATCTATCGGTTGTTATCTCTCTTCATGTTACTGAATGAGTCAAAAAAAATATTAAGAGGTCCAAAGTTTCTTCGGCACAATCGAGTTTTCTGTACGGCGTAGGTATAATGCTGTATAAAACTCTCTGTCGCGGCCGTGGTGGCCTGTGTTGGTGGCACCTATAGCGATTCCAGACGCAAGATCGTGGCTAACTTTAAACATAAATAAAATAAAAACTTCTGAGGCTAGAGAGGCTGGAATTTGGTGTGTTTGATGATTGGAGGGTGGATGATCACCAGACCATTTTTTGGGGGGGGGGGGGGTACCAGCCCTTCTAGCCTCAGTTAGTTTTTCAAGATCTGAGATAGGAACTAAAAAGAAAAAAGCGGACAGGGACAGACAAAGCCAGCCATCTCAAGAGTTTTCTTTTACAGAAAAATAAAACAAAAAAAAATTGGGATTGTCATATATCTAGCAATGCCCTTACATAAAAAAATTTGGCAGAGGAATGTACATCCCGACTCAAATCTGTTTCTAATGGATACTGTTTAATGAAGGGATGTACCCAAGTATCGGTATCGGTGGTATCGGCTAATTTTTGTGGTATCGGTATTGTTGAATTTCTGGCCGATAGCAGCCGATACATTTTTTCATTAGTATAGGGATTTAAAATCCTTCTAGGCTTCCTAAAATATATATATTAACAAAGCCCACCATATAAAGTTTGGCATAATATTAATTTTCTGTACCTCTTTTCCTTTCTACGATAATTACATTGAATATTATCTTTAATAAAATTCTAAATTTAACTTAGTTCTGATGGTCCAAGTCCAGTATGAGTTGGAACTTGCAAAAGGATCTGTGATTTTTTTGAGTTGAATGTTTTGTTGATCTATACTGAGAAACAAACTCTGGTCCTTTCTTAATCTTATTTTTACTTATGTACCGGTATCTCATTGTTCTTGGGATTGCTTAATAAAAACAATATGTATTGTAATGAGGCAAAGGATTAACCCCTCCATTGCCAGAACCTTTCATAATCTAAATAAATAAGTCTGTTAACTGTTTCTAGCCAATATATAAATTAAAACTCAGAATAAAAGTATTTATGAGTGATTTCAGATTGCTCGTCACCCCATGAATTCGAGTAAGCACTACGTACCCTAATTGTTAAGAGTCTTCTAATGGTAGCCATAATATAAGCCAAACTGTACCCAGGTAATAAAGGGATTAAATACTTAATAGTTTATACGTGATGTTATCTTGCAATATAACTTATGCCTTTGAAATTGTTTATAAATATAACCCTATTATATGACCTTTCAACTTTTGAACCTTTAATATACAATAACCAGAGAACAAGAATGATTTTAGTAACAATATATATTCCCCTAAACAGTGTTATGGACGGGAAACAGGTATCTCGGTATCGGCTTTAAAAGTTGGTATCGGTATCGGCCAATGATCGGTATTGGTGCATCCCTATTTGATATGCGAATAACACACACACACACACACACACAAAGTAGATATCAGATTAGCTACATAGAGATGTAACAAAGTTACCTATCATTATGACTAAATACAGAGTCAGTAAGAGTTTATGATACACTTTTTTAAAATAAAAACCCAATATATATATACACACATATACTATTTTTATAAATATATAAATACATATATCTATATATATATTTATATATATACTATATGTATAAATATATACATATACATATATATATGTGTGTGTGTCATTCCCAAACATATGTCAATGTTTATCATCAAGAATTAAAAACATTTTCATTCGTTACATGTGTAAAAGACGTAATGTACAGAATCTTCGATGCATCTGAATGTTGGCCCACCCGATGTTTGCAGTTGCAAATGACACGCTACGAGCTAACACTGGAAAGGATCAAAGTCCATCTTTGCACTATTTGAATACGATCCCTCGGAATGACGCCGTGACGAGGTTATCTAATTGTTATCAATTATAGGTCAACGCACCGCTGTAGAGCGAAGTACTAATGGAAATAACCACCTGACCAACTTAAGCGTATCTGTGTACACAGCAGTACAAAAGAAGGGAAGAGAGAGAAATATTATATATGTAATATATGGAACCACAGCACAACGTGTTCGCGGGTACTTCAGCATCTAATTCCATTCTCCGGTCAGATGCCTCATTCGAGATCGAAAGAGAGCATCAAAGCGACCGGTGATAATCTCGAAGAAGTCCTCAGTGTCGAGTTCTTCGCAGACATGACCGATATTTGCAGGTATAAATGAACTGGCCCAAACGAAACAGAATGCTGGAGTTTAGGTCGAATAGCGCCTCCGTACGTCGTGGTGTTCATTTATGGTCTACATGCGGTCAAGTTATGCCAGACGTCTCTGAACGAATTAGATTAGTGGTCATGATACTATAGTAGATCCACATCAGCCGTGCATTTGATGTCAAGGCCAGTCCCTTACGACGCTCCCGATTGGCTGTTGATAAGCCAGTCACAGGGCTGGAAACGCTCAGTCTCTCTTGAGAGTTCACATGGGTAGGATCTATGTTCCATCTCTCCTGTGGGATACTTCTTTCAAAAGTATCCTTCAGGAGAGGTGGAACATGCATCCTACCTATGTGAACTCTCTCGAGAGAGTGAGAGTTTCCAGCCCTGTAATTGGCTTATCAACAGCCAATCAGGAGCGTCGTAAGGGACTGGCCTAGACGTCAAATGCACGGTTGATGTGAATCTACTATAGCTAGATCTGCTTGCGAAAGGGGCTGAGTTAGATTCCAGGAGGATGGCGGTATTTTGGGTTAAATCGTACAGTGTGCCTGCTGGGCCATGCAGTGAATTATGTATCGGGTTGTTAGCTGAATGCGGTATGGTCGTTGCCGAAATAGTATAATACATTCAGACCCACACACTATATATATATGTGTGTGTGTATGTGTGAGTTTCGTGAAAAATATTGAACCGGAATTTGATATTAGTAATGTAGTGATGAATTAAAAAATTTTTTATAATCCAGTTTCGTATTGAGCCTTACTCATGGGTAATGTACATAATATATATATATATTTATATATATATATATATATATATATGGTATTATATATAATATATACATATATCCTTCTCGTGGTCAGGTCGGCAACGTGACCTCTTTGTGATTATGGGACCTGGTTCATTTCCCGGTACAGCCCAAAGACATCCCAATTTCTTCACATTTCTTTGAACTTGGATCTTCAGGCTTTGCAGTGACAAGCGTATCCAAATAAGAGCAAAGAATTCAAGAAGTTGAGAGGGCATTGTGGCTATTACAATTGCATATGTATCTGGTAAAAAGTGACAAGTAGATTCTACACCACACACACACACACATATATATATAATATATATTATATATATATATATATATATATATATATATATATTATATATATACACTCTTTTCCCGTTTTTCCATATCTAGGACAAAAACGAAACGTGCAACATTTATATACCTAATTTCTGAGAGTACATTAACAAAGTGGACTAAGTGTTATCTTCAAGACAAGTTGGAAGAACCTGAACAGCCAATAAGATAAGTAGAAGTTAGAGGAAGAAAATGATAACTTTTCCGTTTAAAAGCAGCAACATGGAAACAAGACATGGTCATAAATCCCCTTCTTAATAAATCACCTCTTTGACGCAGATGAGAACAAAGGCACATTTTGTCCTAACAGCAAGAAAAAAAATCATGTGTCGTTAATGTTCCTTAAACGTTTGTGTTCTGGTACCAGTGTTAAGTGAAGATCGCCTATATCTTTTGACGACCGATAAAGAAAATCTTTATAGTTGCAGAGTCAAATGACTTATACTAATTTCAATACCTCAGAAGGTGAAATGATTTTAACACATTTGAAAATCCTTAAATTATTTCGGAATAAGTTCGTTTAACTACGCTTTGATAATGTGATGAATTAAAGGAGATGGAATTTTGGCTTCGCCATGAAATTACTGAACTCATTGTTAAATTAAGTTTCTGTTAAAACAAGATGACAACTCGACAATAGATTTCATACACAACGTCCTTACTTAGAAACTTTCATCTGATTTCATGCTACTCTTCTTGAGGATTCCTCTCTCTCTCTCTCTCTCTCTCTCTTGGCGTAGAGGGATGGTCGAGCAATTTAAGGACCTATTCGGCTGGTGTCGTGAGAATTTGCGCATGATAATAATGACAACAATAGCGCAAATTAAATCCTTCCTAAGTCCAATAAAGCAAAGATTTCCACCCGCAAAACCGCAACGCAACGACAACACCTTAGGGTAAGCACATCATTACCTGGGTGTTAATTCGGCGCGTCAACCACGGAGGGAAGTGACAGCTCGCGCCGTAAAACTTTTCATCAAGAGTAATAAAAACTAAGGTCCTCCCCTACTGCCTAGGTTCATCTCCCACCCTACAGCCACTCCTCCCTCTCTCTCTCTCTCTCTCTTTCTCCTTTATGAAGCGGATGGTTGTCGTGATTCCCTCGTTACACTAACCACTTCTCTCCCAGTTTTTATGGCCTCTTCTCTGCCTGCGGTTTCGACCATTCAGCGCCCCCACCCAGCCCCCCTCCCCCCCCCGAACCCCCCCCCCGACCCCACCCCCCAAAAACACGGAGGCAAAAAAAAAAAAAAAAAAAAAAAAACGCATCAAATGTGAGGTTTGATCTGTTCCTGTAATTTTTTTTTCTTTTTTGTGTCGATTAATTCTGATGGATACACAGCTGACAAAACTGAATTTCTAGGGTTATCAATGGTCGAACGAGAAAGTATTTGCCCAGAGTGACCTACCGTGAAGATTGCATTGCAGACACCAGCAAGTTGGAAAGTCAAAAGGTTAATCCTAATACTGCATGCAAGTCTTCTTGCGCGTATAAGTACAACACATGAGAAATAATGTCACATGCACCCCGCATTTGGGATATTCTGTCGTTAATCAGGGTTGTTGTTTTTTTTGCTTAAACAATATCGCCATAAACTGTACTACTAGGTTACACAGTTGTTTAGGCGCACGTAAATCATTCACGGCTTAGTTAGGTCAACAGAAGCAAAATCGGTGTTTAGCTGAACCTGCCCATTTGCCAGTCTTGCCACTGAGTCGAATCTGAGTCTCCTAGCTTTGTGTACACGCACATTATATGTATAATATATCTCGAGTATAAAAGGCCCATTAAAACACTCTGGTTTAAAACTAAAGACTATATTTCGGTGGACTCACCTCCACACTTATCAAGCAGTGAATGACAAGGTGTTTCATTAGCGATGTATAGTGGGAGATATGCCCCGAAATATAGTCCTTGGCTAATGAAACTCATTGTGTCATTTACTACTTTGATAAGGGTGGAAGTAAGTCCACCGAAATATAGTCCTTAGCTTTAAACCAGAGTGTTTTAACGGGCCTTTTATACTTGAGACGTTTCCTATTTCAAAAGAAGAATATATTTACATTTTTACATACACACATACATACATACATATATACATGCATACATACATACATATATATATATATGTGTGATATATATATATATATATATATATATGTATATAAATATATAGTATGTATTCGTACAGATCTACAAGGACTGTGACATCACGTACTGTTGCGAACTAGCCGCCGTTGAAAGCAACATCACATTCTGCAGTGTGATGATTAAGACAAAATCATAGTATATAATTTTTTCAAAGAGAATGGAAGAAGAAACTGACCTGCGATTATCAACCAACTGCCGAGCCGGGCACTCGACAGCTTAAAATTATTATATCTCCAAAACAAAAAGGAAAATAAATGATTATATAAATAATTTCAGAGGGCGAACTGGAAATCAAGTTACGAAAGAGAAATATGTATATATGTATATATACGTATATAATATATATATATATATATATATATATATATATTATATATATATATATATTTGGAGTATAATTTCCTTCTATATCTTACATCCTTGTAATTGTTTTTAATGAAACTTCCAAGAATAACAAACGGCATTTACTGCTACTCCAAAACGTCGCTGGCTGCATAGTTCTTATGGGTGTGACAGTTAACACTGCAGACTAATAAATCTTGGAATGCAGAGGATATGGTTATTTTTGTTACTCTACATTAATATAAGCTCTTGTTATCATTACTATTAGATTTTTTAAAATTACAATGGTATGTGTATTATTAGTAGATCATTCGCACGATTGATATCCATTGTACTCATGCAAACACATTATGTCAAAAGGTCGTAACCGCTTAAAACCAAATAGATAGATATAGTAAAATGCAGAGAAAAAGCAATTTATTTATCAGAAGCACTGCCATGCCATGTTCAAAATTAGGGCAATAAAGTCCAGATCGCCAAAAGATTGTTCTATCTTTCGCTTCTCTTGAGAAATTTTCTTATAAATCAAATTGGTGAACACAGACGAAAGTCAGAGAGGACAGTCTTTTCTTGAAAAGGTATATAAATAAATAAATAAATAAATATATATATATATATATATATATATATATATATATATATATATATATATATATATATATATATATGGGGCTAATCAACACATGACCACGTGTTTCATAGATATAAATTTCTGGCTAACGAAAGACCCGGGTGCCTGTGTGGGTCAACTGGTGGGGCCCTTGCTTTGCAATTGAGAGATCGGGGTTCGATCCCGATGTGAGTCAGAAATTTTATACATATATTATATACTATATATATATATATATATATATATATATATAATGTGTATATAGTATACTTATATACATATATGTGCAACAGGAACCTGCTCTCCCTCATGAGGGGACTTTCAGAGATAAAAACATAAATCACAAAGTATTTTTTGTTTCTAAATCGCCGTTGAATCCTGCGGGAAAAAAAACAATTTGTTTCTTTACACATCAACACAGCAGTCTCATCAGCAGCTCATCAAATCCCCCTGTACACAGCGCCTTTCAGCTCTTTCCTGCCCACAATTTTGCACTTCTTGGATATCACCTTTCCGCATGATTGAAGATCCTCAGTATCCTGAGAGATAAATTCACACCAAAATCTTCAACTTCTTTGTCATTGAAGGGCATTCAACGTCCATTCTCCATTTTCATTATGATTCAACAACACCGTCATTCATTCTCCCTTTGCCTTCCACAGACTCGTCTAGATTTCATCCCAATCTTTGGCGTAGAGCCTACAGCTTTTCTTGTTACCTCTATTCTGTGATTCACCTCATATCTTAACCATCTCCTATTGTATTTACATCCAAATATACTAATCAACTAATACTAGTCTTCTACCATCCATTAGGTTCGTCGTTCGACGAGTGGGTTACGTTCTCGCCTAACGACTTGGAAGTCCCGAGTTCGATTCTCCACTCTGCCACCGTGGAATCAGAGGAATTTATATGATCAACTAATACCAGTCTTCCACCATCCATTAGGTTCCTCGTTGGACGAGTGGGTTACGTTCTCGCCTACTAACTAGGTAGTCCCGAGTTCGATTCTCCACTCTGCCAACGTGGAATCAGAGGAATTTATTTCTGGTGATTAGAAATTCATTTCTTAGTATAATGTGGTTCGGATCCCACAATAAGCTGTAGGTCCCGTTGCTAGGTAACCAATTGGTTCCTAGCCACGTAAAAATATCGAAGCCTTCGGGCCAGCCCTAGGGGAGCTGTTAATCAGTTCGGTGGTTCTTTTGGTTCAAACTAAGATATAGACTTGATTTTTTCCACATCCATTTGCTATTAATGCCATATTCCTGGTTTCCATTTAGTCCCATAAAATTGTCCTTGCTCACATCTCATCTGAATTTCCTTCTTTTCTGGAAGTAATTTTAAGCTTTCACCAGTCTCTGCAGTTGCCTTCATGATCAAGATCGTTAATCAGATCTTTAGTTATCGCTTGGAGAAGTGAACCATTATTCACTCTCCATTTACGACTCATGCCAAAGTTACTTCTTTCTAATGCACACCATATTCTTTGGAAGCTGGAATTTCAAGTCAGTGGCCCCAGTGGGCTTGTGCCATATGAATAGGATTCATCTTTTCAATAATAATAATAATAATAATAATAATAATAATAATAATAATAATAATAATAATAATAATAATAATAATAATAATATCCACCCTTGTTTTCACAGAAGTTAACTCACACTCGACCTTTTCCCCTTTACCAGGACACGAATATCTTTGCAAAAATAAAAGGGCAAAATCATGCTAAATATGTTTTAAATAAAATTTTACACGGTGCATTCCCTTGTGCAATTCTGGAAAGTTGCACATTAGGATACACTGACCGAGAGAGAGAGAGAGAGAGAGAGAGAGAGAGAGAGAGAGAGAGAGAGAGAGAGAGTGTTTTATGACATCGTCACGTTCTGTAACTTCACGAGACTCAGAGGCACTCTTGATCATGCAAAATGAATTTAGTACCTGGAGAACAAAACTTCAGTCAATCAACAACAATAAAGATATACTTGCATTCGTAACTATAGGCTGATGACGACCTGCCTGGTAGTTGTTATACGTACAATTTTGGCGATGGCCGTTTGAAGGAGTATGTGAGTGTGTGCGTGTCTGTTTCTGTGTTTAAGTAACACCAACACTCACAGAGCCGTGAAACACTGCAAAACCGTCCCTTACACAATCTACCGGAAACACCTGTGTTGAAACACGAAACTGAGACAAACATTAAGAGCCAAATCACACCTCAATAAATTTCAAAATGATACGTTTCCTAACCTCACGATCACTCTCGTGTTTCTCCAGCAAGCCTCTTATTCTAAGTTACTTAACGGGGGGAAATTCCAGCTATTGTCTCAGGTAGCTATTCATTATTAAAGACGGGCTAACACTTGTTCCTGTTATTTCACACGCTTGAAACCTGATTTAGGGAATTCAATGATCTTTTACGTCCCTTAAGTTTGTGTGGAAAGTATTACAGGTTTGCCTTACAGTTTTGCTATACAGTAAATTTGAGAAAGTAACATGTCTAAGCCATTTACTTGGCGATACTGGCCTCCGCGGAGTAATTGAATTACGGCCGGCATACTTTTGATATCTTTCTTACTTATAAAAATAAAAATACTGTTCAACAATTTCATTAGACCGTGTATACTAACATTAGTGTAACAGAATAGAATACAGAACTTAGGCCTAAGCCGAAGCGCTGGGACCTATGAGGTCATTCAGCGCTGAAACTGAAATCGAGAGTAAAAGGTTTGAGAGGCGTGAAAGGAAGAAAACCTCAAAGCAGTTGCACTATGATTCAACTGTTAGTGAGGTGGGAGCAGTTAAGGGCCGCAGGGCCTCTGCAAAGACCCTTAAGTACTTTAATGCCTATAGTGCACCACGTGAGGCGCACCGACGGCAATACCCCGCTACGGGGACTAACATTATTATCAGTTCGCTTTCATCATATTAACTGCTCCGAGAGACAAGATGTGGTTTCGTTCACCCGTGAAAAGGACGTAAAAAAGCCGTTCTTCATGCCTTTAAAAGTCATGTGCGTGTCTGCGGAAGTTTGTACACATCAAAGGTTTGCCTTGATCTTTTTGATGGAAATGTAATACGTCCATTTTTTATATAAACCGTTCTACATGAAGCAGATTCTTCATAATCCCAAGGAACCATAAGAAATGACTCTTGACTCCATTCATTTCCAAGACCTTTCCCAGGAATTATGGTAAAACCATTTAATGCCCATCAAATGACATTTCATATTTTCCATACGGAGGTGTGAAGAGATTAATAATTCATTCCTTCTCTGTAACAGGGACACATAACGCAAACATCTGCCTTCTCCAGGAGACCTACTTATCGAAGTCATCAAACCCGGAGCGGGCTCCAGATGATCTCAGATCTGTTCTTAAGGGGATCACACCATGAAACTTTTGCCTCCTTTATAACACGTTGAAGAGAACCTCGGTACTAACGGATGGCTTAAATACCCTTTTTATTTCTGTTATATATATCAGAGACGATACTATAATTTCTTTTGTTGTGGTAAAAGTTTAAAGTAGGTCCCTTTGTCATCGAAGCGTCACTGTCCGCAAGCAAGTGATGACGGGACCCATCTTGGTTAACTGTCAATTTTAGTTTTAATATAACAGGAAACAACATTAGTCTTTTCCTTCAATACTGATCTATGTGAATCTTTAGGCAGGTCTCCGAAACAGCTGAATGTGACAACCTATCTTTGTTGAAAAGAACAATTTCCTTTCTCATTTCAATGTCCTGGCTGAAATGTGGGGTGAGGTCAGAGGTCAATAACCGACTGCTGCATTTTGGCAGAGGCCAAGAAAGAGCTTTGTCGATAGTGTCTGGAACTAATTAATTTAAAAGTTAGGAAATTATCCCTACGGTTGCTTACTGTTCCATATCACTTAGGATTGATTGAGTCGTGATATCTGCTAATGAGAAAAATTAGCATTGATGATATTCAATCTTCTGTAACTATCACCATGGGAAAGTATGTAATAAGTGAAAGGAATATTAGGATTGGAATGTAAAATTTAGGCCAAAGGCCAAGTGCTGTGACCTATGAGGTCATTCAACGCTGAAAAGGAAATTGAGAGCAACGGAGGTTTTCGAGGTAATCAGAGGAAGACCTCCCAGTTGCATTGTGGTTAGGAGAGGGTTAATGAAAGTAAGACGGAAGAAAGAGAATATGAAGCGTTGAGTACAGTAAAAGGAATGAAATGGGTTGCAGCTTGGGGCCGAAGAGACGCTGCAAAGAGCTTGAAGTACCATCCCATTAAGGGGATCAGTGAAATATGATACGCTGATGCTCATTTCCAACCATTATACGAATTGTCATAAAAATCAGGGAAACCAATAAGCCCGATCTCAATTTCGGAAGCAGAAATCGATGGAGAACATCAGCCTCTTACCTTTCTTCTCAATAGTTATTAAGAAGGGCACACATTGTCATTTCACATCATATATCTTGTAGTCGCTAGAATGACGGTTATTTCTGTCATGATTCATGTTATAGGTCTGTATCACACTAGCAAGCAATCTGGTCACGCTTTTTTTTAGACTCCCCAGTGTGGTCTGTCAGTAGTGAGTTGTGTGCGCATTCGGTTATGAACCGTCTTGTTCAGCTCTGTTTGGCTCAGGTCCTAAAATTTAGAGGCTGTAGCTGCTGGGACGAGCTCTCTCTCTCTCTCTCTCTGTCTCTCTCTCTCTCCTCTCTCTCTCTCTCTCTCTCTCTGCGCGATCATTCCGTGGCGGAGGCAATTAACTATATTAGCAGAGTTTTAATACTCGGGTTTCGAGCACTTACCAGCACTCTTTGTCACGAATAAAATAAACTGAGGTGGAAAGAGAGAGAGTCCCAGAGTAGCGTATCCACTTAGTTAGGAATTGCAGAAAGGCAGTAACGACAGAACCGTTACTTTTGGTGCTCATTTGCCAAGACATGACAAAAACAAACACAATTATTCATATATTATAGTTGTATCTGATGACAAACACACTATCAATCTGCAGACGGCAATAAGATGTCCGCAATACCAGTGGTCGCTCGATTAGTTAAACTTGTCAGTCATTGGATGGGTGATCAACATGATAAAGACAGATGGACGCCGTTGGAACATATATGCCGCTTGAACAACAATGGGACAGGACTTGGGGCTACCAACTTAATCCCATTAGGACTAGATGAACCCTGGAAGGATAACACCACCCGGCTCTACTATATATATAATGTATACATACACACACACGAGTACACATAACCCCGGTCGTGTCCACCACATTGTCTAAAATACATCAGGCATTTAAAACGCTGAGCTCTTAGAAGAGTGCCCTCAAAAGAACCCCGTTCTTGCCCTGGAATCGAACCTGGTTCTCCTCGCTTGGAAAGCGACAAGCCTTACCATTCACACTTCGAAAAGTACTATGAAAGCGATCGATCTGTCAGTGAAATTAGAGGCAAAGATTTTTGGGAACAAAAGCAACGGAAGAAGAATAATGTAATATGACGACGACTTCAATTCAACAGAGGTTATCAGATTAAGTGAGGAGTTCTTCCGTACAGGAAAAATCCTTTGGTGCGCTGCTCACATTTTTAATTATTCATTTGCTTATTCGTTTCTTAACCACTGGAGAAAGCCGAGATTTTATTTTCTACGCCATTTTGTTCACACTGATGACAGAAAGTTGTATTCTATTAATTATCAGAATATATAATGTAGGTCACCTTTTCGTTATGTTTACTGTAAACTCCAAAAGTGAGTTTGTGACATTTGATAATACCGAAAATATACAAGCTTAGACAGGATTCAAACTACTCATACAGCCTCTCTCTTTCTCTCTCTCAATTTCTTAATTGTTTGTTTGTATGGTGTTTTTACGTTGCTTGGAACCAGTGGTTATTCAGCAACGGGACCACCGGCTTTACGAGACTTCCGAACCACGTCGAGATTTCTTAATTGGTAGTGCTTAGCATTCAACTAACCTAATACGATTCCATGGAATGAGAAAACGGAGGGTGGGCTGGGTGGGGGTGAGGGGAGGGGTACGGAGTTATTCCTCACAATTTGTATTATCATCATTTACAAACTATTACTGATACCAACTCGGTGATGTTAAATTCCTATGACTTAAATCAAGATTAAAAATACAAGCACAAGATTGGCGAGGAATCATAACGAAAACCAGAGAGAGAGAGAGAGAGAGAGAGAGGAGAGAGAGCGAGAGAGAGAGAGAGAACGACTGGTATTCAGAATGGAATGATTTCAGCAGAGACAGCATGTCATTTAAAAAGGTGACGTATAGCTTCCAGGAGGCCATTCTTTGGCGGCAAGCATGAAAATAAAGGAGCCATCTCTAGCGGGTGGGTCGATGAAACTCCTCTAATTGTATGCTAGCAAAGGAGACAGCTTGCAAGATGCGGACCATCGTTGGAATTCGAACGAACGTCGACTTTCTTTTGGGCGGTAAAGTTTTGCACTGATTCTTGTCAACAGGATCTCCAGTTCTTTTGTTGTGAGTATAATTTTTTTTCGTATCGTTTCCAATGTTGTTTTTCCTACGTTGTGAATTCATGCAAAGGGAAGCATTATAATAATTCTGATCTGACTGCTGTTGCCTAACGAAGTCATTTTTTCCTTTCTGATATCTCTCTCTCTCTCTCTCTCTCTCTCTCTCTCTCTCTCTCTTCGCAAACGTTTCTTTCTCGGTCTCTCCCTCTAATTCTTCTTTCCTTTATCTCTCTCTCTCTCTCCCTAATTCTTCTTTCGTTTATTTCCCTCAATACTTATTTTCGACTTATTTCAAACGACAGAAACGAGGAAACGGTGCTGCAGCTCTACACATCAATAGTTAGACCTCATCTTGAATATGCTGTACAGTTTTGGTCACCAACACTAAGAAAGGACGTAAATAGATTAGAAAGAGTACAAGCAAGAGCCACAAAGTTAATTCCATTCATCAGGCAAATAGGTTACCAAAGACGGCTATAGAGAGCCTGAACAAGTATGACTTAGAAACACGACGATTGGGAGGACAACTAATAGAAACATTTAAAATACTGAAAGGCAAAACAAAATTAGAGAGTAGCCTATTTACGTTAAACGAAACCCAGTCAAGAAATAATGGATGGAAACTAGAACTGGAGAGATACAACACATCCCATTGTGGGAACTTCTTTACATACAAGATATGTAACACGTGGGATTAACTGCCACCAGAAGTTGTAAACAGCAACGGTGTGGACGAGTTTAAAAGAAAGTTAGACAAAATCATTAGGACACTGTGAATGAACAGGAAAACATGCTAGTAGTAGATACAAGTGAGCACATGATGTCTCCTCGGATGGACTATAAATTCTTTGAAATATCCTAACCTTTGAAACTCTCTCTCTCTCTCTCTCTCTCTCTCTCTCGATAACAGGCGCATCAGTGCTCAACGAAGCATTGACAAAACATAATTACGTCCAAACAAATAACGTACAAACCAGACAAATTATCTTTACAGGCGCATAAACAGAGAGAGAGAGAGAGAGAGAGAGAGAGAGAGAGAGAGAGAGAGAGCAGCAGCAGCAATACTGTTAGATATTAACAGGTAGAATCATTTACACTCCAGCTGTCGTTATAAAGGCTAATGACATCCATGACAATAGAACTGAAGACATTACAGGTAATACTGGCGATAATAATAATAATAATAATAATAATAATAATAATAATAATAATAATAATAATAATAATAATAATAATAATAATATTTGATAAGTTTCAAGAACTGAAAATAGAATTAAGAAGGATATGGGATATGCCCTTGGATATTGTACCCATAACCATAGGGACACTAGGCACGATTCCAAGATCCCTGGAAAGGCACCTGGAAAAATTAGATGCTGAAGTAGCTCCAGGACTCATGTAGAAGAGTGTGCTCCTAGAAACAGCGCACATAGTAAGAAAAGTGATGGACTCCTATGGAGGCTGGATGTAACCCGGAACCCCACACTATAGAAACTACCAGAAAAAATAAAAAATAATAATAACATAATAATTATAAAGCTATGAGACTAATTTTAACATAAATTGAAACATAACATGATGGTGACTATATTAAAAACAATATCAAGAGATAAAAGTTATAAGTATAAATAAAAATTGCTAAAATCATCTCGTGACAAACATATTTTTCAACTAAATCCGGGGGAAAAAAGTGTGAAGCATTTTACTCAGCTATGGATTCATTCATTAAATAGCTCTATCTCTCTCTCTCTCTCTGTATATATATATATAATATATATATATATATATATATATATATATATATATATATATATATATATATATATTATATATATATATCATGTCGTCGGACTTCAATTCTGACAGCTAAGAGAGAGAGAGAGGAGAGAGAGAGAGGGATGACCTACAATTATTATCATCTGCTTCCTTCCCAGAGCACGCCACTTATTTGAGGGAAGAGTTAATGAAAGTCCGCCAGAAATAAATGTTGTGCTTAACCTGACAGTCCATCCCTCAGGTTGGTTCACGTGTAATGGTCCTTAATGAGTTTGCTCGCTTGAACGTGTACCTGGAAGTCTGCTTTACGCTCCCAAGTTCCGACGGCTTAGAATGCTCGTAGTTTCCGACAGTTTGTTTGCTCACAGTTTTAAGCAGTTTTATGCTCAAGGGTCAAATAGCATTGCAAGAAGTAGTCTCCGTAAATAGTAAATATTTGTAAGATGCCGTGACTATACTGAGTAATATATATATATATATATATATATATATATATATATATATATATATATATATATACATTTCACAGCACACACCACACACACACACACATATATATATATATATATATATATATATATATATATATATATATATATATATATATATATATATATAAAGGCCTATACTGGATACACGTTGGAACGTATATATAGTTTTCTACGGGACTTTTTATTTTCATAGTACACTATCCAGATTTAAGTAAGACATCCATGAGTGTATATATATATATATATATATATATATATATATATATATATATATATATATATATATATATATACATATGATGCTTAAAAAATCACTGTAGATGCACGTGACTTCATAAATAAGCGAATCCCACAGAAAAATGATAGTCAGAAATCCAAGCGCTTTCGTCTTTACTCAGACATTGTCAAGGAGTTAATGAAAGTACAATTGGAGAGAAAGGTCTCAGGTACAAAACAAGATCAAGAATACCAGATGGTTAATTGTCAAAAGGGTAAAAATTACAAAAGAGTAATCCAGGATTATCGGATATCATACGGTCACACAACCTAACCGAAATTACAAAGTACCTTTGCAGTCCAAAACATTTAAAAACTGAAATATATTAATTTTGTTGCTTTTATTTATCTACAGCTTTTTTCATAATGAAAGCATCAAGTTTAAATAAACCAAGACTTAAATTTAGAACATTTCTATTATTTGACTTGATGAAACAAGATTCCATGATATTCCTTTTAACTGAGTCATTACATGGGATTAAGGCTCTTGCTTGACTCCAGTTAATAGGATGGTCTAAATCTCTCATATGTACGAATAATGCATTCGATATTTTGCCCAGTTCTCACAGAATATTGATGTTGTTTGAGACGTTGTGAAAGAGATTTACCGGTTTGTCCGTAATAGACTTTTATCACACTTTTTGCAAGGAATTTCATATATGCAGCCTGAAGATCTTTAGGAGAATTTTTTATTATTAAACTCATGACATTAATATTACTGAAAACAACATTAATGTTAAAAAGCTTTAAAATTCTAGGAATATCTAAAAACCTTTCATCATAAGTTAATTTTAGAATGTTATGCTTACTAAATTCAAGTTTGTCATTAGTTGAATAAAATGTTTTTCTAGCTCTTTTCCATGCACATCTACAAAAGTCCTTGGGTATTTAAGTTTCAATGCAATATCATAATAGTTTTAATTTCAGCTTCAATAAACTGCGGGCTACAGACACGTAAAGCCCTTAGGAAAAATCCCAGAAAAAACAGAGAATTTAACATTTTTGATGTGATTGGATGAGTAATGAACAAAAGAGGTAATGTTAGTTGATTTTCGAAAGACTGAAAAGGTGAAATTTCTATCATTTCTATGGACAGTTACATCAAGAAAATTCAAATTACAATTTCTTTCTTCCTCTACAGTAAATTTTATAGAAGGGGACTAAATTATTGAGATTATTTAAGGAATTCCTGGAGATTTTCGTGAACTGGCCAAATACAGGAGATATCATCCACATATCTAAACCAAATAACTTTTTGGGGCAAAATTCTTGGTAAGAGTTTTGTCTCAAAAAATTCCATGTAAATATTGCTAAGGACAGGAGATAAGGGATTACCCATAGCCATGCCAAACTTTTGTACAAAAAATTCCCCATTAAAACAAAATTTACTATCTTTGATACATAACCTTATGAGACTAATGAGGTTTGCTACACTTAAGGGAATGTCATGACGCTCTAATTCCTCTTCCAAATATTCAAGTAAGTCATCTACAGGCACTTTTGTAAAATAAAGAGACAACATCAAAACTAACCATATTAAAATCAAAATTCAAATTTAAACTATTCAATTTGTTTATAAAATCAACATTGTTTTAAACATTCGTGTTAGAAATGTTTCCTACCCCCAAAGGAGTAAGAATTTTTACAAGCCATTAGATAAATTATACGTAACTGAGCCCACTGAAGTAATGATTGGTCTGATAGGGTTATTGATTTTATGTGTCTTGACTAAACCGTACATATAAGGTAGGGAGGCGCATTGCGGTATAAACTGTTTAATTAAATGGTCAAAGCCCTTCAAAATGGATTTAATTTGTTTATTAAAATGGGAGTTCACTGTCTGTGTAGGGTCAGACCTCAGTTTCGTATAAGTATCAGTATCATTTAGCAATGTCATTATTTTACTTATATAGTCACTTTTATTCATTATTACCACTGCATTAGATATATATATATATATATATATATATATATATATATATATATATATACATATATATATATATATAGACATGTATATTGACTTGAAAACACAACAGTATTGATGCGTTTCTCCAGACCTTATTGGGAACAAAATTAAGATGGGTACTTGGCCTTTTAAGTATTCTTTACTTTTTAACATTACAGAAAGGAAACAAGGAGATATACTAAATGGATTAGAATAAAAATTGGATAAACCTTTCGTGGAAATTTTTTCGTTATGAGAAGTTTAAGAAGCCATCAAATTGAACGCATGTAAACACACACACACACACGTGTAAATACATACGTAAATATATATATATATATATATATATATATATATATATACATATGTATATATATATATATATACATATTTTATATATATATATATATATATATATATATATATATATATATATTATGTTCAGTTACGAAATCTTTTATTTATACTGTATTGTCCACTTTTTCATCAGCTTTACTTCCCAAAAGAGGATTACCAACTTACAGTCACAGAACAAAGGCCACTAATTATCGATAACTATTATTTTTTCTCTGCATGATCAGGCACTTCGCCCCCCCTCCCCCCACCAAAGCGTTGAAAATGCGAGAGAGAGGGACGTTTGTCTCTTCCATTGTCATGAG
>NC_087200.1:21697451-21699951 GCF_015104395.2 Macrobrachium nipponense | reverse complement strand
TTTCACAAGGCACATAAGCTCGAAGACAGAAATGTTGAGCGCGAGCAAACCTCGCAAATGAGACACAAAGAAACATCAGCCTTCAGAATGAGGTCCTGATGCTAAAAGACCGAGCTCAGTCGTTAGAGTCAGCGCTGCTCCATAAGGAATCTCAACTGAACTTGGCAACAGAAGCTCTCAACAATGAGAGAGCGAAAAATCAGATCACCTGTGCAGAACTTCAAATATTGAGGAACTGGGTCACAGAATTAGGAGGTGAAAATGCTGTGATTAAGGAAGATTTGAAGAATACATGTCTGGATATTACTTTGCTCAGGAAAGAGTTAGGAGACGAACAAGAGAAGACCCAGGTTTTAAAGAATGAAGTCCAGGTACTGAAGAAATGGGTCTCGGAATTAGGAGGCCAAAATACCAATCTTAAAGAAGACTTGGAAGAAGCCCTCCTGGAAGTGACCACACTCAAGAACTCGCTGTTAGATGAGAAAAGGGATGCTCTCCATCACAGGAAGGAGATGGAGAACTTACTGGAGGAGGAAAAGACAAGACAAGAAAAACTGGAAGTTGCCCTCAATCACGGAAAGGAACTGGAGAGAGAAAGGAGTGAAATGAGTACTGCTTTTCCAGGAGAGGCTAAAAGAAAGGACAATGAGAGAGAGAAGCTAAGGGAACAGATGGAACAGCTGCAGCACAACTTGGAAAGGGCCATGCAAGAACAGCATAACTTGGAGAGCTCTTTAAAACATGCAGAAGCAGAGCTCTCATCTTTGAAGAGGGCAGAAAGCATAAACCTCCGTGAACTGGAAGAACTTGGGAAAGAATGTGAAAGTTTGAGAGAAAAGTGTAGGATGCAGGAGGAGAATAAAATTAAGAACGACAACGTGTCAGGGGACCATCTAAGGACACAGGAAGAAGAACTGAGGAATCAAGATAAGTACATGCTAATGGCACTCCTCCATGGGACTGCACAAAGGAACTTTCATTTGGAACACATTGAACTGGAACGAAGAAACAACAGCGAAGACATGGCTCCAGAAAACTGTGCTGAAACAAGAGATGGAAGAAAAGACCATGTCAATGGTGAGGACCTACATGAACAAGTGAGGAGAGTAGAAGAGGAACAGTACATGAAGTACTCCAATGCCCAACGAGAAAAGAAGGACTATGGAAAACAGTGGGAGGTCCTATCGCAGATGGTGGAGGATCTTCTTCAGGGAGACAAACAAAAAAATTGCTAAGGAAGCAATAAAATGAACTTGTGGGTCCAAAAGCAAGAGGCCTAATCCAAAGCAGCAGTTGAGGAAGGAAAGACAGCACAGGTGATTGCAATGCCAGTCACCAGCAGCTGATGTAGGAATTTTGGCTGGCTGTGTAAATTGGAGTCTGCAGGCCTCAAGACATTCCAAAGGGCTGTGTGGATGAGTCACAGGATGGCTTGACGATAGTGTCGTCGATGCACCTCTGGTGGCATGGGAGGGACTCCAAGATCCTTCCTAGGTTCCTCTGAAGGTGTTCCCCCACATCTTCCGAGGTTCCTTTGAAGGTGTTCCCCCACATCTTCCGAGGTTCCTCTGAAGGTGTTGCCCCACATATTCCGAAGTTCATCTGAAGGTGTTCCCCACATCTTCCGATGTTCCTCTGAAGGTGTTCCCCCACACCTCACGAGGGTCCTCTGAAGGCGTGTCAGGAGTTTCACCCTAGCTGCCTTTGGTGTGCGTTCGACAATACAGTCGTCAGACCAGTCTGTGGCTCATTCATTTGGCTCTTGGAGTTGTCTGGATATCGTTGGTCAAGCTTCTCTCCTTATGGAAATCAGTAGCAGTCATAACAATCCTAAACACTTACTCTCATCATGGAAAATATCTGCACCTTTTGGATGGTGGCCTGTTCCCTTAGGAAAATCAGCCTCAGTCAGATACACTTCACAGTTGGGTATACCACCTCGAGACAAAGGCTACTTAGCCCTGTTATCGAAACTGGATTTCTGAACACCTTTGGGATGGTGGCCTGTTTCCTTAAGGAAATCAGTTGTAGTCAGGTCCACTTCAGGGTTGGGTATACCAGCTCGAGACAAAGGCTATTTAGCCTCTGTTATCGAAACTGGATTTCTGCCCACCTTTTAGACGGTGGCCTATATCCTTGAGGATATCAGTTGTAGTCAGGTCCACTTCAGAGATGGATATGCCAGCTCCAGACAAAGGCTACTTAGCCTCTGTTATCGAAACTGGATTTCTGCCCACCTTTTGGATAGTGGCCTGTTTCCTTGAGGAAATCAGTGTAGTCAGATCCACTTTAGGGTGGGTATACAGCTCGAGATAAAGGCTTCTTAGCCTATGTTATCGAAACTGGATTTCTGCAACCGGTTTTGGATGGTGGCCTGGTGTTTCCCTTGAGGAAATCAGGTGTAGTCAGGTCCACTTTAGGGTTGGGTTTATATACCAGCTCGAGACAAAGGCTTCTTAGCCTCTGTCATCGAAACTGGATTTCTGCCCAAATTTGGATA
>NC_087200.1:21690597-21696951 GCF_015104395.2 Macrobrachium nipponense | reverse complement strand
AAACAGGCCGCCATCCAAAAGGTGGGTAGAAATACAGTTTCGATGACAGAGGCTAAGTAGCTTTTGTCTCGAGCTGGTATACCCAACCCTCAAGTGGACCTGATAACAACTGATTTCTTTAAGGAAACAGGTCACCATGCAAAAGGGAGGCAGAAATCCAGTTTCGATGACAGAGGCTAAGTAGCCTTTGTCTCGAACTGGTATACCCAACCCTGAAGTGGACCTGACTACAACTGATTTCCTTAAGGAAAAAGGCCACCATCACGAAGGTGGGCAAAAATCCAGTTTCGATGACAGAGGCTAAGTAGCCTTTGTCTCTAACTGGTATACCCAACCTTGAAGTGGACCTGACTACAAATGATTTCCTTAAGGAAAAAGGCCACCATCCAAAAGGTGGGCAGAAATCCAGTTTCGATAACAGAGGCTAAGAAGCCTTTGTCTCAAGCTGGTATACCCAACCCTGGGGTGGACCTGACTGAGACTGATTTCCTTAAGAAAACAGGCCACCATCCAAAAGGTGGGCAGAAATCCGGTTTCGATAACAGAGGCTAAGTAGCCTTTGTCTTGAGCTGGTATACCCAACCCTGAAGTGGACCTGACTGAGACTGACTTCCTTAAAGAAACAGGCCACCATCCAAAAGGTGAGCAGAAATCCAGTTTCGATGACAGAGGCTAAGTAGCCTTTGTCTGGAGCTGGCATACCCATCTCTGAAGTGGACCTGAATACAACTGATATCCTTAAGGAAACAGGCTACCATCCAAAAGGTGGGCAGAAATCCAGTTTCGATGACAGAGGCTAAGAAGCCTTTGTCTCGAGCTGGTATACCCAACCCTGAAGTGGACCTGACTACTACTGATTTCCTTAAGGAAACAGGCCACCATCCAAAAGGTGAGCAGAAATCCAGTTTCGATGACAGAGGCTAAGTAGCCTTTGTCTCGAGCTGGTATACCCAACCCTGAAGTGGACCTGACTACTACTGATTTCCTTAAGGAAACAGGCCACCATCCAAAAGGTGAGCAGAAATCCAGTTTCGATGACAGAGGCTAAATAGCCTTTGTCTCAAGCTGGTATACCCAACCCTGAAGTGGACCTGACTACTACTGATTTCCTTAAGGAAACAGGCCACCATCCAAAAGGTGAGCAGAAATCCAGTTTCGATGACAGAGGCTAAGTAGCCTTTGTCTCGAGCTGGTATACCCAACCCTGAAGTGGACCTGACTACAACTGATTTCCTTAAGGAAACAGGCCACCATCCAAAAGGTGGGCAGAAATCCAGTTTCGATGACAGAGGCTAAGTAGCCTTTGTCTCGAGCTGGTATACCCAACCTTGAAGTGGACCTGACTACAACTGATTTCCTTAAGGAAACAGGCCACCATCCAAAAGGTAGGCAGAAATCCAGTTTCGATGACAGAGGCCAAGAAGCCTTTTTCTCGAGCTGGGATACCCAACCCTGAAGTGGACCTGACTACAACTGATTTCCTTAAGGAAACAGGCCACCATCCAAAAGGTGGGCAGAAATCCAGTTTCGATTACAGAGGCCAAGAAGCCTTTGTCTCGAGCTGGTATACCCAACCCTTGAAGTGGACCTGACTACAACTGATTTCCTTAAGGAAACAGACCACCATCCAAAAGGTGGGCAGAAATCCAGTTTCGATGACAGAGGCTAAGAAGCCTTTGTCTCGAGCTGGTATACCCAACCCTGAAGTGGACCTGACTACAACTGATTTCCTTAAGGAAACAGGCCACCATCCAAAAGGTGGGCAGAAATCCAGTTTCGATGACAGAGGCTAATTAGACTTTGTCACGAGCTGGTATACCCAACCCTGAAGTGGACCTGACTACAACTGATTTCCTTAAGGAAACAGGCCACCATCCAAAAGGTGGGCAGAAATCCAGTTTCGATGACAGAGGCTAAGAAGCCTTTGTCTCGAGCTGGTATACCCAACCCTGAAGTGGACCTGACTACAACCGATTTCCTTAAGGAAACAGGCCACTATCCAAAATTTGGGCAGAAATCCAGTTTCGATGACAGAGGCTAAGAAGCCTTTGTCTCGAGCTGGTATACCCAACCCTAAAGTGGACCTGACTACAACTGATTTCCTCAAGGAAACAGGCCACCATCCAAAAGGTGGGCAGAAATCCAGTTTCGATAACATAGGCTAAGAAGAAGCCTTTATCTGTCGAGTTGGGGCTGTATACCCAACCCTAAGTGGACCTGACTACAACTGATTTCCTCAAGGAAACAGGCCACTATCCAAAAGGTGGGCAGAAATCCAGTTTCGATAACAGAGGCTAAGTAGCCTTTGTCTGGAGCTGGCATACCCATCTCTGAAGTGGACCTGACTACAACTGATATCCTCAAGGATATAGGCCACCGTCTAAAAGGTGGGCAGAAATCCAGTTTCGATAACAGAGGCTAAATAGCCTTTGTCTCGAGCTGGTATACCCAACCCTGAAGTGGACCTGACTACAACTGATTTCCTTAAGGAAACAGGCCACCATCCCAAAGGTGTTCAGAAATCCAGTTTCAATAACAGGGGCTAAGTAGCTTTTGTCTCGAGGTGGTATACCCAACTGTGAAGTGTACCTGACTGAGGCTGATTTTCCTAAGGGAACAGGCCACCATCCAAAAGGTGGGCAGATATCCAATTTTGATGAGAGAGTAAGTGTTTAGGATTGTTATGACTGCTACTGATTTCCATAAGGAGAGAAGCTTGACCAACGATATCCAGACAACTCCAAGAGCCAAATGAATGAGCCACAGACCGGTCTGACGACTGCATTGTCGAACGCACACCAAAGGCAGCTAGGGTGAAACTCCTGACACGCCTTCAGAGGACCCTCGTGAGGTGTGGGGGAACACCTTCAGAGGAACATCGGAAGATGTGGGGGAACACCTTCAGATGAACTTCGGAATATGTGGGGCAACACCTTCAGAGGAACCTCGGAAGATGTGGGGGAACACCTTCAAAGGAACCTCGGAAGATGTGGGGGAACACCTTCAGAGGAACCTAGGAAGGATCTTGGAGTTCCTCCATGCCACCAGAGGGTGCATCGACGACACTATCGTCAAGTCATCCTGTGACTCATCCACACAGCCCTTTGGAATGTCTTGAGGCCTGCAGACTCCAATTTACACAGCCAGCCAAAATTCCTACATCAGCTGCTGGTGACTGGCATTGCGATCACCTGTGCTGTCTTTCCTTCCTCAACTGCTGCATTGGATTAGGCCTCTTGCTTTTGGACCCACAAGTTCATTTTATTGCTTCCTTAGCAATTTTTTTGTTTGTCTCCCTGAAGAAGATCCTCCACCATCTGCTGATAGGACCTCCCACTGTTTTCCATAGTCCTTCTCTTTTTCGTGGGCATTGGAGTACTTCATGTACTGTTCCTCTTCTACTCTCCTCACTTGTTTCATGTAGTCCTCACCATTGACATGGTCTTTTCTTCCATCTCTTGTTTCAGCACAGTTTTCTGGAGCCATGTCTTCGCTGTTGTTTCTTCGTTCCAGTTCAATGTGTTCCAAATGAAAGTTCCTTTGTGCAGTCCCATGGAGGAGTGCCATTAGCATGTACTTATCTTGATTCCTCAGTTCTTATTCTTCCGTGTACTTAGATGGTCCCTGACACGTTTGTCGTTCTTTAATTATATTCTCCTCCTGCATCCTACACTTTTCTCTCAAACTTTCACATTCTTTCCCAAGTTCTTCCAGTTCACGGAGGTTTATGGCTTTCTGCCTCTTCAAAGATGAGAGCTCTGCTTCTGCATGTTTTAAAGAGCTCTCCAAGTTATGCTGTTCTTGCATGGCCCTTTCCAAGTTGTGCTGCAGCTGTTCCATCTGTTCCCTTAGCTTCTCTCTCTCATTGTCCTTTTCTTTTAGCCTCTCCTGGAAAAGCAGTCTCATTTCACTCCTTTCTCTCTCCAGTTCCTTTCCGTGATTGAGGGCAACTTCCAGTTTTTCTTGTCTTGTCTTTTCCTCCTCCAGTAAGTTCTCCATCTCCTTCCTGTGATGGAGAGCATCCCTTTTCTCATCTAACAGCGAGTTCTGAGTGTGGTCACTTCCAGGAGGGCTTCTTCCAAGTCTTCTTTAAGATTGGTATTTTGGCCTCCTAATTCCGAGACCCATTTCTTCAGTACCTGGACTTCATTCTTTAAAACCTGGGTCTTCTGCTTGTCGTCCTAAACTCTTTCCTGAGCAAAGTAATATCCAGACATGTATTCTTCAAATCTTCCTTAATCACAGCATTTTCACCTCCTAATTCTGTGACCCAGTTCCTCAATATTTGAAGTTCTGCACAGGTGATCTGATTTTTCGCTCTCTCATTGTTGAGAGCTTCTGTTGCCAAGTTCAGTTGAGATTCCTTATGGAGCAGCGTGACTCTAACGACTGAGCTCGGTCTTTTAGCATCAGGACCTTATTCTGAAGGCTGATGTTTCTTTGTGTCTCATTTGCAGAGGTTTTGCTCGAGCTCACAATTTCTGTCTTCGAGCTTATGTGCCTTGTGAAAAGCGCTCTCCAGTTCCATGTCTTTGTCAACATAATTGCTGGAAGAAGCTTCGTATTCTCTTTCCTCGTCGTCTCTCTTCTTCAGCACAAGATCCTTCTCCTCCAGCGAGTCTCCGAGACGTTACGGTATCCAAGAGCTCTTTGTGTAAGCTCTCCATGATGTCAGCTCGGCCTGTAGCCAGTTCAAAATATTCTTCCAGCTTACGGTTTTTAGATTGCAACTGTTCATTTTTTTTCATTTTCATTGTTCAATGTCCACTTCTCTTTTCAGTTCTGTCTCTGCAGTTTGCTGCTTTCCTATGAGGATATCCTTGTCAAGTATTTGGTTTCGAAGCCATGCAATCTCGTCCTTAGCCTCGTTCAGCAGGCTTTCTAGTTTTCCTCCGTGAACTTGACTGGCTTCCAGGTCCTCAGCTAACCTCTTTCGTTCTTCATCCAGTTGGTATGGATGTTGTTTCAGGAGCTGGTCTTCTTTGCTGGTGTCTTCCTGTTCGCATTTCCTCCTCCTCCTCCTCCTCCTTCGCGTCTTCCTTGGTGGGTTCGAGCTCTTCTGTTTCCAAAATTTCCTTTTCTTCCTCCTCCTCCTCCTCATTGGAATCGTCATCAGAGCTGTCAAGTTCCACTTCCTCCTCCTCCTCCTCCTCCTCCTCCTCCTCCTCAACGTCATCAGCAGAATTGTCTAGTTCCTCCTTCTCCTCCTCCTCAACGTCATCATCAGAGTTGTTGAATTCCTCCTCTTCCTCCTCGTCGTCGTCGTCGTCGTCGTCGTCGTCGTCTTCGTAATCAAAGTTGTCGATTTCTTCCTCTTCCTCCTCAGAGCTTTCCAGATCTTCGGTCAGAAGAACTGGTTCCAGGATGGGTACTTCCAGGTCGTCCTCCTCACGGTCAAGGGCATCGGTTCCAATGAGTTTCCGCCTCCAGCAAGCAACAACAGCCAGCAACGCCGGGAGAACCACCGCCATCAAGGCCATCCAGGGGATAGCGCTGGCGAGGGCCGACGTCTCAATGCCTAAGCCGTTGGGTGGTCGTGTTTCCACGACCTCTGGGGCCCAAGACTCAACGATGCCGACGTGAGGAAGATCTCCCAGAGAGTGTCCGTTCAGTCCGTGACAGCAGGGTAAGCAGTATAGATCAATTGCGACGAATACGAGCACATACAAAGCTAGCATTTGTACAATGGGAAACATTCTGCTAATGTTAACCTGATGCTGTAGGTTTCTCCGAGGCTGGTTTTGAATTCTGCCACGTCTTAAATCGTCTCTGGAGACAGGAGGGACGGATCGCGCTTCTGGAAGCGAAGAAGAATCCGTTAGAGAGGAAGACTCCAGCGACGCTCCAGGGATTCCTTCAGAATCCTCGTTGTTCTTGGCTAGTCTCCAGAGAATACGTCTTAATCTTCTTGCTTTTCTGCGTCTTCCTTCTTCCTCTACTTCTTCTTCTTTAGCGAGTGCTCTGGAGACGCCGCATCTGAGGCTCCCTTGTGAAGGATTGGAGCCTCGTTCAAGGAATCCCAAGGAATCCACAGCTGAGATCAAAAGACTAATTTTCCCACCTCTAATATTCTCTTCCTCTTATGTACTTACGCCAGTCTCTTTATTTTTCTATTTTTTCATATTTCTAAAGTTTATTAATGCCATATTTCACTTTGTTGGTTCTGTTTTGTCTTTCGTGAAAGGGTTTCTAGATACTCGTCTTTTCCATTTATTATTATTATTATTTTTTTTTTTTTTTTTTTTTTTTTTTTTTTTGCTCTATCACAGTCCTCCAATTCGACTGGGTGGTATTTATAGTGTGGGGTTCCGGGTTGCATCCTGCCTCCTTAGGAGTCCATCACTTTTCTTACAT
>NC_087200.1:21660597-21680597 GCF_015104395.2 Macrobrachium nipponense | reverse complement strand
GATAATACAAATTGTGAGGAATAACTCCGTACCCCTCCCCTCAACCCCCACCCAGCCCACCCCTTCCTTTTCGTTTTTCTCAATTCCATGGAATCGTATTAGGTTAGTTGAATGCTAAGCACTACCAACTTAAGAAATCTCGACGTGGTCGGAAGTCTCGTAAAGCCGGTGGTCCCGTTGCTGAATAACCACTGGTTCCAAGCAACGTAAAAACACCATACAAACAAACAATTAAGAAATTGAGAGAGAGAAAGAGAGAGGCTGTATGAGTAGTTTGAATCCTGTCTAAGCTTGTATATTTTCGGTATTATCAAATGTCACAAACTCACTTTTGGAGTTTACAGTAAACATAACGAAAAGGTGACCTACATTATATATTCTGATAATTAATAGAATACAACTTTCTGTCATCAGTGTGAACAAAATGGCGTAGAAAATAAAATCTCGGCTTTCTCCAGTGGTTAAGAAACGAATAAGCAAATGAATAATTAAAAATGTGAGCAGCGCACCAAAGGATTTTTCCTGTACGGAAGAACTCCTCACTTAATCTGATAACCTCTGTTGAATTGAAGTTGTCGTCATATTACATTATTCTTCTTCCGTTGCTTTTGTTCCCAAAAATCTTTGCCTCTAATTTCACTGACAGATCGATTGCTTTCATAGTACTTTTCGAAGTGTGAATGGTAAGGCTTGTCGCTTTCCAAGCGAGGAGAACCAGGTTCGATTCCAGGGCAAGAACGGGGTTCTTTTGAGGGCACTCTTCTAAGAGCTCAGCGTTTTAAATGCCTGATGTATTTTAGACAATGTGGTGGACACGACCGGGGTTATGTGTACTCGTGTGTGTGTATGTATACATTATATATATAGTAGAGCCGGGTGGTGTTATCCTTCCAGGGTTCATCTAGTCCTAATGGGATTAAGTTGGTAGCCCCAAGTCCTGTCCCATTGTTGTTCAAGCGGCATATATGTTCCAACGGCGTCCATCTGTCTTTATCATGTTGATCACCCATCCAATGACTGACAAGTTTAACTAATCGAGCGACCACTGGTATTGCGGACATCTTATTGCCGTCTGCAGATTGATAGTGTGTTTGTCATCAGATACAACTATAATATATGAATAATTGTGTTTGTTTTTGTCATGTCTTGGCAAATGAGCACCAAAAGTAACGGTTCTGTCGTTACTGCCTTTCTGCAATTCCTAACTAAGTGGATACGCTACTCTGGGACTCTCTCTCTTTCCTCAGTTTATTTTATTCGTGACAAAGAGTGCTGGTAAGTGCTCGAAACCCGAGTATTAAACTCTGCTAATATAGTTAATTGCCTCCGCCTACGGAATGATGCGCGCAGAGAGAGAGAGAGAGAGAGAGAGAGAGAGAGAGAGAGAGAGAGAGAGCTCGTCCCCAGCAGCTACAGCCTCTAAATTTTAGGACCTGAGCCAAACAGAGCTGAACAAGACGGTTCATAACCGAATGCGCACACCAACTCACTACTGACAGACACACGGGGGAGTCTAAAAAGCGTGACCAGATTGCTTGCTAGTGTGATACAGACCTATAACATGAATCATGACAGAAATAACCGTCATTCTAGCGACTACAAGATATATGATGTGAAATGACAATGTGTGCCCTTCTTAATAACTATTGAGAAGAAAGGTAAGAGGCTGATGTTCTCCATCGATTTCTGCTTCCGAAATTGAGATCGGGCTTATTGGTTTCCCTGATTTTTATGACAATTCGTATAATGGTTGGAAATGAGCATCAGCGTATCATATTTCACTGATCCCCTTAATGGGATGGTACTTCAAGCTCTTTGCAGCGTCTCTTCGGCCCCAAGCTGCAACCCATTTCATTCCTTTTACTGTACCTCCGTTCATATTCTCTTTCTTCCGTCTTACTTTCATTAACCCTCTCCTAACCACAATGCAACTGGGAGGTCTTCCTCTGATTACCTCGAAAACCTCCGTTGCTCTCAATTTCCTTTTCAGCGTTGAATGACCTCATAGGTCACAGCACTTGGCCTTTGGCCTAAATTTTATTTTACATCCAATCCTAATATCCTTTCACTTATTACATACTTTCCCATGGTGATAGTTACAGAAGATTGAATATCATCAATGCTAATTTTTCTCATTAGCAGATATCACGACTCAATCAATCGTAAGTGATATGGAACAGTAAGCAACCGTAGGGATAATTTCCTAACTTTTAAATTAGTTCCAGACACTATCGACAAAGCTCTTTCTTGGCCTCTGCCAAAATGCAGCAGTCGGTTATGACTCTGACCTCACCCCACATTCAGCCAGACATTGAAATGAGAAAGGAAATTGTTCTTTTCAACAAAGATAGGTTGTCACATTCAGCTGTTTCGGAGACCTGCCTAAAGATTCACATAGATCAGTATTGAAGGAAAAGACTAATGTTGTTTCCTGTTATATTAAAACTAAAATTGACAGTTAACCAAGATGGTCCGTCATCACTTGCTTGCGGACAGTGACGCTTCGATGACAAAGGACCTACTTTAAACTTTTACCACAACAAAAGAAATTATATGTATCGTCTCTGATATATATAACAGAAATAAAAAGGGTATTTAAGCCATCCGTTAGTACCGAGGTTCTCTTCAACGTGTTATAAAGGAGGCAAAAGTTTCATGGTGTGATCCCTTAGAACAGATCTGAGATCATCTGGAGCCCGCTCCGGGTTTGATGACTTCGATAAGTAGGTCTCCTGGAGAAGGCAGATGTTTGCGTTATGTGTCCCTGTTACAGAGAAGGAATGAATTATTAATCTCTTCACACCTCCGTATGGAAAATATGAAATGTCATTGATGGCATTAAATGGTTTTACCATAATTCCTGGGAAAGGTCTTGGAAATGAATGGAGTCAAGAGTCATTTCTTATGGTTCCTTGGGATTATGAAGAATCTGCTTCATGTAGAACGGTTTATATAAAAAATGGACGTATTACATTTCCATCAAAAAGATCAAGGCAAACCTTTGATGTGTACAAACTTCCGCAGACACGCACATGACTTTTAAAGGCAAGAAGAACGGCTTTTTTACGTCCTTTTCACGGGTGAACGAAACCACATCTTGTCTCTCGGAGCAGTTAATATGATGAAAGCGAACTGATAATAATGTTAGTCCCCGTAGCGGGGTATTGCCGTCGGTGCGCCTCACGTGGTGCACTATAGGCATTAAAGTACTTAAGGGTCTTTGCAGAGGCCCTGCGGCCCTTAACTGCTCCCACCTCACTAACAGTTGAATCATAGTGCAACTGCTTTGAGGTTTTCTTCCTTTCACGCCTCTCAAACCTTTTACTCTCGATTTCAGTTTCAGCGCTGAATGACCTCATAGGTCCCAGCGCTTCGGCTTAGGCCTAAGTTCTGTATTCTATTCTGTTACACTAATGTTAGTATACAGGTCTAATGAAATTGTTGAACAGTAGATTTTTATAAGTAAGAAAGATATCAAAAGTATGCCGGCCGTAATTCAATTACTCCGCAGGCCAGTATCGCCAAGTAAATGGCTTAGACATGTTACCTTCTCAATTTACTGTATAGCAAACTGTAAGGCAAACCTGTAATATCTTTCACCACAAATTAAGGGACGTAAAAGATCATTGAATTCCCTAAATCAGGTTTCAAGCGTGTGAAATAACAGGAACAAGTGTTAGCCCGTCTTTAATAATGAATAGCTACCTGAGACAATAGCTGGAATTTCCCCCCGTTAAGTAACTTAGAATAAGAGGCTTGCTGGAGAAACACGAGAGTGATCGTGAGGTTAGGAAACGTATCATTTTGAAATTTATTGAGGTGTGATTTGGCTCTTAATGTTTGTCTCAGTTTCGTGTTTCAACACAGGTGTTTCCGGTAGATTGTGTAAGAGACGGTTTTGCAGTGTTTCACGGCTCTGTGAGTGTTGGTGTTACTTGAACACAGAAACAGACACGCACACACTCACATACTCCTTCAAACGGCCATCGCCAAAATTGTACGTATAACAACTACCAGGCAGGTCGTCATCAGCCTATAGTTACGAATGCAAGTATATCTTTATTGTTGTTGATTGACTGAAGTTTTGTTCTCCAGGTACTAAATTCATTTTGCATGATCAAGAGTGCCTCTGAGTCTCGTGAAGTTACAGAACGTGACGATGTCATAAAACACTCTCTCTCTCTCTCTCTCTCTCTCTCTCTCTCTCTCTCTCTCTCTCTCTCGGTCAGTGTATCCTAATGTGCAACTTTCCAGAATTGCACAAGGGAATGCACCGTGTAAAATTTTATTTAAAACATATTTAGCATGATTTTGCCCTTTTATTTTTGCAAAGATATTCGTGTCCTGGTAAAGGGGAAAAGGTCGAGTGTGAGTTAACTTCTGTGAAAACAAGGGTGGATATTATTATTATTATTATATTATTATTATTATTATTATATTATTATTATTATTATTATTATTATTATTATTATTGAAAAGATGAATCCTATTCATATGGCACAAGCCCACTGGGGCCACTGACTTGAAATTCCAGCTTCCAAAGAATATGGTGTGCATTAGAAAGAAGTAACTTTGGCATGAGTCGTAAATGGAGAGTGAATAATGGTTCACTTCTCCAAGCGATAAAGATCTGATTACGATCTTGATCATGAAGGCAACTGCAGAGACTGGTGAAAGCTTAAAATTACTTCCAGAAAAGAAGGAAATTCAGATGAGATGTGAGCAAGGACAATTTTATGGGACTAAATGGAAACCAGGAATATGGCATTAATAGCAAATGGATGTGGAAAAAATCAAGTCTATATCTTAGTTTAACCAGACCACCGAACTGATTAACAGCTCCCCTAGGGCTGGCCCGAAGGCTTCGATATTTTTACGTGGCTAGGAACCAATTGGTTACCTAGCAACGGGACCTACAGCTTATTGTGGGATCCGAACCACATTATACTAAGAAATGAATTTCTAATCACCAGAAATAAATTCCTCTGATTCCACGTTGGCAGAGTGGAGAATCGAACTCGGGACTACCTAGTTAGTAGGCGAGAACGTAACCCACTCGTCCAACGAGGAACCTAATGGATGGTGGAAGACTGGTATTAGTTGATCATATAAATTCCTCTGATTCCACGGTGGCAGAGTGGAGAATCGAACTCGGGACTTCCAAGTCGTTAGGCGAGAACGTAACCCACTCGTCGAACGACGAACCTAATGGATGGTAGAAGACTAGTATTCGTTGATTAGTATATTTGGATGTAAATACAATAGGAGATGGTTAAGATATGAGTGAATCACAGAATAGAGGTAACAAGAAAAGCTGTAGGCTCTACGCCAAAGATTGGGATGAAATCTAGACGAGTCTGTGGAAGGCAAAGGGAGAATGAATGACGGTATTGTTGTTGAATCATAATGAAAATGGAGAATGGACGTTGAATGCCCTTCAATGACAAAGAAGTTGAAGATTTTGGTGTGAATTTATCTCTCAGGATACTGAGGATCTTCAATCATGCGGAAAGGTGATATCCAAGAAGTGCAAAATTGTGGGCAGGAAAGAGCTGAAAGGCGCTGTGTACAGGGGGATTTGATGAGCTGCTGATGAGGACTGCTGTGTTGATGTGTAAAAGAAACAAATGTTTTTTTGTTTTTTTTCCCGCAGGATTCAACGGCGTTTAGAAAAACAAAAAAAAAATACTTGTGATTTATGTTTTTATCTCTGAAAGTCCCCTCATGAGGGAGAGCAGGTTCCTGTTGCACATATATGTAATATAAGTATACTATATACACATTATATATATATCTATATATATATATATATATATATATATATAGATATGATATTATATGTATATAAAATTTCTGACTCACATCGGGATCGAACCCCGATCTCTCAATTGCAAAGCAAGGGCCCACCAGTTGACCCACCACAGGCACCCGGGTCTTTCGTTAGCCAGAAATTTATATCTATGAAACACGTGGTCATGTGTTGATTAGCCCATATATATATATATATATATATATATATATATATATATATATATATATATATATATATATATATTTATTTATTTATTTATTTATTTATATACCTTTTCAAGAAAAGACTGTCCTCTCTACTTTCGTCTGTGTTCACCAATTTGATTTATAAGAAAATTTCTCAAGAGAAGCGAAAGATAGAACAATCTTTTGGCGATCTGGACTTTATTGCCCTAATTTTGAACATGCATGGCAAGTGCTTCTGATAAATAAATGCTTTTTCTCTGCTGTTTTACTATATCATCTATTTGGTTTAAGCGGTTACGACCTTTTGACTAATGTGTTTGCATGAGTACAATGGATATCAATCGTGCGAATGATCTACTAATAATACACATACCATTGTAATTTTAAAAAATCTAATAGTAATGATAACAAGAGCTTATATTAATGTAGAGTAACAAAAATAACCATATCCTCTGCATTCCAAGATTTATTAGTCTGCAGTGTTAACTGTCACACCCATAAGAACTATGCAGCCAGCGACGTTTTGGAGTAGCAGTAAATGCCGTTTGTTATTCTTGGAAGTTTCATTAAAAAAACAATTACAAGGATGTAAGATATAGAAGGAAATTATACTCCAAATATATATATATATATATATATATATATATATATATATATATATATATATATTATATACGTATATATACATATATACATATTTCTCTTTCGTAACTTGATTTCCAGTTCGCCCTCTGAATTATTATATAATCATTTATTTTCCTTTTTGTTTTGGAGATATAATAATTTTAAGCTGTCGAGTGTCCGCTCGGCAGTTGTTGATAATCGCAGGTCAGTTTCTTCTTCCATTCTCTTTGAAAAAACAAAATTATATACTATGATTTTGTCTTAATCATCACACTGCAGAATGTGATGTTGCTTTCAACGGCGGCTAGTTCGCAACAGTACTCGTGATGTCACAGTCCTTGTAGATCTGTACGAATACATACTATATATTATATACATATATATAGTATATATATATATATATATATATATATATATATACATATATATACACACATATATATATATATGTATGTATGTATGCATGTATATATGTATGTATGTATGTGTGTATGTAAAAATGTAAATATATTCTTCTTTTGAAATAGGAAACGTCTCAAGTATAAAAGGCCCGTTAAAACACTCTGGTTTAAAGCTAAGGACTATATTTCGGTGGACTTACTTCCACCCTTATCAAGTAGTAAATGACACAATGAGTTTCATTAGCCAAGGACTATATTTCGGGGCATATCTCCCACTATACATTTCGCTAATGAAACACCTTGTCATTCACTGCTTGATAAGTGTGGAGGTGAGTCCACCGAAATATAGTCTTTAGTTTTAAACCAGAGTGTTTTAATGGGCCTTTTATACTCGAGATATATTATACATATAATGTGCGTGTACACAAAGCTAGGAGACTCAGATTCGACTCAGTGGCAAGACTGGCAAATGGGCAGGTTTTCAGCTAAACACCGATTTTGCTTCTGTTGACCTAACTCAAGCCGTGAATGATTTTACGTGCGCCTAAACAACTGTGTAACCCTAGTAGTACAGTTTATGGCGATATTGTTTAAGCAACAACAACCTGATTAACGACAGAATACCCAAATGCGGGGGTGCATGTGACATTATTTCTCATGTGTTGTACTTATACGCGCAAGAAGACTTGCATACAGTATTAGGATTGACCTTTTGACTTTCCAACTTGCTGGTGTCTGCAATGCAATCTTCTACTGGTAGGGTCTCTGGGCAAATACTTTCTCGTTCGACCATTGATAACCCTAGAAATCAGTTTTGTCAGCTGTGTATCCATCAGAATTAATCGACACAAAAAAGAAAAAAAAATTACAGGAACAGATCAAACCTCACATTTGATGCGTTTTTTTTTTTTTTTTTTTTTTTTTTTTGTTTTTGCCTCCGTGTTTTGGGGGTGGGTCGGGGGGGGGCGGGGGGCGGGTGGGGGCGCTGAATGGTCGAAACCGCAGGCAGAGAAGAGGCCATAAAACTGGGAGAGAAGTGGTTAGTGTAACGAGGGAATCACGACAACCATCCGCTTCATAAAGGAGAAAGAGAGAGAGAGAGAGAGAGAGGGAGGAGTGGCTGTAGGGTGGGAGATGAACCTAGGCAGTAGGGGAGGACCTTAGTTTTTATTACTCTTGATGAAAAGTTTTACGGCGCGAGCTGTCACTTCCCTCCGTGGTTGACGCGCCTAATTAACACCCAGGTAATGATGTGATTACCCCTAAGGTGTTGTCGTTGCGTTGCGGTTTTGCGGGTGGAAATCTTTGCTTTATTGGACTTAGGAAGGATTTAATTTGCGCTATTGTTGTCATTATTATCATGCGCAAATTCTCACGACACCAGCCGAATAGGTCCTTAAATTGCTCGACCATCCCTCTACGCCAAGAGAGAGAGAGAGAGAGAGAGAGAGGAATCCTCAAGAAGAGTAGCATGAAATCAGATGAAAGTTTCTAAGTAAGGACGTTGTGTATGAAATCTATTGTCGAGTTGTCATCTTGTTTTAACAGAAACTTAATTTAACAATGAGTCAGTAATTTCATGGCGAAGCCAAAATTCCATCTCCTTTAATTCATCACATTATCAAAGCGTAGTTAAACGAACTTATTCCGAAATAATTTAAGGATTTTCAAATGTGTTAAAATCATTTCACCTTCTGAGGTATTGAAATTAGTATAAGTCATTTGACTCTGCAACTATAAAGATTTTCTTTATCGGTCGTCAAAAGATATAGGCGATCTTCACTTAACACTGGTCGACAGTACCAGAACACAAACGTTTAAGGAACATTAACGACACATGATTTTTTTTCTTGCTGTTAGGACAAAATGTGCCTTTGTTCTCATCTGCGTCAAAGAGGTGATTTATTAAGAAGGGGATTTATGACCATGTCTTGTTTCCATGTTGCTGCTTTTAAACGGAAAAGTTATCATTTTCTTCCTCTAACTTCTACTTATCTTATTGGCTGTTCAGGTTCTTCCAACTTGTCTTGAAGATAACACTTAGTCCACTTTGTTAATGTACTCTCAGAAATTAGGTATATAAATGTTGCACGTTTCGTTTTTGTCCTAGATATGGAAAAACGGGAAAAGAGTGTATATATATATATATATATATATATATATATATATATATATATATATATATATATATATATATATATATGTGTGTGTGTGTGTGTGGTGTAGAATCTACTTGTCACTTTTTTACCAGATACATATGCAATTGTAATAGCCACAATGCCCTCTCAACTTCTTGAATTCTTTGCTCTTATTTGGATACGCTTGTCACTGCAAAGCCTTGAAGATCCAAGTTCAAAGAAATGTGAAGAAATTGGATGTCTGTACCGGGAAATGAACCCAGGTCCCATAATCACAAAGAGGTCACGTTGCCGACCTGACCACGAGAAGGATATATGTATATATATATATATATATATATATATATATATATATACATATATATATATATATTATATATATATATATATATATATTATGTACATTACCCATGAGTAAGGCTCAATACGAAACTGGATTATAAAAAAATTTTTAAATTCATCATCTTCTCTACATTACTAATATCAAATTCCGGTTCAATATTTTTCACGAAACTCACACATACACACACACATATATATATAGTGTGTGGTCTGAATGTATTATACTATTTCGGCAACGACCATACCGCATTCAGCTAACAACCCGATTCACTGCATGGCCCAGCAGGCACACTGTAGGAATTAACCCAAAATACCGCCATCCTCCTGGAATCTAACTCAGCCCCTTCCGCAAGCAGATCTAGCTATAGTAGATTCACATCAACCGTGCATTTGACGTCTAGGCCAGTCCCTTACGACGCTCCTGATTGGCTGTTGATAAGCCAATTACAGGGCTGGAAAACTCTCACTCTCTCGAGAGAGTCACATAGGTAGGATGCAATGTTCCACCTATCCTGAAGGATACTTTTGAAAGAAGTATCCCACAGGAGAGATGGAACATAGATCCTACCCATGTGAACTCTCAAGAGAGACTGAGCGTTTCCAGCCCTGTGACTGGCTTATCAACAGCCAATCGGGAGCGTCGTAAGGGACTGGCCTTGACATCAAATGCACGGCTGATGTGGATCTACTATAGTATCATGACCACTAATCTAATTCGTTTAGAGACGTCTGGCATAACTTGACCGCATGTAGACCATAAATGAACGCCAAGACGTACGGAGGCGCTATTCGACCTAAACTACAGCATTCTGTTTCGTTTGGGCCAGTTCATTTATACCTGCAAATATCGGTCATGTCTGCGAAGAACTCGACACTGAGGAAGGTTGAGTAGGACTTCGGCGAGATTATCACCGGTCGCTTTGATGCTCTTTTTCGATCTCGAATGAGGCATCTGACCGGAGAATGGAATTAGATACTGAAGTATCCGCGAACACGTTGTGCTGTGGTTCCATATATTACATATATAATATTTCTCTCTCTTCCCTTCTTTTGTACTGCTGTGTACACAGATACGCTTAAGTTGGTCAGGTGGTTATTTCCATTAGTACTTCGCTCTACAGCGGTGCGTTGACCTATAATTGATAACAATTAGATAACCTCGTCACGGCGTCATTCCGAGGGATCGTATTCAAATAGTGCAAAGATGGACTTTGATCCTTTCCAGTGTTAGCTCGTAGCGTGTCATTTGCAACTGCAAACATCGGGTGGGCCAACATTCAGATGCATCGAAGATTCTGTACATTACGTCTTTTACACATGTAACGAATGAAAATGTTTTTAATTCTTGATGATAAAACATTGACATATGTTTGGGAATGACACACACACATATATATATTTGTATATGTATATTATATACATATAGTATATATATAAATATATATATACGATATATGTATTTATTATATTTAAAAATTTTTTAAAACTAGTATATGTGTGTATATATATATTGGGTTTTTTTTGTTTTTTTTTAAAAAAGTGTATCATAAACTCTTACTGACTCTGTATTTAGTCATAATGATAGGTAACATTGTTACATCTCTATGTAGCTAATCTGATATCTACTTTGTGTGTGTGTGTGTGTGTGTGTGTTATTCGCATATCAAATAGGGATGCACCAATACCGATCATTGGCCGATACCGATACCAACTTTTAAAGCCGATACCGATACCTGTTCCCTCCATAACACTGTTTAGGGGAATATATATTGTTACTAAAATCATTCTTGTTCTCTGGTTATTGTATATTAAAGGTTCGAAACATGAAAGGTCATATATTAGGGTTATATAAACAATTTCAAATGCATAAGTTATATTGCAAAATAACATCACGTATAAACTATTAAGTATTTAATCCCTTTATTACCTGGGTACAGTTTGGCTTATATTATGGCTACCATTAGAAGACTTTTAAATATTTAGGCACGTAGTGCTTACTCGAATTCATGGGATGAGGAGCAATCTGAAATCACTCATAAATACTTTTATTCTGAGTTTTAATTTATATATTGGCTAGAAACAGTTAACAGACTTATTTATTTAGATTATGAAAGGTTCTGGCAATGGAGGGGTTAATCCTTTGCCTCATTACAATACATATTGTTTTTATTAAGCAATCCCAAGAACAATGAGATACCGGTACATAAGTAAAAATAAGATTAAGAAAGGACCAGAGTTTGTTTCTCAGTATAGATCAACAAAACATTCAACTCAAAAAAATCACAGATCCTTTTGCAAGTTCCAACTCATACTGGACTTGGACCATCAGAACTAAGTTAAATTTAGAATTTTATTAAAGATAATATTCAATGTAATTATCGTAGAAAGGAAAAGAGGTACAGAAAATTAATATTATGCCAAACTTTATATGGTGGGCTTTGTTAATATATATATTTTAGGAAGCCTAGAAGGATTTTAAATCCCTATACTAATGAAAAAATGTATCGGCTGCTATCGGCCAGAAATTCAACAATACCGATACCACAAAAATTAGCCGATACCACCGATACCGATACTTGGGTACATCCCTTCATTAAACAGTATCCATTAGAAACAGATTTGAGTCGGGATGTACATTCTCTGCCAAATTTTTTATGTAAGGATTGCTAGATATATGACAATCCCAATTTTTTTTATTTTCTGTAAAAGAAAACTCTTGAGATGGCTTTGTCTGTCTGTCCGCGCTTTTTCTGTCCTATCTCAGATCTTGAAAAACTACTGAGGCTAGAGGGCTGCAAAATGGTCTGGTGATCATCCACCCTCCAATCATCAAACACACCAAATTCCAGCTCTCTAGCCTCAGAAGTTTTTATTTTATTTATGTTTAAAGTTAGCCACGATCTTGCGTCTGGAATCGCTATAGGTGCCACCAACACAGGCCACCACGGCAGCGACTGAGAGTTTCATACAGCATTATACCTACGCCGTACAGAAAACTCGATTGTGCCGAAGAAACTTTGGACCTCTTAATATTTTTTTTGACTCATTCAGTAACATGAAGAGAGATAACAACCGATAGATAGAGTGATTCAGGTGTCAGGAGATCGAATTCCAGGCGTCTTCCCGATCTCTAGCACATAACCGGCCGCCTTCCTCGTTTCACTTGTTCTGTGACTCGCTCTTTTCTCATCGACATATTAACCTCTAATTATTTGAACGAATCTGTGACTTCGGTTTTTCCTCCCCCGATACTCATATTTATTACTCTCATATTTTTTAGTTTGCATTTAGTCATAACCTAACTGTTACCTACATGTGTTCCCAACCTTCCCCGTATGCAGTAAGATTTAAACTCTTTCCATAGTCTCTGAGATTTATCTTCGATGTCCCCAGTCAGCACCGTATCGTCTGCCACAGGCATCAGCCATTCCACGCACCATTCTCAGTCCACTCGCCTACTAACTACATCCATTGCCCTTCTGGGGAGACATAACACATCCTTCTCTCAAGTCAATTTCTGTGCCAAAAATCACTGCCCCGCCTACAAATGTCAACAAAGGCTTGACTTCCACCATAAGAATTCTGTTATTGCTCTTAACAATTCCAGTTCTGTACATTACAGTCTCACCACTCACCACACATTTGCCTGTCTTATATATTTTATAAAAAGTTTTTTTTTTTTTTAGTCCATGTATGCCACATACAGGTATTTCCCTCTACTCTGAAATTTATCACATAGCTTTTTCACAACAAACACCTGATTCGCACGCGTAGTGCCTTATCCAAACTCGCTCAGATTGTATCCCTACCTGTCACTCTTTTACCTGTTTGTATATATGTATATATATATATAGATATATATATATATATATATATATATATATATATATATATATATATATGTGTGTGTGTGTGTGTGTGTGTGTGTGTGTGTGTGAGTGTGTACACAGACAGGTAAAAGAGTGATTGGTAGGAATAAAACTGAAAAAACTCACTCAGTTTTATCCCTACCAATCACTCTTTTACATGTGTGTGTGTGCGCGCGCGTGTGTGTGTGTGTGTGTGTGCGTGTGTGTGTGTGTGTGTATAAGCATCAGCTCCTTCCAGTTCTTTCCAAGTTTGGGAACTGGAAAAAGACCTACAGGTAACGCCTTTGTTTCCGTGTATTTCGGTTGCAATTACTGTCAGGGTACCATCCTTATGTCATTGTGGCCCCTTGCTCCCCAAAGCAGCCCAGTAATTATTTCGGTCGACGTCGCTCTCGTGACGACGCCAGCCCCTCAAGTTGGCGCCGTCGCGAACTGCCTCATGACGAAAATGTTGACCGAATATTCTGTGTCGTTGGAATACTTTGGAGGCTGAAGCCAAACGTGGGTTCTCCTCAGGAGGAGAGCTATAGCAGATTCACATCAACCGTGCATTTGATGTCTAGGCCCGTCCCTTACGACGCTCCTGATTGGCTGTTGATAAGCCAATCACAGGGTTGGAAACTCTCACTCTATCTCGAGAGTTCACATAGGTAGGATGTGTGTTCCTCTTCTCCTGGGGGATACGTCTTTCAAACTTATACCTCAGGAGTGGTGGAACACACATCCTACCTATGCGAACTCTCGAGAGAAACTGAGAGTTTCCAGCCCTGTGACTGGCTTATCAACAGCCAATCAGGAGCGTCGTAAGGGACTGGCCTAGACATCAAATGCACGGTTGATGTGGATCTACTATAGTCTTGTCGTCACTAATGCAGGGTGTTTTTATTATTATTATTTTATTATTATTATTATTATTTAGAAGATGAACCCAGTTCATATGGAACGACTGACCTGAAATTGAAGCTTCCAAAGAATATGGTGTTCGTTAGGAAGAAGGAAGAGAAGGTAAAGGGAAATACGGAAAGAAGAGATCCCCACTTATTTTAAGAAATGCAAAGAATAATTAGCTAAAAATGTAGTAAAAAGCAATGCGAATAGTATTAGAGCAGTAATGCACTGGATCTCCGCTTGAATTTTGGAAGGTCCAGTTACACGACGCCCATAGGAAGAATGTTTCACAATGCGTAAGACTCAGTTCTCCTGGAAGTCTTATGAAGAGAATCACACCATAAATAATCTTGTACTGAAGCATTAGTTTTCAATTCAGGTTAAACCAAGTCGTCGAAAGTTAATTAATGAATATATATATATATATATATATATATATATATATATATATATATCACCTAATAGTAACGGCTACAGCATCACAGGCTTCTATGAACCTCTCATAATGTTTGGTTCGTATCAATACCTCTTAGGTCCATTATTATAGCAATTGTCTCTCTTTTGCTTCTACAACAAAAGTTTATCACTGAATTCATCACTTGATAATAAGGTCTACAATAATGCACGCTGCTATAACTCTCATAACGACTGGTTCGTATCAACGCCTCTTAAATCGATCAAAACAAGTTTTTTTTTTTTCTACAAGTAAATCCTCTTCCTAGAAGAAGGTCGCCGTTGCAAACGGAGGCTGTCAGTAGCATTAACGTGTTGTTGTGTTGTTTGCGTCTTGGCGGTCAGCGGGAGATCTTACTGCATGCACCATAATAACGAGTGCAGCTGAGGTCTCTTCTCTCTCTCTCTCTCTCTCTCTCTCTCTCTCTCTCTCTCTCTCTCTCTCTCACGAGGAAGTCAACTGACTTCAGAAATGTTACCTATGGCTCAAGTTTTCGTCGCCTCAAGCCACTATTCTTCTTCTTCTTCTTCTTCTTTCAACTCAAAACGGAATCACTCTCGACGTCTGATTCCTCTTATTTTCCACCGACTTGCATCTCTTGCTATTTACCTATTTCGGTCAGGTTCTTCATCTATTCATCTTGATCTTCTTTTCCTCACTTCATCTGCTGCATCTGCCTGTTTTTATTATTCAGCATCATCTCGTTCCCCTGCTTAATGATTTTTATTCTGCGCAGGATTCTTCATTCTTGTTCAGCCTATTCATCGTCGTGAACTATGCTCGCGTTTTTCTCTCTCATGCCTATTCTTGCTTCTTCTTCTTCTTCTTCTTCTTCTTCTTCTTCTTCTTCTTCTTCTTCTTCCTCTTCTTCTGGAAGACAGAGAAAATCGTGAACTATTCTCGCATCTTTCTCATATTTCTCTTTCATTCCTGTTCTTCCTTCTTGTTCTTATGTCTAAGATTCCCACTTGCTTCCTCTTCATCTTCCTCCTCTTCTTCTGTGGAAAAGAGAGAGAGAGAGAGAGAGAGAGAGAGAGAGAGATCTCAGTTCCCCCCCGAACTGGGTTGCAGGAGATCGTGGCGCGCAAATGTTGATGGGAGAAGGAAAGCCGCAGTATGGTTTCTCGGCCTGAGCAACACCTGGTTCTCGCGCGCCAGAAGAGAACCATCACTTTGATTCATCGCTGCTCCACTGCTCCAATTGGGGTCATAATAAAATCGTCGCGATGCCTCCGGAACGACTGTAAGCAAACAGTTCTGATGGAAGACGAAGATACTCCTGGAAAATAGAGCAGTGTTCTCTCTCTCTCTCTCTCTCTCTCTCTGAGTAATTCGGATACTGTTCAGCATGTATTGAAGCATATCAGTTTTACATGTTTATGAATGATGCTTATGAATTGAGATAAGTATACTTAAGATACCTGGATGGATTTCAATGCAAAATCGGTCAATTTAAACCCCAACCCCCAAACCCACCCAAAGAAAAATTAAATGCATGAGTCGATTTTACCTTTTTTCTTGATGAGTATATATATATATATAAATATATATATATATATATATATATATATATATATATATATATATATATATATATTATATATATATACACGTTTCAAAGTACCGTTTATTACACGGGTGAGGCCTTATTGATAAGCCATCGTAATAAACGGTACTTTGTACAGAAAGCAAAATGAAGGTGACAACTCGGTGTAGTTGCTAATGAGCCTGAAAAACCTTATCCTTGGCCATTCAAACAATATTCCATTTAGAGAACGGCTTTGTCCAGCTTGAGTTTAGAGGCGCTGATTGAATTAGAGCGAACTTGAATATAAGGAGTTCATTTTGGTGAACCAGAAACAAGGGTGGTTATTAGGGCGAAATTCATTTTATTTTTTGGACGTTTGGAAAGATATACCTGCCACTATCACCGCTCCTGTGCACCGCCAAACTCCAACAGGCAGAACAACGTTCCTTGGAAACGTTGAAATGCGGGAGAGTAATTGTGTGAAGAAAATCATTCGGAAGACTGTACATGAATCAATGATACATACGTATATATGCAGATACAAAGGGAACTTACAGAATTTTTTAAAAATGCATTCTTAAGTCGTAGATTGTAAATGTGTTACGTTATGGAAGGCATAATTATCAGTTTTTTTTCTATTTATTCTTTCCCCAAAATCAAGAGAAAGAGGCAAACAACTTCACGAAATGTCCGCATTTATTCAAACAGGTTTCTGTTCCTTTTAATCAATGGTTCTTGTAAACGGCTTCAAGTGGGGTTGTTGGCGAACTGTAATCACTGTATTGGCGTTTGTGAAGAAAACCACAGTCATCCCGATGCGGTGTGCCGCTTCTCTCTCTCTCTCTCTCTCTCTCTCTCTCTCTCTCTCTCTGATCTCCCAAGTTCGCTACTTTCTAGGTGACAAAGGCGAGATGTTGGAAGGGCGGGATGGAGGCCTGGAGGGTGGTTTGTTTGGGGCGGGGGTGGGGGAGGGGGAGGTTTCTTGTCGGAATGCTCTCACAATTTTTTAAATGGGTTAGCCACAAATTACAATGATACCGGAGCGTCATATGAATATGAAATGAGTTGAAATTACATTGCCAGGGATGATCATTCATGCCCACGTGCGCACACAGACACACACACACAAATGTATATATATTAATATATTTATATATATATATATATATATATAATATATAGATATATCTAGTGAATGTTATGTAATATATTATTATATCTGTATGGTAATGTATATTATGTCTATAACATAGTATATATATATGTTATTATAACTACATATATATATACCATTTCTAAAAATAATATATAACTATATATATTGAAACATTATTATTGAAAAATTGTCTTACAACACGAATTCACCAAGTTATCTGAAATGGAATCAGCATGATGACATCATTCTCCCAATATCTAAAGACCTAATGTTTAGTTTTTAACTATCTAAACATTGAGAGCAGCTTTTACGCTTTACACTAAATAAGACATATCTTGCAACAGCAATTTAACAGCGTATTTAAATAGCAACCAAGCGTGACAGTTACACGTTAAGGCATTAAGAGAAATCATTTATAATCGATAGCTACGACATTAAACATACAACCATCAGCTCCAGACGCAACTGGTGTCTACTATATGATCGATATTAGGATCTGTCGTACAAAATTCAGCGGAATCATGCCCTGAGGAAGATACCTGGGCAGGGGCAGTGCACATTTCTCGCAGAAAGGAGAGAAAAATAGCCATGAGATGACCCTTACGATAATCAGTCGTGAAAACAGTGGCTATCAAGTTCAAAAAGAGAATGTAGACGTGGAGGTCTTCGTAAATTAAGCATCTTTGCCATGAAAACTTGCAGGAACCCCTTGAATGAGTAAGATATGCTGGATGCACCAGACCACATATGCGGTTGCGCCGTCAGTACACCTCATGCGGTGCACTGTAGGCATTACTTGAGGTTCTTTGCAGCGTCCCTTTGGCCCCTACCTGCAACTTCTATCCTTCCTTTAACTGTACCTCTGTTCATCTTACTTCCCGCCCACTCCTAAGAAGTGTTTCATAGTGCCAACTGCGAGGTTTTCCTCCTGTTACAACTTTCAAACCTTTTTTGACCTAAATTCTATATTCTATTCCATTCTGTCCGAATCCAGAAGCTGTCTCCCTCAAAAGTATGGCGGCAGGACATCAATTGCACCAGAGAGCTGCTGTTGCAGTTCTTCTATATTGCTGCTGCTGCTGCTGACAGCGACAACCAAGGTAGTGTATGAATCTGGTGGTGGCCGCTTTGGTACATAAAAGTGGGTCTGCAGTCTTATTGCGGTAAGTCCGTGGGAGACTGGGCTAATGCACCTTTTATCGGGTTTCGGTTTTCTCTTTCTTTTTCTTATTTCCGTTTTGTGCGAGCGCGCACGTGTATGTGTGTGTGTTGATTACAGTCGGCTGCACATCACTGCTAAAAGAAATTATTTTCATGGACTAATACTAATAAGTAGAATTCCCTGTTATTAATCATGAATAATTCCATTGAACTGTTTCGAATGCAGTTTACCATGAATTTATTTTCTGGAGGAGTCTAAAATTTTCACTATTAATGTGAAGAAGTCGTTGTATTTATAGGACACAGCTATTTCATATTTCAAATGCCAGGATGTCTTAGTCCACAAGTGTTCTCTGGTGCTACACACAGCACTCACAAAGGAACAACCTTTCCTGGATTTGTTCTCGAAGAATTTGTATTCTGAAGACATGCCAGAACTCTAGCGCTTTTGTCCATTTACATTTTCGAAATTTACAATGAAAGCACTTTCAGTCATTCCACCAGCTCGGTGATTGCAAACTGAATCGAGATCGCACGTGTGGACGGGTCCTGGCGAAAGGAGCTTTTGCAACAATCGGAAAGTATTGGAGGTTACTCAGTTTTTTTCACGCTGGTTATGCTGTGTACTGTATATGTCGACAGATAATTTTGTTGATCTCTGGGATTTGCTTTTGTACAAAGGAATCAAGGGAGGTGATAAACAAATCCCATTTGTACTGTGACCCGTGGTCACTTCACTTAATCATCCAAACACGAGGAAATGGCAACGCTGTTCAAAATGCGTGCCAGATCTACGAGATCATTGTCCTTTTCCTTGGGAAATTTGAATGAGGTTCACGAAATATGGCAGCTGTGCTAATGGCCTTCGAGTCTCAACCTTTAATAGCTAGAGTATAGTTATGTGTGTGTGTGTGTGTGTGTGTGTGTGTGTGGCAGGGGAGTAGGGAGGAAGGGGGCGTTGACTACAGAAGATAATGCCTTTCCATTCAAGGGACATATATTTAGGATGAGGATGCTAGTACCCAAGCCCATGCCACAAGTGATCACGTGAGCCTATGTTCCAGCAACATCAGGCACAGAGTGTTGCTCACCCATCCAAGCACTGATCAATTCTAATATCGTCCTGTAATTTTATAGGCAATAACTTGAAAGTGTCATCTGATGAAACTGATTACAAATTAAGTAGATTATGACCTCAGCACCAACAAGATCTAGGGAAACTTGGAGGATTCGGCAATAATCACAGACTCACCTATTTTTTAATCTTGTGGGTTCTTAAGAAGCCAGAACCGGATAAACACTGATCTGTCTGCTGAGCCAACTTCTGGAAACGAAAAGGAGCGCAGGATGTGTCCAGTATTAGAGAATTGTCTGAATGACTGATTGACTGACTCTGGTGCTCGTGATTTTCACTGATATGAGATGGAATACATAGCCCGATG
>NC_087200.1:21598097-21655597 GCF_015104395.2 Macrobrachium nipponense | reverse complement strand
CTGTGTATATATATGATGTATGCATACATATGTATAAATGTTAATATACACACATATATATATACTATATATATATATATATATATATATATATATATATATATATTATATATATGTGTGTGTGTGTGTGTGTGCCTTATGTGTGTACATGTTATATATAATATATATATATATATATATATATATATATATATATATATATATATATATATGTATATATACATATATATATAGATATATATATATATAAATTTATTATATATATATATCTATATATATACCATATACATATACGTAATTGTGTGTGTTTATATATAGATGTATATATATACATTTATATATATATATATTCTATATATATATATATATATATATAAATATTGCATATATGATAATCCTAAGTGAGGCCCCCTACCCCACCCACCCATGAAAGATTTCTAGATCCGTCACTGGATCACACAAACTAATATCAGGTACGGAAAGAAACTACCGAAGCAGAGACTCACCATGAAGGCAAATGGTGTATTCAGTATATATCTCTTCTGGGTTGAGGACAACTATAAAACTGTATTTATAAATATCAGTGCCAGCAAGGAACGGCATACCTTAACAAATTTTGAGAATAGCAGTTCACGGGACCTCCATCGTTTGTTGACCAATAAGTCTTTTATAATTTTCGAGGACTATAGATACTGTCACGTCATTTTAAAGTATGAATTCATACTTTAAAATGACGTGACAGTATCTATAGTCATCGACAATTATAAAAGATGTACCGTTTTCTAAAACAATTTTGTTCTGTTAATCTTTTTTTATATGTACATTATATATGTTATTTACAGATATGTACCGAATTCTATACAAACACACACACACACACACACACACACGCACACACACACACACACACACACACATATATATATATATATATATATATATATATATATATATGTGTGTGTGTGTGTGTGTGTGTGTGTGTGTGTGTGTGTGTGTGTGCGCGCGCATATTCTCTTCCATCTTGCTATCCACCCACTCCTGACAATTGCTTCGTAGTGCAACTGCGAGGTTTTCCTCCTGTTACACCTTTCAAACCTTCCTACTTTCAGTGTCTTCTTCAGCCCTAAATGACTTCATCGGTCCAAGCGCTAGGCCTTTGGCCTAAATTCTATATATTTTACGGCGTCAATAACCCACGAAGATGCTGTGACGCCAGTTATAGTAACCATAAATCAGTCATTCCTAAAACTATTCATCTGGTAAAAAAAAATGAGAAGACGAATAACAACTTTCAGGGAGTACTCACATATAAAAGTCCTGCTCACATGATACGTGAACAGACGAACTATAAACCTATTAAGAATGTTCCTAGACTACTTACTGGAGATCTGCTTGAACTCTCAGGTAACCGGAGTGAAAGAAAGAAAGAAAAAATTAAGCCTTCTCAGTATAACAGGAATTAAGGCAAAAGAGAAAAAAGTAATTCAATGGTATTTGAAATGTGGGGTTCATCAAGTAGTTGCTAGGAATTTATCAACTGCATTCATCTCTAATAGGATTCGTCCCTTTGTGAATTATGTAGTAGAAGACAAAAGGACCCTCATTGTATAGATTCTTAAACCATATTATTATAACTAAGGCAGAGTGCTTTAGCTTTCGAGAGCTATTGTCCGCTAAGATAACTAACGAATATAGCTTTGCTATCATTTTAACACTGCACTTCAAACATCTGCGCAAAAAGTCTTTTTTTCTCACACATTAGTCAGACTATGATTGTTCTTTGTATACCAGAAGGAAAATACATCGTTTGAAACCCCCTTCGCTAGAGAACAAATCTTGTGACACGATCCAATTCTTCGTTCCAGGTCTGATTCTAATTTACATTATCAATGTCAAAGTTCATCATTTCTCCTCTTTTCCTGAAGGCGTATCGCTTCTATTGCGTCATTTTGGTTGTAGGTGCGGTCCAACGTTCACAGCTAATTAGGCAAACCTGATATCATGGCAGGACGTTCACGCATTCTTAGCCAAAAACGGTTCTCTTCTCCCTCGTATGGGGCTAGTGCCGTCAGTGGACCTCACGTGATGCACTGTAGGCATTACTTGAGGTTCTTTGGAGCGTGCCTTCGCCCCCTAGCTGCATGCAACCCCTTTCGTTCCTTTCACTGTACCTCCTTTCATATTCTCTTTCTTCCATCGTGTTCCCCACCTAACAATTGATTCTTAGTGCAACTGCTTTGAGGTTTTCCTCCTGTTACACTTTTCATACCTTTTACCGGCAATTTCCCTTTCAGCGCTGAATGACCACATAGATCCCAGTGCTTGGCCTTCGACTTAAATTCTATGTTCAGTTCAAATCGGAAACGCTTCTCTCTAAGACAGTCACGTGCTACGGTTCTGGCCTTGACTAGCCATATCCTGCTGTCTGGAAACACTGGGAGGAGAAATATGTAAAGTTGCTTTAAATTGTTCAGCGTTTCAAGTAAATCATCTCTAGTCAAGCGCGATTTTTAGTCTAATTATTTAGTATTTTTGATGGACAGAAAACGGTGTTGCTGTATTTGTTTCTCCTTGCAATGGTCTCTCCTCTCTCTCTCTCTCTCTCTCTCTCTCTCTCTCTCTCTCTCTCCTTATTTTTCAGCCATCTGGTTCCTGCAAATTTCTGAAGTTCAGATTCCGGACCCTTCGGCTGTAGTGAGGAAGGAGACGAAATTTATTAATAACAGCATGGTCACGGAACTCATCTGGCGCTACTTCTTCTTCTTCTTCTTCTTCTTCATCTTTTTATTCTTCTTCTTCTTCCGTAGCTGAAAGCTTAGAAGATACGATAACCTGCGGTCAGGAGAAATGCGGATCAGACTCGAATTATCCAAGAGCGCATAAACACGTCAACGCGGATAATTGTCGGGGAAAATTACAGAAATTGTAGAATGAATCATCCATGACAGCAACGTTGCCGTGGAGACTTACCGAGGCACTGAAAGCAATGGCTTACCGATTAACCAACTGTTCGCATTCTGACGAATTTCCGTCGCTGGGGGATGTGTTGCTTGGTTGCTGTTGTTGTTGTTGGAAGATATAAATTACCTGTGAAGGTTCAGTAATATCGCTTCAGGGGACTGTATTGCTTCAGAAAGTATGTCATCATGTCGTGATTAACGACATAATTCTCACCCCATCTTAAAACACACACACACTCACACATATATGTATATATAATATATATATATATATATATATATATATTATATATATATATATATATATATATTTGTGTGCGTGTGTGTTTGTGTAAAGGTGAAGGCGGTCGAGGATTACCTGGTTTATCCTCGTATGATGGCATACACTTCGATAGGGCACTAAATACGCAATTTCCTTTTTTTTCTAAACTTTTTAGCTTAGCGGAAGCATACTAAAGTTTTAAAAAGAAAAAAAAATAATAATAATAATAATAGCAAAGCGTCTCTGCCAAATATAGAACTTGACAAGATGTTTCATTCATTGCCAAGCGGCATCGCATTTCGTGCTTGCATGTTCGTTACATTTAATTTGTGTTGGTAATGTATGCGTTTTGCATAGTGAAATCTATACTATATACTTCGCATTTTGTTATATATTCGTTTTACCCTGAACCACGCGTGAATTTCCCAGCGCCGACTGCACATTTCCCGTTGCAGATATTCGACATTGTCTTTTCATGTTTCCGTTTGTTTTACCACCCCTGCATTCTAAATTTGTAACGCGACTGACAGAATCCTTAAAATATCATATTGTATCTCGTCAAACAGCTCTGATTGGGTGTTTGTGATGTTATTTTCTTAATAACCCACACAGATGTTACTATGTTAATTAATATCGCCTTATTCACTGCTTATCGTTAACCTTATAGGTAGATGTATACGAACAAGATGAAGGCTGAAAAAATAGCTGTAGTTTTCTTAACATTTTCTCACTTCATCGTCAGTCTTTCCAAGTGAATGACTTGCTGCTTTAAAGTTCAGTTCTTTTTTTTTTTAGGGGTGGGGGACCTCGTGCGGTGCTCTGTATGCATTACTTAGGGTTCTTTGTAGCATCCCCTCTGCCCCTAGCTGCAAGCTCTTCCATTCCTTTTACTATTCCTCCGTTCATATTTGCATTTTTCCATCTTACGTTCCACCCTCTCCCCACAATTGCTTCAACATTACTTAGAGCGCCGAATGACTTTAGAGGTCGCAGCGCTTGATCTTTGGCCTAAATTTTATATTCTTTTTTATGTTCTTGTAAAGTCAGTTTGACGTATAGTCCAAGACCGTTAGCCAACTCAAGCCCAAAGAGAAGGAAAACGGGAGCGTATTCTGCAAGAACGCAGTTGAATCGCTGCTGGAAAGACGGGAAATGATCACAGGAATTAAGAAAAGCGGAGCCACGAAAGAAACTCTCAAAGCGTCCCAATATGAAATCATTGTTAGGAGAGGTGGATAGCAGGATGGAAGAGAGATGACATGAATGGAGGTACAGTAAAAGGAATGAAAGGTGTTGCAGCTATGGGCCGAAGGGAAGCTCTTGCAATAAATGTGGGAAGCTGTGACCGGCTAGGCGTTCCAAGGTAGTCTGAGAGGATGACAAAACTCGCCATTCACAGGAAAGAAAGATATATAGTATATATAGGTAGAACTGGGTCGCTGGACGATATTATTATTATTATTATTATTATTATTATTATTTATTATTATTATTATTATTATTATTATTGTTGTTGTTGTTGTTGTTGTTGTTGTTGTTGTTGTTGTTGTTGTTCAGGAGATGAAACCTACTCATATGGAACCTGAGGGGCCACTGACTTGAAATTGAAGCTTCCAAAGAATATGGTGTTCATTAGGAGGAAGTAAGAGGAGATAAAGAGAAATACATAAAGAAGAGATCCCACTTATTATAAAAGAAAAGAGAAAAATAAGTTGATAAATAGGTAAAAATGAGTTAAAGTGCAACATAGCTTGAATTTACTCGTGTCGAAAGTGGAGGCAAAAGTGGAAGCACTCCAATTGTGAGACCCGTAGTCCAGATCTAGAAGATTAAAGCCAGCTTAAGCTTAATTAAGAAAATAACATATAAACACCAAAGCAGAACGCCCTCGTGTGCTTCGTGCGCAGGCGTTCAAAATCCGGAATACTTAGAAGACATTTCATTCGTTGTACAATTCCTCTGTTACACAGACATCCATCCACGCTCCTCTGAAGCTGATCACGAACTTTCTACCTGGCGATGAACCTAATGATGTTTAGATTCGTCATCTGATGCTCCCAAATCAGCTTCAGCTAAACCAGGTATACTACACTTCTACACTCGTTAGCTATTCCTTAATCCCCTAATTAACTCAGAACCGACGAATTCATGTTCATGATCTTTGGCTATAAGGAGATTAAACACCTTTGTAAATCGATTTGTATCATTATTTCCTTTTTGCATATTGCTGCTTTCACGTCGCCAGCAAATGAAGATAAACATCTACGTAGGTAATCATACGAGTGGAACATATGCGATGAGAGAGTTCCTGCTTCTGTTCTCCTTGGCAAGTGGGTGGATTCTGCAGCCGCTACTAGACTACTATACTCTGTTTTTTTTTTTTTTTCTTTTTCATCTGTCCATCCGCCTGTGGTGTTTTTGTATGGTAACACTGCGTCCCGGGCTTTAGATAGTTACGCTATGTGTAGGTTTTAGGTAAATAAAAGGATATCTGGGTGTACATTTGCAACTGAAAAGTGTTTTAATAATTTACTGTATGCGTATTACACCGTTAATATTCGAAATAGGATATTATTATAATCATTGAATGTAAGCTGAATGTAACTATCTAAAGCCCGGGACGCAGTGTTACCATACAAATACACCACAGGCGGATGGACAGATGGAAAAACTCAGAGTATAGTACAAAAGAAATGAATGAGTGTTTCTCGCCGGCTACTCCGTATCTCTTAATAAGAAGTTTACTTTCCCTACGTTGATTTGCAGGTAAGACTCTCCGCTAATGTTCCTCGGAAAGGATGATATTGATGTGTGTGAAGTTAGAAAAGTGAATATAGAATGCAACAGTAGGAAAAGCCATGGAGCACTTACAGCTCATGGCGTTTGTAACGACAGAGCAATAAACTCCCTACAGTTTGGAAATAAAATAGTGTCCATTACCAAGCAAATGGAAGCAAGGAATTGACATCAACATGATCGTGTATTATCCACTCAAAGGAAACTTTTGTTTCTCACCAAAAGCAACTTGGTGTTAGCCATGGTGTTCATCTTATAGCGTTATCTCCCCTGTGAAGAAGCTAGAAAGAACCTTCCTAACCTAAGCCAACTGTGGGATATGCTGCCATTTAAATTTAACTCATCGTAGGAACACTTCACAGAATTATTTCGATTTTTATTGCAACAGATTTTGCTTCAGGTTTTTTTTTCCATAATCAAAAGTTACCATACACAGTCGCTGAGGTTGTTCAACACAAGATTCGGGAAATTCCACATTTCCGAATAAGATCTAAAGGAAACTTTAAGTACTATGTAAATACCTCCAGAATATTAGATATCTGTCAGTGAAGGATCTCTTAGCGATTAATTGTCTAGGTGCCCTATCTTTCAGGGGAATTTCAATGAATTAACATACACAACCGGAAGAAAAAGATTATTCAGAGTTGTTAATGATCCCAAATTTGATACGGATTTTATCCAAAAATATTTGACTTGTGCAGATTCGTAGGACTGAGTTTTACAGTTCTCTTAAAAAAATATGAAAATAAATTAATAAAGAGAGAGAGAGAGAGCACTGCATTTACGTGCTATTCATAAATTATTTTTACTTCAAAGACAGACCTCTTTCAGCATTTAGCCCTCAGTAACGTACGGGTTTATCTAAATTTATTTGCGTATAGTAGCTAAAACTCCTGTGATGTAGTTCTTCAAATGAAACCGTATCCTAGTGGAACCGTTGATTGCATTCATACGTGGTCCGTTTTTCATTCTATGCGAAGATTTCAAGAAGTCGGAATTTTGCCATCTTGGATTGCTCTTTCACTACGAACCTTGAAGCTCTTTTCAAGAGGTCGTTCCGGAATGCGTCTGTTTTTCAACTCCCAGCTGTGCCACTTTTTAATCTTTTACTTTACCTCCTCTCCCACCTCCTTAATTCAGTCTTCCCTTCCACACTGTCTAAAGCACTGAATGGCAGAATGTGTTCAGGTAATCGGCTTTTTTTGCCAAATTTTTGTCAATCAGTCGTCAATCTTGTGTTTCCTAGCCTATGGCTGCGTTCCACCACAGTAGATTAACTACTGGATGCATGTGTCACTTATTAGGTCAACGTGGTCGAAATTGGTTTTAACGGAATGTGAATTTAATTCTTAAATCAAACAGGTGTTTCTTGTTAATGCTAGTACCGTAGCTACTGGACTACGAGAACTCATATATATTACATACATATATATATGTATTATTATACGTGTGTGTAATATATTACTATATATATATATATATATATATATATATATCTATATATATATATATGTGTGTGTGTGTGTGTGTGTGCAAAATATCAAGGAAATTCAGGGAGGACATTGCTCAGATCAGTTGTATCGACGGCCTTTTCGACCGTTGGTATGTTCATATTTACTGTGTTTTCATCCTAATATACTTACTTGTGTATTTCTTCTGTTATATATATATATATATATATATATATATATATATATATATACATAAAGGTATAAGCCACGAAGGAAAGTGAAACACTGGAGTAGCTGCAAGATCTTTCAACTCCCGTCCACGTCCAGTCGGTCTAAGTTAAGGACGTGAGTCGAAAGATCTTGCAGCTACTCCAGTGTTTCACTTTCCTTCGTGGCTGTATACCTTTATTTATGCATGTATCACGTTCCAAACTTTCGTGATTCAGTTATACATACACATACAATGTGTGTGTGTGTCTATGTTCATCGTAAACCAATATATACTACTCGATCAGTAAAAATACATCAATATCATCAATATCGGCACTAAAATCAACTTGCTTGACCCGTGTGAATCAAGTAGCGCAGGTAACCCAGTTAACTGCGGCAGCATCTGTGAAATGTCCCGCCTGCGAAAACTTGCGGCGGCCGCACAGCGAACGAGAAATCGCTGCTGCACAGCTGCGGCGGTTCTGGTTTCAGTTTGTGCAAGATCCAGGTTTTATGCAGCTCATTGCGCCGGTGCTCTGTAACGCGAGATGCTTCTCCCCCGATAAGTGGACTGACGCTACTCTGTCTCTCCTGGACCGTGCGTCTCCCTGAAGGGCGAGGGCGGTCCAAAGATCCGTAACGGTGGTAACGACGAGAGTTTGAGAAGATGCGGTAAAGGTTAACGGTTTCGTATAATGTGTGTGGCAGGCTTGGACATCCGTAGCTTTGTCCTTTTATAAACGTGGGCATGTATGCTGATCAAAATCACCCTTGTTTCTCCCTTTACATGAATCAGTTAATATAAGTTATTTAATTGTAGAAACGTGCACCGTAGCATCATCAGTCACGTGACGATTCATTATTGATACTGAAGAATTTTCGTAATGAAAAGTTAGTCAGGCTTTGTTCTGTTTCCTCAGAATTTGGTTATATTGATTTGCAAGTTATAATCAGGTGTATACAATTATAAAATTTTAAGATATACGAATTGTAATATGTATTCTTTTCACAAATAAGTTAAATTAATGTCTCTCCTACACAATCGACGACCGTATTGAGTAGAGTTGAATGAACGGCGCGATAATATTATTAAGAAATTCAATCATACAAAATACAACCAATTTAATGATCCACGAGTAGTATTTACCTTTTCCAGGTAAGTGCGCTTGTTTTGGACGCTATTTCTAAATACAAGTTTTTAACGAGGGATGATGAATAAAAGAAAAATATAAACATGCGTTTTGAGTTCATCATGAGTTGAGTCCATACCCGAGACGCGCATGCAAAACTTTTGCACATTACAGAGAGAGAGAGAGATGCATTTGTAATAGCAAACGTAATACATGCTTAAAACCTTTTTCCTTTATCCAATGATTAATCTCTTCATTCATGTTCTGCCTTGTTCGTAATGCTATTTAATCTTTGCTTCAACAGGTGATAACTGTGGTAACCTCATATCGTATCTGTGTGGAACTTTGCCCAGAAATATTTTCAACTTTCTCGCCACTTTTGTAAGTACTACCTCCAGTTAGCGGTGCATCTGTCTTTTGAAATATATCTTAACAACTAAATGTTAACTGTTAGTTGGTTATGCATCCTAGCTCCGGAGTATCGTACATAAACTCATCTCAAAGTATAGGCTACTGCTTAATGTATACTTACTTCTCGTGGCTTCTCGTGGCCCGTAGAATATATCTGCTTAAACTCGATTCCTGTTCACAATAATCTCCAGTTCACCCAACTGCTGTTCAAGCTTCTACCTCTGGTTAACTTAGTCTCGATTGAGTGTTAATTTTCAACATGCTTTAGCCCGTAAGGGGTTAGTGCCGTAGGCATTACTTAAGGTTCTTTGCAGCGTGCCTTCGGCCCCTAGCTGCAACCCCTTTTGTTCCTTTTACTGTACCTCCTTTCATATTCTCTTTCCTCCATCTTACTTTCCACCCTCTCCTAACAATTGTTTCATAGTGTAACTGCGAGGTTTTCCCCTTGTTACACCTATCGACCCTTTTACCGCTAGTTTCCGTCTCGGCGCTGAATGGCATCATAGGTCCCAGTGCTTGGCCTTTGGCCTAAATTCCATATTCAACTCAACATGCTTTAGCGATCCCAAGCTTTTTCATGTAGTTATTGGAAACTTATAGTACTATTAATTAAGCTGGGCTCTTTATGAGCTGTGCTTTAAGTTTCCTGTTCAGCATTGAGTCTTCCAGTCATGGCATTATCACATAAATTTTTCGTAACGTATGACATATATATATATATATATATATATATATTATATAACTATAGTATATATATATATATCAAAGCAAATAATACTGCCAATCTTCCAAGCTAGTTTACAAGCACGATGGCCTCTCTCTGAGAAATCACGAAAAGTTGGGGTTGGTCAGTCTATGAAATGATGCACGCTAGACGACACTGTAACGCCTATGCTGTTGGGAATGGGTATGGTAAGAAGCTTCGTCACAAGAATGAGAGAGAGAGAGTAAATGCGATACATTACGAAAAATTTATGTGATAATGCCATGACTGACAGATTCAAAGCTGTGATGGTTATGACATGTACTTAAATGAACTAATGGTTCCGAAAGTGATGAAACTTTAAGCACAGGCTGATGGGCATTTGACGGAATTTGTAACACAGGAGCTTCAGGTACCATTAAACCCCATTGTCTTAAATTGTAAGAGCCAGATGATGCGAAAGCCCAGCTTAATGAATATTACTACAAGTTGCCAATAACTATATGACAAAGCTTGGGATCACTAAAGCTTGTGTATGTGTGTGTGTAATTATATATATATATATATATATATATATATATATATATTAATTATATATATATATATATATATATATATATATATATTTGTTCAAGATTTTAAACCAGAACCAAGGAAAGTTAAGATTTCTTATAAAAAGACTCATTCATCCTTGTCTATATAAGTTGCCCCTTTGAACTGAAAGCCTCCATTCTCTAGAAAAACTATCTTTGCTCCCATTGGCTGTCCTGAATTTACCCCCACAGGGAAAATCCGGATTTGGGCAGTGCTTACCGGGAGAAGTTTTAAAAGGGCAGGGACACAGCAGTTCGTCCTCAGAAGCACCTCAGAACTAGGAGAGATCAGAAGCTCCTGTTACCTTGCCCTGCAAACACCACTTCACCCCTTTCTGCTCCCCCTGCCTCCCCTGGGGAAATCCCAAGTACTTTTATACTTCCATAGTGCATAGGAATATCAGCAGATAAGAAGACTACCAAGCCCAGGATTTCCAGACAAACACCGTGCCTGATTGTGGGAGACATTGGGAACCCCTTGGAATAAGTCTTGCATTACAATAACGTTTTCGCAAAATTCTGACCTCCGTGTCTGGTTGCCCGGCCACGTGTTTCCAGTGGATCGACAATCAACCACCTTATTAGTTCCTGGACCTCTATAGATTAATGTAAATATGGTGCATTTAAACTAAAGTCCAGCTTTTGTGTAAATTCCCCCTGTATCAGTAAAATCGGTCTTCTGCCATAGTTTTTTTTTTTTCTCTTTTCTTTGTTGTGATCTCTCGTTCCTCCATTCAAGGCCAATTTTTTTTTTTAATGTTAGATTACATTTTCCAGGAGTGAACAAGCAGTTCAGAACAATATATAAATAGATGTAAATAAATTCTTCTGTTAAAACAGGGTATGTCTCAAGTATAAAAGGCCCATTAAAACACTCTGGTTTAAAGCTGAGGACTATATTTCGGTGGACTAACTTCCACCCTTATCAAGTAGTGAATGACAGAAGTTGCATTGGCGAAATATATATTGGGAGATATGCCCTTAGGTGATGCCTGGGGATCACTGCTATGCCGAAGTTGGTTCTGTTAATTGTCTTAGTTGTTGCCTTAAGGAAGATATTGTCTATGTGGTTAGGATGTTGCCTTAAGGAAGATATTGTCTATATGGTCAGGATGGGAGAAATGATAACCTGGGTCGTACTTTTCTCTATTCCATGCAGCAAAATGGTAAATATTTACAGAGGCTCTGCAGGGCATGCAATTTGTGCCAAAAGATTCAGGAAGAATACGCATGTGCAGAGTGCAGACGCGCGACACATGCGGTTGCTTTTACAATAGATATTTATTAAATACATGGAAACTATATGCATGTAAAATATACATTAATCCACACCTCTCCTCCCCCTTTTGCATTCAAAGAGTTATTTTGACTGTACTAAGCAAATTACATACAGTGACTCTATCAAGTATGAATGTAGGAAGCAAGGTGCATAAGTGGCACATATGGGTTTGTACACTATGTAGGCCTGTTTAATCTTGGAGACCTGCGAGGGGCTTTGGAGGGAATTGACGACTTTTCTATGTCTGGGCTAGGGACCACAGGGAGATCAGAGTTGGAAACTTGATCAGGGCTGCGCACTGGGTATAGGAAGCTACGGTTCCGACATAGCACTCGACCACTTGGGAGGCGGATCTCGTACTCACATGATTGTGTGCCACCCATGACAATCCCAACTGTGTCCCATCGGTGGGATGTCAGGTCCTGGCAGCAGACATGTTGGCCCACATTAAGCCTGGGCAGGATGCGGGCGTGGGCGTCGTAGTTGCGCTGCACCAGAGCAGTCATGGTCCCCTTCTTGCGAAGGGGCTGTGCAGTCAGGGCAATATCTGGATAAACTGCCAAATAGTCTACTAATCCCATGAAAGAACGTAAGCCCGCCAGGTTGGATGGTGTAGGGAAGTCTTGCAGAGCAGCAACTCGTCCTGGATCAGCAGCAATTCCTTCTTCAGAAAGGGTGAAGCCACAGAAATTCATTTTGGTCTCTGCTACTGTGAACTTTTCTCTGTTGAGAGTGATGCCGTTTTTGTGGCAGCGGGTAAGTAGTTCGTGGATCCTGTGGTAGTGTGTCAGTAGGTCATCGTCAAAGATGAGAATGTCATCAACAACCTTGATGCACTTCTTCATGCCTTGTAGAACTAGGTTGCCGCGGTAAGAATAGGCATCGTCAGTGGCAGTGAAGATCATAGGTCCCCAGCAATACTGGAAGCGTCCATAAGGCGTAATAAAAGTGGCGAGGTGGCTATCCTCCTCTGCTAGCTCCATCTGCCAGTAGCCGTGTAGAGCATCCGCAGTGGTGAAGAACTTGGCTTTGGAATCAACGGCACGGACAGCAGCTAAAGGCATGGGCGAAGGGTAGGCTGGACGGGAGACTTTTGTGTTCAGCTTAGTGAGATCCACTGTGTTGTGAACTCACTTGGCCTTAGGGACAACAACTAGAGGGTGGCACGATTCCGATAGCTCATCTCCACAAGGCTTAATGGTTCCCTGCTGAACCATGGAGTCTAGTTCCTTCTTGACAGGTTCGCAGAAGGCGTAGGGTATCTACTGTGGGGTGTGGATGGCAAACGGGATCACGCCTTCCTTAATGTGGATTTTCATCGGAGGGCCTGCCATCGGCCTCATTGGAGCTGCTTTAAGGTCTTCCTTAGACACGAGCACGTCCTGGAAGGTTTGTAAGAAATATTATAGGGGCTCAGCAGGGGTCGTGTTGGTGTGCAGTGGTAGCTCTTCACATTGATTAATGTAACCTGTAGGATGAGCCGCGGAAAGCGGGATGATGGCCAACTCCTTGCAAAGTACATAGGACAGGAGTGGCATCTGAACGCCTTTGTGGACTTGAATCGTGGCGAGGCAGGACCATTTGGCCAATGACAGGGTGGCCTTAAAGGTACCTAAAGACAGTCATCTTTGATCCATCTGCTGTGAGAGTCACTGATGTGGCAGGAGGCTGTAGCTCAGTCCTAAGAATGCGAAGGAGTTCTATGTGCTGGGGGCCCATTAATGATACATCAGCTCCTGTGTCGGGCAGCATCATTATCTTTGATGTCTAACCCCTGTAAGTGACAACGATGGATATAGGTAACGGTGAGGAGTAACTTGTTGAAGAAAGGGTCTCGATCTTGCGACAGTTAGAGGGCTTGCTAGAAGGGGGCGTGGCATTGGGCGGGCCTCCCTGCTTGGCGTTCATCTGCTGTCAGCAGTACTTGTCAAGGTGGCCCACTCAGCCACAGTGTCTGCAATTGACCTTGTTGGGAGGGCACTTTGGGGTCATGCACCAGTGTCCCTTGCAGCCACAGTTTCCACATACACTGTCGTTGGCTGGGCACTTTTCAGCTGAGCTGTGCTTCCTTGTGCAGGAAGGGCATAAAATGTCCTTGTTATGGGTTGGTTGCGAGGTAGTACCCCTGTTGCCATGTCCTTTGGTTTTTTTATATGTGGAGACAGCACACAATTTAGAAGGAGGGGCACATATGGCGGTAGTGGCTGTCCATGTGGCCTCATAGGAGCGACATTCGTTGACCATGGTGGCCAATGAAGCTGCAGCGTCCAGGGCAATGAGTTTCTGAGTGAGTTCCTCATCCCTGACTCCCATGATGATGATCATCTTCAGCCGAGTCTCTTCGCACACAGAAGAATGGCCAGGACAGATGTCGATTTCCTCTGCTACATGCTTCAGTTGGACATAGAAATCACTGAAGCTTTCCCCTTCCCTCTGCTTGCAGAAGAGCAGGTCCCTGCATCATAGAGCTTCATTCTGCAGGTTCTTGATGTGTTCCTGGAAAATATTCAAGACCTCGTCCACACTCTGATCCATGTCTGGTGGTACATTGAGCATATATTCAAGAGGATTGTGTGGGAAGTCACGAGTCCACTGGTGTTGCTTGCTGCTGGGCTGAATTGACACTAAGTAGCTGCAACAATACAGTGAAACATTGAGCTTCCTCCTCTCTTTTTAAGTTGTCCTCTTGGCGACGTAGATCCTCTTCATGGCGCCGTTGTTCCTCTTCATGACAACGTTGTTCCTCCTTCTCCGACGTGCAGCCTGTCAAGATTCCTCCAAGTACTTGATGAGGAGCCTTAACTCCGCATTTGGAGCTGTGGGAGGTGGTATACTCAGGTTTGGTGAGAGCAAAGGTGGGGTTTCCAGTGTTACAAAACCTGGAAGAGTTTTCCCCAGGCTCATCTTGATGTGAAGCAGAAGCTATTATGAGTAGTTTTCTGCAATGTCCTTTAGTTTCAAGAAAGAGAAGAGAGATGAGGAAGAATTTCTACAGTTTATATTAAAAAGTTACTGTAAATAATTCTTCTACTGTGTGGCAAATACTGGCAGGTGGTGGAGAGTGGGCTGGGAGGGCTCCTGGGGGGTTGGGCAAGTGGAGAGCAACCACTTGACCGTTGACCGTTGACCATAAGTAATGAGTCAGCAGTGTATGGCAAACGATTGGAGTGGGTTGACGTACCTCGGCCTCTGTAGCTAGGTATGGTAATAGGGGTCCCTGTACAGCTGGGGAGGGGCACAAGAGAAATACAACCCACTAAAATCAAAGCACTGACATTACACTGCACTGGCACTGCACAAACACTGCATGAACATAGCACAAACACTGCACCAACACTTTAAGATCCAAAGGCGATGGAGGGGTGATGGCGGCTGGATTTGAATGCTGATTCCGGTATTCCTTGAAAATGCTGGATGGCTTCATCACTGCACCATGGTGATAGGTGGTGATGTCTTGCATTAGAAGAGGCAGTTCGTGCCAAGAGAAGCAGGAAGAGTACTCATGCGCATGTGCAGAGTGCAGACAGCGTGACACATGCGGACGAGTTTACAACAGATAATATTTATTAAATACATGGAAAGTTTATGCATGTAAAATATACATTAATCCACACCAGACTCCATTGGAAAGGCTGATCCTATTATCTTTCTTTTTATCAGTGAAGATTGTACCATCTGACATTGTATCGACAGCTGCTCCTGTAAAATTTGGGACGAGTTATTTGTATGATGGAAAATTGCCTAACTATGTTGTCCATATCTAACTCAACATTTATATCGAGTTAATCTTTCTGAGAAAGATTTATCTGTGAATCCAAAGTATGATTTATCACAATCCCTACAGGGAATTATATAAACTCTTATGTCTTTAGAAACTGGTTTCTACTGAACGTTAATTAAGGATTTCCCCAGTGTATTCAGATAAGTGAAGATGAAAGGGTTAGGGTGGCCTAATGTTTGTGTGACCTTTCATAAATTATCCATGTGAGGGATTATGATTTTGTTCGTGTATTTTTCCTTTTCTTTGTTTTCTGTTGGTTTGTAAAAATTGCTCTTTGCTTTATGTATGGCTTTTTCTGTTATGTGAATGGGGTATTTTAATAAGATAACTTGATTTGTATCAAGTTCTTTGTTAAGAAAATCTGCTAAAACAAACTCTCAGGGCTCTAAGAAATAGATTACTTGCTATACTAAGTTTAACTGAAATGTCATGATAGCTGTAAAAATGTATGTATGACAGTGAGAATGTCACAATCCTGAAGACAGTGAATTTGTAGTTATTAGTTCTTTTGATTAAGACATCTAAAAAGGGGATTGGGTTATTGTATTCCCATTCTACTCTAATTTTATTCAATTTTATGCTCAGGACCAAGGAATTTAATTTTTGTAGAGACGTCAGAATTGCTCCACTCGCTTTTCCAGTATGTCGCCTACATAACGAAGCCAAATCATATCTGCAGGTTTGATAGGGTTTATAATTACTGTTTCGAAATACTCATATATGTTTGCTAACACAGGACCGAGCGCTCTCCCCATACTGCAACCAAATCTTTATGGTTGCACACAAACGCAATATAAGTAGTCCACCTCGAGAACTCATGTTCATGGCATCTGATTGTGAATTTTTGCAGAGAAACCAAAGTGAAAGTGAAAAATTGCAATGGAAGTTTGGTCCCAACACAGTTTTAATGTTTTAATGTTTTCACACTTTCTGTTTGGAGTTGAGTAGTAATAGAAAATGGCAAAACATTTAGTTACTGTAATTCTGAGGAATTTACTCAGAGGTCCACACTCTGCAGTATGTAACTAAATATAGTTTTGTGTTTTATACTCAATCTTATAAGTATCATCTTCATATCTTTTTTATTAGTCAGTTTTTTTCCCCCACCGCCTTCTTTGTCCTGCACTCTGTCAGCCAGAACTACCACTGGTTCTAGGTCTTGATTTGTCCCTTTTTCCTACAAGTTCCTGGGGCTTACTGCTGCTTTCTTATTTAGTTCATTGTGACCAGCCGCTACTCTTCCCCAAAGCTTCAAAATCATTGAGATCTCATTTTTTTTTTTTTCCAGCTGGACGCCACCGGTACCTGTGACTCTGCCTTTTAGTCGCCTATCAAAATTTCCACAATTTTGTTAGTAAATGAATGTTTCCACTACATAGAATAGCTCAGACATTACATATGTATAGGAAGTCTCAGTTTTCTCTATCAATAGGATATTTCTATTTATTTGCTACTATTTTTCCAACTGCCATCTTAATCCACAGTGCACAATACAGTTTTTTGTCCCCAAGGTAGCAAGCTTTTCCCCATTTGCTATTCAGATACTTCTCAGTGAAAATCTTATTCCATGCATATTTTGTAATTATGAACAGCCTTATTGACACTGTTACATTTAGTAAACATCATGTTCACCCATGTGGCCAATTCTAGGTTGTAGTTTTTCCTGAACTTCCTTGCCAATCATTATAATCTTTGCTTTTGATTTTCAGTTCTCTCTTTCCTATTATGATAATTTACTTTTTAAACATTTCCAAGACCCGTTCATCAGTCTAATGTCAGTACAAAGGCATTGTGACATTCTGTATACAGCATGTGCTTGGAACCATCTTTCCTGCTCTTTGTAATTTCCTACATTATATTACATATCATAGAGGGCTCAGGGCTGAACCTTGCAAAGAAATGCATTATGTGATAAAGAGTAACATCACTGTTTGGACTTAATGGTACCTGCTCCCTTCATAACCTCCATCTAAATGTCTGTCTGGGTAATTTGTCAAATATTTTCTCCAGCCCATTTGTGCCTATAATTTTTCTTTTAGCATGGCACTTCTATTCTAAAGCAACAGTTTACACCACCTAGAATGGATGTTTACTTCATAGGTACTGTACTGAATATGTACTGATCCCAACTAATAATGACGCTTAAAGGCTCCCACAGTAATGGTTAATATGCCACTTTCATAAAAAAAAAAAAAAAAAAAAAAAGTTTACATTATGTTACAATACAAATACAAACAGTAATCTAACACAAGTCATCTGAAGTTCTGTTAATTTCAACTTTATTCATGTACATTTGTGTTATTTGCAAAATCACCATTGCCATTTGTTTTACTAAAATTTTCTCTCTGCAAAAACCTTGATAATCAACTGCATCCAGGTTATCCATTCTCTAATTTACACTATCCATCAAAATATGCATGTACTGTGAGAAAAAAATATTATATTTTCAAAAATTTATTTATTTTTACATATTTAAAATAAATACATTCTGGTAATAAAAACAAATATCTTATAGAAAAGTCAAGCAAAGCATGACAGTAAAGCAAAAGTAAAAAAAGAACGGATACAAAAAGTGTTTGAAACGGCACATGTATTTTTTCAATTTTCTAAAACCAAATTATAAATTCTTTTTGTTGAATCTTGCCATTTTAATGTCATTTCGGGAGATTTTTTGGATTTTATCCGATACTGATGACATGTACGTACCACTGAACTCAGGAGGTCTGCCATTTCATGAACTGGAATAAAATTAAGATTCACAAGTCTGGAAAAGAGTACAGTACATACTACCGTATATCCTGAAGTTGCAGTTGCAACACCACCACAAAAGAGGCAACATTGAATACAATACTAACAGCATTAATTACAGCTGAACATCCAACAAAAACTTAATTTCATAAATGAAACTAATTCATTACAAAATTTTTTCTTGTATGACTTGTTTTTCAGTTCAGCTAGTATCCTTGTATCAACAAATGCAATCTCTTACAGAGGAAGTACAAAAATTTACTTAAGAAAACTTTATGAACAACTGAATTTCTACAGCAGTAGATACGTCAGAGTTCACTCATTTTCAGTCAGTGCACATGACAAAGAAGCTATGTCTTTTTAGCATCACTTGTCATCCTTTGTTGGTCTGCGATCTTCCTTGTCTCTGTGTTTGTCCGAAGTTTTATCCTGGGTATATTTCTCTGCGGGCACCTTGAAGCCAAGGGCAAACGGGAGGCCTGCTGCTGCTGCTGCTGCAACCCACCCGACTTTTTCACCTCCTTTGGTTTCGGCCATTTTGCTGAGGAAAAATGAAATTATAATTAGGTACTAAGGACCTAGTATATTCTTTGTCTGTACTTCAGTAATATAAATACTATTACTAATACCTATATTGTAGTTTCAATTTCATTCATTTGAAAATTAGTGTAAGACAAATTAATCACCAATATGAGGAGAAAAGCATTCATCATCCCTAATATGCTTCACAACTTACCACTTTAAACCTTGTACCTGTTCCTCTATCTGATAAAATTGTCTTTTCCATATACTACGTACACAGTTTGGCTAATTTGTGAACAAATTAATTTTTAGCCTTATTTTTAGCATTGGAACAGCTTCCCATAACAAACCAAAATCAACCATAATCACATACCCATTCCTATTGGCTCTACAACACTAATTATGTTCAAATATTTGTTAAAGTATGTAATCTTTTCAAACTGACTTTTTTGACTTATCTTAAGCCATTTTTCTAAATGAATTTAAAGTTGATATTTAATATTATGAAACTCACCTTTTCCGAGAGAGAATCCATATATAACAAGTCATTACATTATATTTGCTTAGTTTTCAAATATGGCAGCTTTGTGCAGACAATATACATCAAACTGGACACAGATTGTACCTTATGACCAAAAGAAACAAGTATTATGAGAATTGTTCCAGGCCAAGAACATGTATGATGTACTCGCAACACAACCAAGCAGTCCACAAAACACACTGCCAAAGTATAAAAAAACAGAAAACGCAATGGAATGGAACATAAAATTTAAGCCGGAGGCCAAGTGCTGTGACCTATGTGGTCATTCAGCACTTAAAGGAAAATTGAAAGTTGGATGGTTTTAAAAGTGTGACAGGAGAAAAAAACCTGTTACACCACAAAACAATTGTTAGGAAAGGGTGGACAGTAACATGGAAGAAAGGTATGAATGGAAATATATAAAAGGAATGAAAGGGGTTGCAGCTAAGGGCCAAAAGGACACTGCAAAGAACCTTAAGTAATGCCTTCAGTGCGAAGGCACCAGTAAAGTTGTGATCTCTAGCTCAGAAATTGAAACTGCTCGACTTGTTAATAAGTTGCATACCCTCTTCCCATTTTATGGGTCTTATCTGCTCTTTTTCAATGTTTATCATATGCTGTAGGTAAATCTGTAAAACTCACTTCCCCAATCTTCTGGTCCTGTCTACTCCTTTTCCATTTTTCAGTCTAGTCTGGTCAAGTTTTAACAAATTGCATGCTGTTTCTCATTTTTCATCTTGTATATCAAACCTCTTTTCATATTGCAGTAGGTGTTGGTAGCTAGTCTGAGTATCATTCTCCAGTTGTGTCTCATTTTCCTCATTCAGTAATTCTCACCATACTGTCTCCCTTACACCACTAATATTACATTTAAATTAACCATTTAATTAGTTCCCCCACAATAGCCACCGTCTCAATTTCTGTTCAAAATTCTCATTTCTTGTATTAAATTTCAATGAAAGAAAGATAGTCAAATTCCAACAAAGGGAATTTTCTTATATACAGGCAGTCCCCAGCTATTGGCAGGGGTTCTGTTCCCAAGGGGGTGCTGATAAGCAAAAACTGCCATTAACCGAAACTCAGCAATTTACGGCGCCGTTAACTAGTTATCAGCACCATAAGCACCATTATGGAGCCTCTGTTAGGTATGTTATGGCACCATAAAGCCTTATGGCACAACACCGTATGGCACCAATAACTGGAACTTGGGCTATTATGGCACCATGGCACCATAAATCGCCGATTTCATGGCGCTAGGCAAGCCCCATAAAACCGGATCCCCAATACCTGGGGACTGCCTTTAATTGGTTTTCTAACCATCCATTCAGTACCAAGCATATAGTGTGCGACTATGCCCATATTCCTGAAGCACTTAATTTTCTGAGCAAATCAGGAATACTATGAAGTTAAAACAAAAACAGTTTATTCAGAACAGTTCAAAACTTCACAAAATCTACTGAGCAAATATGAGCCATAAAGAAGCAGAAATAAATACTGACCTGATTCATCTCCCTACGGTTATCCATGGAATGAGACAAGGTAAAGAGAAGAAAATACGTATTAAATATGCCCGCATGTAAGAAATTCAGAAATAACATCATAATTTTTTATTTACTCTGCTTTACAAAAGTCCTACTAAAAGAATTTTAATAACTTCAGAGCAGTATCTTCCAAGGAATTATGTATTCAAATGTATAATTCACGGCTTATTCAATTAAATAAATATATTTTGGCGAAACTTTCATTTGTTCTAACTCTCATAGGTATGTACTGTGGTAAGAATTTACCTAACCAGCATCTAACTAGGTCAGCTATCAAAAGCACTATTGAAAGATATAATACATTCATTTTTACTGCCAATAGCTGTTCAAAATCATGGGAGCAAAAGCACTTGCTGACTCGATGCTATCATGAGCAACAAAAGCAAATAAAAAAAACATGCAATACAAGATCATAACCAGTAAAACCATGTCAGCAGCATATTTAATACCCAAGAGAACCACAACAAATACACCAATTTCTAACAACTCAGGAAGGATACTTACCTATTAAAACATGTGCATTAAACATCCAGATTTGGGAAAAAAAATGACAAGCACAGTAAACACACACAAATAAGGCACAAACAAGACAGTGTTGTGGAGGACACTGGCTGACCTTTGACAATATGAGACATTAGATGATGTATTGTGAAAAACAAAGTGCCAGTGTTTCACCAGTACACACTAATAAACTCATATAAACTGACTAAAGGAGGTTGAACCTTTTACATAACAAACAAATTTGGGGGTGGCAGATGCAAGCATAGCAAGTCACAATCAAATGACAGTATCACAACATTCTATGCTTAAATTCATTTGTGAAATTGCACATGTGAAGTTACACATAGATAGAATAGTCTGAAAGAAAAATCGCTACTATTCTGGTTATAGCAAGTTACCATTCTCTGAGATTTACTGAAGTCCAAAGAGCATATTGCTCTGTCATTTCAAGAACTACCTATCAATTTCTAAATATTAAAGTAAAATTTGTAATCAAAGTCATTAACACTTTAGAATGCACCTCCGTAAGTGCATGACTACTTTTCTAAAGGCATTTTTTTATTATATGGTCCTTCTATATTAAGTACAACGCTTCACTGCCTCCAAATGGAATACTAAATTTATATTCTTTAAGTCACTGATAAACTGACTAATTTTTCTATAAACGATGAGATAGGGCTCAAAAAATGTAGTAAGCATATGATACAAAGGAGACACACAAATACTAAAGACAAGGGATGCTGGCTATAAAAATATTTTACTACTGACAAAACAGACTTTTCTAACTAAAGTCTCATTCTGTCTTAACAAAGACCTGCCCTGTAATTTAAGAATGACAAAGTAAGATTTATGACACTCCTTGTCAAGCAAAAGTAGCCCTCAGAGATATCAGATGCTTTTTTTCATAGTGTAAAATTCTTTCAAACTGAAACAAACAAACTGGAAACTTCATCCTTGAGAATACAATTGCAAAAATGGGCTTTAGTCAGATTTTTAATCCCACAACTGCCTTTCATTAAAGACAGCTATGTATTTCTAAGTAACTAGCTCAGACAGAAATGAGAAGAAGGAAGGAGAAGAAGAAATAAAGATGGGCCTAACCTCAAAGTATACAATTGCAGAACCCACTACATCCTGTTTAGATGTACTGTTCAGCATTGTGAACTGCATGGAAGGAATGTAATATACTGTACGTCTTATTACCACTTGTGGACAATGCTTCAAAATACCATACAAAGTAAAGGACAACTTTTTAAGTGATTTATCAGAAAAAACATTACAAAATTAAAAAAAAAATAAAACATAAATGATGTTAAGATATATTTTGTCCCAATAAAAGTAACTTTGTGAAGGCTAAACTGCCAGGTACACAAACTAATAACAGTACCCTTATGATGAAGGAAAAATCATAACCTAAGACAGAAGCTAGTACTGTACACAATTTATATAAAAAATATACATTACATAATAATTTACAGGATACCTAATCACACTTTTATTATATATATACATATATATACTTTATACATGTGGTAAGAAATGATTATCTACAATCCTACCAAAGACTCACTCATGACAAGAGGATTCCCTACAGTAATGCATGCAAACTCCAGCACATACTGTTTGATGCACAAGATGCAAAAGAAGTGAAAACCTTTTACTCCCATGCAAGGCCAAAACTTCCTTACACTGAGCACAAAGCACAACAAAAACTTCAAGCGAACAAGAAAACTTTTTTCTCGTGTAAGCTTAAAATAGATGAAGATGTAAACCATCCACAGAAATATTAAAGCATTATGTAAACTCATAAAACTTTAATTTAACAATGAGTTTTTTTAAACTGAGCACTAAATGCAACTAATGTCCATTCATCATTTGACAAAACCCATTCAAATTCAAGTAAAGAAAAAAAGATACACATTATTATGACTTCCACCACCAAATTCTCTAGAAATTGTTTTTAAATAATGAAATAAAACCTTGAAATGAAACAGATAAGATAATAAGCACTTTCCAAAGTGACATGAGGACACTGATAAATATTTTCATTTTAATGAAAATAAGGAAGGAAATTCATAAGTATTATGTTTTATGCATATCAAGTTATGCATTAAATCTCATGCAATATTTGCCATGTAGCCAAATTTTAATGGAACATTACAACCACCTTTCCAATCTTGAAAAATACTAGTTCTGGCTAACTTTATATAAAAAAAAAAGTTAGAATATGTTACAATCTCTCTATCACCAAGTAAATGGAAATATCTGACTTCCATGTAAACACAGGTCTGTTTCACTTTAGAAGGAGCCTATCCATTCAATTACTCATTTTTGTCACCCCATATTAAAAATCAGTACAGCACTACTGAGGCTTTACCCTAAAAAGTAGCAAGGAATAAAATACTGATAAAACTACAAAAGCATTCTCTATGATAAAAGCAAAACATTACCGATCACTGGATGCTCATCCACCGAACCCTAAAATCATACCATAAATCATACCTAGTTAGTGTGATAAGCCTTAATCTCTTCCAAATATTCCCAGGAGAGCAAGTCTTAATTATAAAAAAAATCACCAATATAGAAGGAAGATAAAAATGCCCCAATGAATCCTTTGCTGACTGATTCCAGTGATGGAATCAAGCTGCAAATATTTCAAGATGGTAGTGATCTTACTTCATGCGTGCGATGAGCCTCGCAGTGTTGAGAGCAGGGATGCAAGGTACCTCTGTTCCGCTGTCACTAACGTTTCCGCTAGTGGTATCGGCACCGACACTGCTTTCCCCTCCGCAAGCTGCTCCGACCCCTGCTACTGCTCCACTTGCCGCAGATGAAACGGGTATAGCAGAAGCTCCTGAGGCGCCAAGTGACTCTGGCTCCTCAGCTCCAGAAATGGGGCCTTCATCTAAAGTCATGTCTGACAATGAAACAGGATCTAAAGACAGGTCACCTATGGATGACTCGCTCAGATCCTGAAAGACAAAACAGGCCTTGACAATGACCGTAACATTTTTATTCAGGAAAAAACAGAAATACTGATTAACATTTACACAAAGTCCCATAACACTGTAAGGCACTTCATCACCCACATTATGGATGACTCACTCAGATCCTGAAAGACAAAACAGGACATGATGATGAATGTAACATTTCTATTCAGGAAAAAGGGCATTTTTATTATATAATAAAATAAAATTTTATGCATAGTACTTACCAGGTAGTTACATAGCAATAGTTTCTAAACCGTCGGCAGCTAGAATTTTGAAAATTCGCTGTAGTGCTATATTGTTTATGCTAGGCAACACCCCCCCTCCACTACCAGGAGAGAGAGGACCCAACTCAGCACTGGTTTTCAGTTGGTTATACCCTATTATCCATGAGAGGGGAGGCAGGAGAGGCAGGAGGGTTTTGGTCAAGTAGTATACATAAAATCTTATGTTAATATAAAAATGTCATTTTTATGTATGTCACTTACCAAGTAGTTACATAGCTGAGTCCCACATTGTAGGAGGTGGGATTCATGGAGATATACAGTGTTCCCCCCGTATTCGCGTTCTCCGGATTCGTGGATTTCTCTCTGGACCATATCTACCCACTATTTGCGGGGGCATTCGCCTATTCGCAGGATTTTCCGGGGGAAATCATCACCAAATAGTGTATTTTGATGTTATTTTCATGACTAAATGCATTTTTATGGTACATAAGTGATTTACTAATTTTCAAATATTAATACTCTTTAATACTGTATTAGTAAGTTTAATAAGTTTAAATGATATCACAGTTTTAATAAGATTAAATTATATCACATAGTAAAAATAATAATTCTCTCTCTCTCTCTCTCTCTCTCTCTCTCTCTCTCTCTCTCTCTCTCTCTCTCTCTCTCTCTCTCTCTCTCTCTCTCTCTCTCTCTCTCTCTCTCTCTCTCTCTCTCTCCTACAGAGATGTATGGTTTTTTTTTATAATAAATAATTGATTTCATATTTTCAAATATTAAAATTAATGTATACAGAAATAACATCAATTCATTAAAGAAAATACTAAAGTGAATTAGTAAGATTTTAGTTTATAAATTTGAAAAATTATGTAAGAAAGAAGGAAATCCAAGTCTTCTCCCTCAAACTCCAGGTACTAAAACTGTCAAACATATCAAGTAATGGGACGGAGGAGGAGGAGCTGTTGTGCTGTTGCCACCAAGTTTTCATGCAATTTCTCTCTCTCTATTTCTCTCTGTCTCTCTCTCTCTCTCTCTCCTAACTCTCTCATTTAGTGAGACTCGAGAATTTTTATAGTACATGTACTATTTGTTTTTAATACTTTAAAATAATAATAATAATAATAATAATAATAATAATAGTAATAATAATAATATTAATATAACTGTAATTACAAAATTCATATTATGCGATAGTATTTTAAAGAAATACAATAATCTATCCATTTCACTCTTTTAATTAAGGATAACTCTCTCTCTCTCTCTCTCTCTCTCTCTCTCTCTCTCTCTCTATGCCACACAGGATATGTATGTCATAGTGGTAACTCCCTCCCTCTGTTTCACTGGAAGTGATATAAGTATTTTCTGAGAGAACAGAGAAATAAACACACATACTCTCTTTTTACTGAGATGAAAGAATTTTTATGGTACTAGTATGTAAAATGTTTATTAATATTTTCTATCTAATAATAATAATAATTAATAATAATAATAATAAAATAATAATAATAAGAAAGAACAGAGGACTGGCACAACAAACCAATGCATGGAACAATACACATGAGACAGACTAAAGAACTAGCCAGCGATGACAATTGGCAATGGCTACAGAGGGGAGAGCTAAAGAAGGAAACTGAAGGAATGATAACAGCGGCACAAGATCAGGCCCTAAGAACCAGATATGTTCAAAGTACGATAGACGGAAATAACATCTCTCCCATATGTAGGAAGTGCAATACGAAAAGTGAAACCATAAACCACATAGCAAGTGAATGCCCGGCACTTGCACAGAACCAGTACAAAAAGAGGCATGATTCAGTAGCAAAAGCCCTCCACTGGAGCCTGTGCAAGAAACATCACCTACCTTGCAGTAATAAGTGGTACGAGCACCAACCTGAAGGAGTGATAGAAAACGATCAGGCAAAGATCCTCTGGGACTATGGTATCAGAACGGATAGGGTGATACGTGCAAAACAGACCAGACGTGACGTTGATTGACAAGGTCAAGAAGAAAGTATCACTCATTGATGTCGCAATACCATGGGACACCAGAGTTGAAGAAAGAGAGGGAAAAAAGGGAAAAAAATTGGATAAGTATCAAGATCTGAAAATAGAAATAAGAAGGATATGGGATATGCCAGTGGAATCGTACCCATAATCATAGGAGCACTAGGCACGATCCCAAGATCCCTGAAAAGGAATCTAGAAAAACTAGAGGCTGAAGTAGCTCCAGGACTCATGCAGAAGAGTGTGATCCTAGAAACGGCACACATAGTAAGAAAAGTGATGGACTCCTAAGGAGGCAGGATGCAACCCGGAACCCCACACTATAAATACCACCCAGTCGAATTGGAAGACTGTGATAGAGTAAAAAAAAAAAAAAAAAATAATAATAATAAAAACTGTAATTACAAAATTTGTATGTGGTAGTATTTTAAAGAGATAAAAATGACCTTTCCATTTCACTTACGTAAGGACAACTCCTCTCTCTTACTGTGATAGAGAATTTTTAAGGTAGATGCATGTGTTTATTAATATTTTCAAATAATAATAATAATAATAATAATAATATAACTAACTTCAAATGAAAATTCTTCCCTTCGTCTTTTTCTGTATCAATTTCCCTACCCTCTCGTAACTCCAGTGACGCTCGGAGCTGGGAAGCTGTCAAATGTGCCATACAATGGTCAACGAATTTAATGGTTTTTATACAATCTCTCTCTCTCTCTCTCTCTCTCTCTCTCTCTCTCTCTCTCTCTTACTGAGGAGATTCTTTTATGGTACATGCATGTAGTAAGTTTATTATTAATATTTTCCAATAATAATACTATATGTGTAATAATAATACTATAAATGTAATTACAAAATTCATATGTGAGTATTTTAAATACAATAATCTTTCCATTTCACTCTTTTAAATACTGTAAGGACAACACTCTCTCTCTCTCTCTCTCTCTCTCTCTCTCTCTCTCTCTCTCTCTCTCTCTCTCTCTCTCTCTCTCTCTCTCTCTCGCAAAAGAATTGATATCCTGTTATTGGCTGTTTATATATTTCTAATGGTAAAATGTTTAAGATGATTTTGGAATGATATTAATAATACCAATTCAAAGGTATCTTTGATGTAGGATGATACTTTAAGTATACATTTGGTATTCGAACTTTCAAGATAGGCAGATATGGGCATTTTTAGAGGGGAGTTCTAACTATTCGCGGGTTTGCGCTATTTGCTGGGGTCCATGGTACACATCCCCCGCGAATACGGGGGGAACACTGTACATGCTTTTTAATAAATAAAAAGAATGCACGAATGCAAATAGTGTTAGCATTGATTAAAATGCTTCTTAGTTCCTTACCTGTTAAGAGAGCTGTACAGATGATTACTGCCTCAGGATTATGCTCATCTTAACTGGTACAGACTTGCAGTATAGCCAAGGGTCATCCTCTACTAAGGGGCATCCATGAAGCTAAGGAATAGTCTGTGGCATGCAAGGTCTACACAAAGATCCTCCTGCCCAAGGCGTAGTACCAATGTCAACATACCAAAACCAGTGTGATTATATAGCCACCAAAACAATTCTAAAAAACATACCAAACTGTAATTAAAAGACTGATGGGTACTCTCAATGCAATATTAGTACCCACAGACTCCCTTTAAGACTCAACAACCTTGTTCAAGGCAAAGACAATAACTAAGGAATGAGCAACTTCCTATACACCCTTACCCAACACCAAGCCAGCAACTAAAAAAGGACCCAGGGTACTGCAATTATCATAAATAATTTCAATATTTCGCAAGTAATGACACATGAACAGTGACTTACACTTCCACTATGTTGCTTGGACAACATAGAGGTTGTGCCTAAAAGAAAGAATCTTTCAGCTTAGAGTGGGCCTCTAAGATCAGTTTTCTCAAGAAGAAGGCTAGAGCATTCTTAGATAAAGGGTGTGAGGGGTTCCTCACCGAACACCACAGGTGATTGTAAGGGTCCTAAATATTCTGTTTTCGGTAAATAATATTTCAGAGCTCTGACAGGACACCAAGACCTCTCTTCGTCTTCTGGACCTACCAATTCCAAAATTGGTTCACTACAACGTTGAATTTCCCATGGATGAATCTTGTCAAGATTCTTGTTTGATTCCGATTCGCCCAAAGAAGATCTCTTGCTGCCTCGCAGAGAGAGAACGAGTGGGTTCCTCCTCCCTGCTTCCAGATATACGTAAGTGCCATAGTGTTGTCTGAATGGACAGTCACCACTTTGTTGCGAACCAAATCTGCAAACTCCAACAAACCCCAGTGGATTGCCATCAGTTCCTTTAGACTGATGTGCTACTCTCTCTGATGACTGTTCCACATGCCTGAGACTTCCCTGTTAGGCCAGGGTTCCGAGTGAGGAGTGATTTACCTTCTAGCAACCTATCTTCTGACCTCCACCAGGACAGGTCCTCCTTAATTTCATTCATTGCCTGGAATACAAACGAATCTGAGGAAGACTGAAGATTCCTCAAGCGAAGCCTTCCCAAGGTTACAAATTGCTCTTTCGAGGAAAGCGTGCCCAGAAGGCTCATCTACTCCCTTGCAGAGCACTTCTGAAGAGACAGAACATGGTTCACCTTGTGGATACATGATTCCCTCTTTGAGGGGATGGAAAAGCCCAAAAAGTCACTGAGTCTATGCTCACCCCTAAATAGACTATCTGTTGACAGGGGAATAGTTGAGACTTTTTCAGGCTTATTAGCAAGCCTAATTCTTTGCTAACAGAATTGTCCTTTGCTTGTCCTCCTCGCACTTCTTTTGAGTCTGGGAGCAAAGAAGCCAGTCTTCCAGATAAAGGGACACTCGAATCCCAGCTAGATGCAGCCACTTTGTGATGGGAGAAAGTATTCAAGTGAACACTTGCGGGGCTGTTGACAGCCCAAAACAGAGCTCTGAATTGGAACACCGTTTCTGAAAACGAATTGGGAAAAATTTCTTTGATTCCCAGTGAATTGAGATGTGGAAGCAAGCATCTTCCATATCGATGGAAATCTTCCAATCCCCCTGATGAAAGGATCCCAAAACAAACAATCTGATTTGTTTCCATTTTGAATCTTTTTTTTTTTTTTTTTTTTTTTTTTTTTTTTTTTCTCCCTTACAAACAGATTTAGGGAGCTTACATATAGTGCTGGTTTCCAACCCCTGAAGCCTTGGGGACTACAAAAAGCTGATTATAAAAATGATATTGTTAAACTACATTAAAGTTTTGTACATACTTACCTGGCAGATATATACTTAGCTATAGTCTCCGACGTTCCCGACAGAATTTCAAATCTCGCGGCACACGCGACAGGTAGGTCAGGTGGTCTACCTTACCCGCCGCTGGGTGGCGGATGTACTAACCACTCCCGTAAGCTTGTCAGATTTTTCTCTTCCACCTGTCTCCTGAGGGGAGGCTGGGTGGGCCATTAATCATATATATCTGCCAGGTAAGTATGTACAAAACTTTATTGTAGTTTAACAATATCATTTTTGTACATGAACTTCCCTGACAGATATATACTTAGCTGATTGGCACCCTTGGTGGAGGGTAAGAGACAGCTCAATAATACAGGTAAGACGGGAAACAACTAATGTTGTAGGATATAAAAACCTTGGTTCTCACCTTTTCAGGATGAAGACTTCATAGATACTATCTCTGAGTCTGCATTGCCTGGAGAGCTACAGCTAGGACGTGACCTGATGCTGAAAGACTCTCGGATCTACCACTGGGATATGTGATCCCCTATTGTGGTAGAATCCAAGTCGGATGCTGTTAGAGGGACCTTGTCCGCTTACCTAACAGATCCTTACCACTACCTCTGCAAGGAGCCAAAACCCACCAGACCACCTAACCAAAATACAAAGGGGGGTTAATATTACGACAAAAGAGGTGCCTCCTGCAACCTCTTTCAGACAACCAAAAAACAACAATATAAAATATAGGGTAACATATAAAAAATTTACACAGGATAAGTTTCAGCTCCCTGCCCCAGCACCGAATCCGCCGATACGAAAGGACCCAAGGCGAAGCATTTATCATATGTGATTTTTACCATCACGTAGGTAGTGGTTTGCGAAAACCGATTGGCATCTCCAAAAAGTCGCCTCCATCAAGTTCCGCACAGACATATTTTTTCTGAATGCAAGCGAAGTTGCGATGGCTCTCACCTCGTGAGCTTTCACTTTCAGTAGTCTAAAATGTTCTTCCTTACAGGCAACATGTGCCTCTGTAATAAGGCTTCTCAGAAAAAGGAAAGAGCATTCTTCGACATGGGCCGAGTGGGGTCCTTTACGGAGCACCAAAGCACATCTTGATTAGCCTTAAGTTGTTCCTTCTCTAAGGAAATACTTCATAAATTTCTCATAGGGCAAAGAGTTCTTCAGGCTCTTCCCTTACAAGAAAAGATAAACTACGAACTTCAAAGCTCCTGGGCCAAGGGCGTGATGGGTTTTCATTCTTTGCAAGGAAACTTGGAAGAAACGAACACACCATAGAATCTTCCTTAAACCCTACATTGCCCTCAATAGCTTGGAGCTCACTCACTCTCTTAGCTGTAGCTAGGGCCAAAAGGAAGATAGCCTCTTCGTCAGATCCTTGAAAGAGGCTAAGCAGGAGGTTCGAATCTAGACGATCCAAGGAATTGTAGAACTACGTCTAGATTCCAGTTCGGTACTACATGAGGACGCTTAATGGTTTCAAATGATCTAATAAGATCATGCAGGTCCTTATCATCGGATATATTTAAGCCTCTATGCCGAAATACCGCCGCCAACATACTGCGGTATCCCTTAATAGTTGACACAACCAGATGACATTCTTCTTTGAGGAAAATAAGGAAATCCGCAATTTGGGTCACAGAGGTACTGGAAGAGGAAATGTTCTTCCTCTTGCACCAACGTCTGAAGACATCCCACTTTGACTGGTATACACGCAAGGTGGAAGGTCTCCTCGCTCTTGCGATTGCTTTAGCAGCTGTTGCTGAAAAGCCTTTCGCTCTGACCAAACTTTGGACAGTCTGAAACCAGTCAGACTGAGAGCGAGGAGATTTTTGTGGTACTGTCGAAGTGGGGTTGTCTGAGTAGATCGCTCCTTAGCGGGAGCGATCTGGAAGGTCCACCAACCATTCCAGTACCTCTGTGAACCATTCTTGGGCCGGCCAAAAGGGAGCGATTAAGGTCATTCTCGTTGAATCGGACTCTACGAACTTCTTGATGGTTAGCCCCAGGATCTTGAAGGGGGGAAACGCGTAGACGTCGAGTCCGTTCCAGTCTAGAAGAAGAGCATCTATTGCTAATGCCTCTGGATCCGATATCGGAGAGCAGTAAGGATCCAGCCTCTTGTTCTTGACGTGGCAAGAGGTCTATGTGTGGCCTGCCCCATAACTTCCACAGGCTCTGGCATACATCCAGATGAAGGGTCCACTCTGTGGGAAGGACCTGATCTTTCCTGCTGAGGAGATCTGCTCTTACATTCCTTTCTCCCTATACGAACCTGGTGAGAAGCTTGATTCCTCTTTCTTCTGCCCACAGAAGAAGGTCTCTTGCTGTCTCGTACAGGGAGAAGGAATGCGTCCCCCCTGTTTCCTGATATATGCCAGAGCTGTAGTGTTGTCCGCGTTGACCTGCACTACCGATCTTCTGACTTTGGGCTCGAAAGCCTTCAGAGCCAACCACACAGCCATCAACTCCTTTCTGTGATGTGCCAGGCTACCTGGTCCCCCACCCAGGTACCTGACACTTCGCTGGTTCCCAGAGTTGCACCCCACCCCGTGTCCGACGCGTCGGAGAACAACACCAGGTTGGGGGTCTGTGATTGAAGAGACAGTCCCTTCGCAAAGAGGTTGGGATCTGTCCACCATAAGAGATGTTCTTGATGTCCTGGGATAACGACAGGGGAGAACGTCAAATCCTGAGAACGACGACTCCAATTCCGATGAAGAAAGAATTGGAGCGGTCTCAGGTGCAACCTTCCTAGGGAAACGAATTGCTCCAGCGAGGAGAGCGTCCCCAGCAGACTCATCCACTCCCTCATGTGCATACTTCTTTCCCTAAGAAGGTTGTTACTCTCTCGAATCCTCGGGCTATCCTTTCCTGCGAGGGAAAAGCCCGAAAACTCAGAGAGTTCATCTGTATCCCGAGATACACACACTCTTGCTCGGGAATTAGTGACGACTTCTTGAAATTGACGAGAAGTCCCAAAGCCTTCGTCAATTCTAAAGTTACTTGTAAGTCCTTCAAACAACGATCTTCTGAATTGGCCCTTATTAGCCAATCGTCGAGGTACATGGATATCCTCACCCCTTTCAAATGAAGCCATTGAGCCACATTCCTCAAAATCCCTGTGAACACTTGAGGGGCCGTCGAGAGGCCGAAACACAGAGCCCTGAACTGAAAAATTTTCCCCCCCATCATGAATCTGAGAAACTTCCTCGAGGAAGGATGGATCGGTACGTGGAAGTAAGCGTCCTGTAATCCAAGGAAACCATCCAGTCCCCTGGACGAAGTGCTGCCAGCACTGATGAAGGCGTTTCCATCGTGAACTTCTTCTTTTCTACGAAGAAGTTCAGGGCGCTTACATCCAACACCGGTCTCCATCCCCCTGAGGACTTCGGAACTAGGAAAAGGCGGTTGTAGAAGCCCCGATGAAGGATGGTCTGTCACTAGTTCGATAGCCCCCTTCTCCAGCATCTGATCTACTGCTAGATGGAGAGCTTGATTCATGATGGGGTCTCTGTACCTGGCCGTCAGTTCCCTTGGGATGGTCGTCAAGGGAGGTCTTTCGACGAAAGGGATGAGGTAACCTCTCCTCAAAATAGAAAGGGTCCAAGGATCCGCCCCTTTTTGGGCCCAGACTTCTGCAAACTCTAAGAGTCTGGCGCCCACCGTTGTTTGAAGGACTTGCAAGTTATTTGGGGGGGCTTTAACAGACTTGGCGAAAGTCTTACCCCTTCTTGAAGGTCTAAGACCTCTAAACGTAGAGGCTCTTGATGAAGACGCCCCTCGAAAGGGTTCTCGAACACTTGCTTTTTCCTTCTTAGCCTTGGTAGGGAAGGAAGGGCGAGGTTTTCTTGCCGACTGTGCCAAAGGTCCTGGGTGGCTTTGGCCGACAGTGATCTTGAAATGTCCTGCACTCGATGTTTAGGGAACAACTGAGCAGACAGAGGAGCAAACAGCAAAGAAGACCTCTGGGCATGGGAGACAGACTTCGTTAAGAAGGAACAATAAACCGACCTCTTCTTCACGATCCCGGCCCCATACAGGGAGGCGATTTCACTCGCTCCGTCTCTTACCGACTTGTCCATACAAGACAAAAAACACACAAGATCTTCTGGCGAAATTGACTCTGGCACTTCAATTTTCTTGGCTAGGACTCCCAACGACCAATCAAGGAAGTTAAATACTTCTAGCACTCTAACATGCCTTTGAGCATGTGATCCAATTCATTCATTGCCCAAGTCGTCTTAGCAGAGTTAAGGGCAGTTCTCCTTGTCGAATCTACCAGCGCCGAAAAATCCGAATCAGCCGAAGACGGTAGACCCAATCCTAAGGACATATCCTGTTTCATACCAGAAACCAGCCGTCCTGATAACTTCGAAGGAGGAAAAGCGAACATCGTTTTCCCCGCTTCTTCTTTGGAAGCCATCCAGGAACCAAAACTCCTCAGTGCCTTCTTCATAGAAAGAGTTGGCTTCATCCTCACACAAGAAGAACTCTTCGCTGTCTTCGCCGTTGAAAAAAGTGAGTGAGGAGATGGAGGATCCGTAGGTAGAAAGGGAATCCCCAAAAACTTGCAAAAGTAGCTCTGTAAGCTTCTTGTAAGAAGACACAGCAGCAGAAGTGTTCGGTTCCTCATCCGAACCTTCTAGGACGTCTTGTCGAGGCGAGCGCGGAAGATCCTTAGGTGACGAAGGGATCCTAGTAGGAGTTGAGCGAGAGGTTGGAGAACGCCCTCTCTTAGAAGAGTTCACATCCACTGGAGAATGAAGAGAAGATCTGGGGATGTCTACGATGAGACTCCCTCTTCGAGGTAGACGGAATCTCAGCCGAAGGAGAGGTAGGGCTCCTACTCCGAGAATCCTCGGAAATATCCACAGGGCGCTTACGAGGAGGCGAGCGCCTACTATACTCTTTGCGCCTATCCCGAGGCGAGCGGCTGCCAGGAGAAGAGCGCCTATCGAGAGCAGAGCGCTTGCGTGGCTCTCCATACCTGTCCAGTTGCGTACGATCAACGGAAGTTCGACTGGAAGGCGAAATGCGCCTACTAGGAGAAGGCTGCTTGCGAGACTCTTGACGTCTAACAAGAGGGTAACATTCAGGAGAAGGGCGCTTCAAAGCTAATGAGCGCCTACTTGGAGAAGGGCGCTTCCGAGATTCCTGTTGTCTACCAAGAGACAAACGGTCGGGAGAAGTGCGTCTAGAAGCGGGAGAGCGCCTACACGGAGAAGGGCGCTTGAAAGACTCTTGTTGTCTGCCCCGAGGAGAATAATCAGGAGTATGACGCCTTAAAAGAGACGAGCGCCTACTAGGAGATCGATGTGCAGTAGGCTCTTGGCGCCTACCTACCTTGCGGGGAGCGGCTAACAGCAGGCCGTCTATCATGCACCCGACTCCTACCAGACTCTTGATGCCTGTCAGGAGAGAAGTCACGATCCGACACTCGAGGAGAGTGACATCTGGACGAAGAACGCCTACTTGCATAAGGGCGCCTTCTAGAATCTTGAGGCTGCTGAGGAGAAGTCTCACGCGAGGGAGTTGAAGAAATAGCGTGATGAGCAGGTGCAGTGCGCTTACCGGAAGCGGGAATCCAATCTGGAGAAAAAACTTCTTTCTCCATAGAGCGTCCTACCGATGTTTGGCGCCTTGAAGTCGAAAGAGAGCCAGGCGAGCGAGGGCGCTCACGCGAGCCCCTACCTTCATATGAAACCTCCCCATATGAAGGAGAACGCCTAAAACGAGGAGAACGATCCTCTGAAGAGCGGCGCCTAGATCTCTTGATCGGAAGAGAAGCGTCCTTCTTCCTACGTGATCTAACTGCTAGAGAGTCTGCTAGCGCCGTGATCTGAGCTTGAAGTCCCGCGAGTACTCTCGTAGGCGAATCTTGCTGTTCTTCCTCGGAAGCAGGCGCCCGAGCGCGAGCGCGAGAAGAAGAACGATCACAGGATTTCTTGGGTTTCTTCGCCTCCACCGACGATTCTTCCGGGAAAAACCTCCGGACTAGAAGCCAAAGGACTGCAGGGAGCCTTCCAAGCCCTCTTCAACGGGCGCGACGCATCCGGGGAGTTCCAACCTCTCTTCGGAGAGGGAGACGACGAAGAGGAGAAGCATTGGCGTAGTAGCTCCTTCTTGTAGCGATCCGAGGCAGCCTGGGAGCGTACTTCAGGATCTGCCGAGGGACGCCTGACCGGTGGGGGTTCTCCCTAGCCCTCTTGCGGCTTTCGACTTTCCTACTCCACTGGAACTGGGAGTCTGGAAGAGGTCTAGGCCTAGAGGCACTAAGGAGCCGGTCAGACGCACCCTCCACAACACTGGGGACACTGCACTGATCACTAACACTCTCCTTACCTTCCAACTGACGAATCTTCTGATCCATAGAACGAATCGTGGCTCTCAGAGCTGCCGCCTCCGAAGGCGAATCTTCGGCTTCGGTGCGGGGAGCAGGGGCTGCAACTTGGGAAGAAGGTTCTAATTCTACGTTAGTATTAGGATCCACATCCAACTCACTCATTCTAGATCTACTAGAACTTCTAGAGGAAGCCTTACACACTCTATCACGTTCCAACTTCCTAACATAAGAAGAGAGAGCCTTATATTCTTCTTCATTCAATCCCTTACATTCACTACAAGGGTTAGCAAAAGAACATTCATTCCCCCTGCATTTCATGCAAACCGTGTGGGGGTCTACCGAAGCTTTCGGCAACCTCACCTTACATCCTTCATTCACGCAAACCCTAAACAAAACCGAAGTTTTAACTACCGAATCTAGATCAGACATCGTTAAAGAAAATCAAACTCAAAATCAAACCGGTCCACAATCAGCGTATGCCAAGCCAAACAAAGCGAATATGTCACCAAAAGAAGTCCAAATTAACTCCAGGCAAGCGAGAATCGAAAAACTATCGAGAGGAACCGACAACAGTTGTTATCGTTCCCGCGACAGAGAAAAATCTGACAAGCTTACGGGAGTGGTTAGTACATCTGCCACCCAGCGGCGGGTAAGGTAGACCACCTGACCTACCTGTCACGTGTGCCGCGAGATTTGAAATTCTGTCGGGAACGTCGGAGACTATAGCTAAGTATATATCTGTCAGGGAAGTTCATGTACAAAACCTTGGAGTACGTGATCTGTCATTAACTCTATGGCCTTTTTCTTTAAGAAGGACATAACTCCCTCCGAAAGGACAATGAATTTGTCTGAACCTTCTGAGTAGGCCAACAAATTCATCAGAGAGCTGGACAATGGCGGAATGCTCTCAAAAGGTATCACATAGCCCTCTCTCAAAACTTAAACGATCCATGGTTCCGCCCCTCTTACTTCCCAATTTCTCCAGAAATAGTGGAGCCTCGCCCCTACCAGTGCACAAAGGACTAAACATTCACTTTTTTGTTGAGGACTCAGATGAGGACTTCATAATTGCTCTAGAGGTGATGTAAGCTCTCCCCATAGATCTAGGGAAGGATCTAGATACTCCCCTGCTGCGAAAGGGCTGAGCATGTGTAGCTGGCGTGAGGCAAGAACTGGGAGTTGGATCACAAGGACGTTTAGTCGGTTGCGAGAATAAATCCTGGGTGGATTTCTTCTGAAGCTCAGAAGAAACTTGAACCACAGTGTCATCTGGGAAGAGGTGTCTCCTACCCAGAGGAGAGTAAAGTAAGGCAGACCTCTGCATCAGAGAAATGCCTTTAGTGGTGAATGAACACCAAAGTTCTCTCTTTTTAAGATTGCATAGAGTAAAAAGAGAGGTCAACTCCAACAAGCTATCTCTTATACCTTTATCAAGGCAAGAAATAACATCCTAAGTGGAGCATCCCTTGATCTTCTGACCCAAGGATCCCACTACCCAATCCAAGAAGTTTACCTCAAAAACCCTAAATATGTTTTTAGTAAGGTGGTCCAGTTCTGACACTGAAAACATTATTTTGGCAGAATTAAATGCCATCCTCCTGGATGAATCAATAAGACCAGAAAAGTCCCACTGGGCGGAGGCAAAAATACCCAAAGAGAAAGCCTCCCTAGTCTTGTAAGACAAGTGCCTCCTTGTGGAAAGGCAAGAAGAAGGGAAGTTAAAATTTAACTTTTCCCTGATCCCTCTTGTCCACAAGCCAAAGATTAATATCTTTCAAGGCTTTGCGAGCAGAAAAGGAAAGGACTAGTTCAGTTCATTTTGACGTGTCTGACTAACTATCTCTCATATAAGAGGATTCTGGTGAAGTTGGAGCTGTAGGTGAAAAAGTCTGAGAAATTCGCAAAAAGTAGCGAAGGAGCGACTTGTAAGCTATAGAAGTGTCCTAATCCTCTTCCTCCTCTTTATCATCTCTTTCCATCGAAACTGGGGACAAAACAGTTTGAGGTTGAGCAGGAGTCTAAGTTTTCATAAAGCCTAAGATACTATTAAGCTTATTTTTAATTGTAACAATGGAAGGATCTGAAATCGTTGAAGTTCGAAATACTACACCTGTAGCAGTTGGCTGTTCCAAAGATACTTATGGGCAGCCTGGCATTTGAGGGGGCCAATGAATGCACGGACACCACTGGGTGCTCTGAGGACAAAACCCTCTCTTGAAAAACCGCTGGTTCCAATATCATAGGATGAGAGAGCGCCAAGGATTGATCTGGAAGAAGAGAAGATTCACGTGCCAGTGTAGTCTCCTGCGCCAATGGGTGCTCCTGAATCCTACAACCATTGAAGGACACACAATACCCTCCTCCGTACAAGAAGGTTGCACATGCACTGACAGACACTCAGTTGCTTCTTAGAGTCAGAGGAGATGGCAGAAGATCTGGAGAGGGAAGCATGGGAGGATAAAGAGCCAGTGCCAACAGACACTCAGAACTTTTCCTTTGTGCTACCTCTTCAGACTGACATCCAGAGGACAACTTCCTCGGCGAGGAACAAGATTTACCTTGCCCTTGGGGAAAGCTAACATCTAAGGAAAAATGCTCTGGACTGTTCCAAAAGCTACAAGAAGGATGCTGGTCTTCTTGTGAAACGCTAGTCTTCTCAAGGGGACAGATGGTGATACGTTACAAGTCCTCCTTTTCAGCGGATGAGACTCATGTACACAGCGCCATTGGTGTCTGGGGGAAGACTCCTCAGAGTCCAAACCGCTGGAGAAGAGTCGAGACTGCTTTCCAATGGCGCTCTGTTACAAGAACACTAACACTGGCGCTCACTTTATTACCTACCTTCTCCATTGGCACCTTAACAGACACTCCTAGAGTCTCCATCGCCTATAATGTAACAGAGAATTTTAGGTCTGTTCGTGCTCCAAGGCTGGCAACGGCATCAGGTTCGGGTGATAGTGTCAGGGTTAGATTAGGTTGATTTAGAGAGGGGGAACGTCGAACAGAAGAGGAAGAAGAGATGGTACCAACTGTTATATCCTGACTAAATGTTTCTTAGTGTTTACTCTAGAAGCAGCCTTTCTCTTTCAGTCTCTTTCTAACTTACTGAAATGGCTAGTTAAGGTCTTCCATGTTTTGTCAACCCAATCAACACATTCCCCACAAGTCAAAGTTGGTGTGCAAGATTGGCCCCTACACTCAACACAAACTGAATGCGGGTCATAACAGGCCTTAATGAGCCTAGTATTGTAGCCTTTGCTGCAATACCTATTACTATGAGAGCCTGCTGTATTGGACATGCCTAACACTTGCTAATTCACACCAAAGCAAAAATTTAACTATTTCATCAAACTCCTAACAATAGCTAAATATGTTTGCCGAAAAGGCTACCATATTCAATAGAGTACTTCAGCAAACATCGACAGATATTCAACAATAAATAATTCCAAAATTCCCGCTGCTACTGAGCTAGCTGTTGACAGCACCAGCCGGCAGAAACAACTGAAAACCAGTGCTAAGTTGGTTCCTCTCTCCCCGAGTAGTGGGTAGGGGGTGTCGCCTGCCCAAAACAATATAGCACTACCGCAAATTTTTAGAATTCTAGATGCCAACAGTTTAGAAACTATAGCTAGGTAACTACTTGGTAAGTTGCATACATAAAAAACATAAATATTGATTAACATTTACGAGAGGTCCCACAACACTATAAGGCACTTCATCACCCACATTATGGATGACTCGCTCAGATCCTGAAAGACAAAACAGGATATGGCAATGAATGTAAAATTTCTATTTAGGAAAAAGAGAGAATTATTGATTAACATTTATGTTAAGTCTCACAATACTAAAATGCGCTTCATCACCCACATTACCTTACATAACTTTCATACCTCATTTTCTTGCCAACAACAAAGGATAACTTTACTACATAAAAGTGTGAATCATTACAACATTCTTTGAAAATACAGTATTAACTGACTGAAAATAATTCTAGATTACCTGCTACAATAAAAAAAAAAAAATTAGATCAATATTTATTAATAACTCGATGCAATATACGTAAAGAAAAATTAAATATTAACTTCCTATCATTTCCGTATAATACTCAATAAACCTGTTATAAATAAAAAAAATTTTATCAGTTATTAATACATTTGCCTAATTTGTGGTCTACATAAACCATAGACACTTATATTCCCAGTTAGCTAGAAGATTGTACGATGCCTATCTGGCTGGCACCAAAAGGTATGACTACCCTTAAAACTTGTTTCAGTTACCTAAAAACTTAACTTCTCATGTCCACCTAGTATGTAATAACAGAAAGTTCTTAGAATTATAAGTAGTAACTATTTCTTTTATATATACAGGCAGTGCCCGGGTTACAACGGGGGTTCCGTTCTTGAGACGCGTCGTAAGCCGGAACATCGTCAAAAATCCTAAGAAAACCTTACTTTTAATGTATATATATATATATATATATATAATATATATATATATATATATATATATATATATATATATATATATATCTCATCTCTTCTCTCTTCTCTCTCTCTCTACTCTCTCTCTCTCTCTCTCTCCATCTCTCTCTCTCTATATATATATATATATATATATATATATATATATATATATATATATATATATATATATATATATATATATATATATATATTATATATATATAAATCACACAGGCAGGTAGTCCAGGGTTATCAGCAGTCCAGTTTTATAGCGCTTGTCTAGCACCATAAAATCAGCGATTTATGGCGCTATAACGGTACGAGTTCCAGTTATTGGTGCCATAAGGCACCTTATGGCGACATAATGGTTCTTATGGTGCTGCTTATGGCTCAATAACTAGTTATCTGCGCCATTAATCACCGAGTTTTGGTTATGTTGGTTTTTGTTTATCAGCACACCCCTGGGAACGGAATCCCGCCGATAACCGGGGACTTGTCTATATATATTATATCTATATATATTATATTATATAAGATATATATATATAGATATATATACTATATATATATATATATATATATATATAGGCGGTCCCCGGGTTACGACGGTTCCGGCTTACGACGTTCCGAGGTTACGACGCTTTTTCTTAAATATTCAATGGAAAAATCCGTCCTGGGTTACGACGCTTGTTCCGAGGTTACGACGCTGACGCTTCCGACGCTCCGAGTTAACGACGCTTTTAAAAAACGCATACTATGATAAAAATCCTTTATAGTTTAGCACAGTATATTAATAAAAATAAGTTTCTGGTTAGATTACAACAAAAATTTTGAGATTATGATGATTTTCGACACTTTGTATGTTGTATTTTTCTATGTTTTTTAGTGACGCCTCATATGCGGAACTAGTTTCCGAGCGAATGAATACATACTAGTTTACATATAACAGTCCAAAAGCGCAAATAATGAAAAAATCATTGCTTGTTTCCAGTAATAATAACAAAACGAAGTTTCTGGTTAGATTACAACGCAAATTCCAAGTATCCAAAGAGAGACATTATCCAGTAATTTGATCAGAGGAGAGAGAGGAGAGGAGAGAGAGGAGAAGGAGCGAAGGTATAGTGAGAGTGAGAGAGAGAGAGAGAGAGATAGAGAGAGAGGAGAGAGAGAGAGGAGAGATGAGAGAGAGAGACGAGAGAGAGAGAGAGAGAGGCGTCTTCCGACGCTCCGAGTTAAGGACAGAGAAGTGTTCGTTTCGTTAAACGGCCTCTGACTCATGCCAGTAAATGTTTTGTTGATACTAATAATATAAGCCCATTTAAAGATACGTTTACTTTAATTAGTCTATATGATACGTAAATAGTAATCAACTGTTCTTGTAGCCCTCAATATTTGGCAAATCGAAGTATCCAAAGAGAGACATTATCCAGTACGTAATTTGATCAGAGAGAGAGAGAGAGAGAGAGAGAGAGAGAGAGAGAGAGAGAGAGAGAGAGAGAAGAGAGAGAGAGAGAGAGAGAGAGAGAGAGAGAGAGAGAGACGCTTTGGCAACAATGGTCTCGGGGGTTTTTATAGCTTCCTTCTGCTTGATGATCGTGGATATTGTAGAAGGATTTCGACCATACTCGTTTGCAAATCGACGATACGAACGCCACGTTCATGCTTTGCTATAATTTCATGTTTTGCTTCCATCGAAATAATTTTCTTGGGTTTTTTCTTATCACCTGCTTTGTCTTTAGCTTTGAGACCCATGGTTAATAATAAAATAGACAAAATAACACGAAAAATAGGCGCAAATACAACGAACTAAACAACGACGTGTTAACATGCAGCACCAACAAACAAACAGACTGAACGCCATTTATCGGTCGCCTATACAACTAACACTCATCGCAAAATCGTATCTCAAATATTTCGTTGTATATCAAAGCTTGTATTTTCGCAAATTTTCTGTTATATCTCAAAACATTCGTATATTAGGGCAATCGTATGTCAAGTTTCCAATGTAATTTGATCAGAGAGAGAGAGAGAGAAGAGAGAGTGAGAGAGTGAGAGGGAGAGAGACGAGAGAGACGAGAGAGAGAGAGAGAGAGACGCTTTGGCAACAATGGTCTCGGGGATTGACGTAACGTTTATTTTCTGAACAGATAGGACAGAGAAGTGTTCGTTTCATTAAACGGCCTCTGACTCATGGCAGGAAATGTTTTGTTGATACTAATATATAAGCCTATTTAAAGATACATTTACTTTAATTAGTCTATATGATACGTAAATAGTAATCAGCTGTTCTTGTAGCCCTCAAGATTTTGCAAAATCACTCCAGGTTGTACATAAAACTTCAAGAATGTAGTGTCACCAGAGGATTACAATAGTTTTTACCTTCAAGAACCAGCATTCTTTTATGAAAATAACTCCAGTTTGTACATAAAACTACAGGAAACAACATGTAGTGTAACCAAAGGATTACAAGTAAGGTTTTTATAACTTTTTATTAGTTTAAGACATATTTCCAAGCGTCGTTCCGGCTTACGACGATTTTCGGCTTACGACGCGTCTCAAGAACGGAACCCCCGTCGTAACCCGGGGACTGCCTGTATATATATATATATATATATATAATTTTAACTTCTTTTCCACAAAGCTTTCTAAATTCTGTCCTCAGCTTTCACCCTTCATTCTATTTTGGAAGCTTTCGAGATGAATGACATCACCACCAGGCTGAAATACTAACACAACATGATTTCAACCTGGTGATGAGGTTGTACACCCCAAAAGTTTCAAAAATAAAATGTTCTACCTGGTCTTGGCAATATTATTCATTATCCAACAAAAATTTCCAAGTAACTACTATTACTGAGAATATGCGTACCTTGTCTGCAACATTTGAAACACATTGTGGCTCCTTCTTTGCTTCTTCAGCTACATGGTGACTGTAGAGAGAAGGACGTGGTGCTAGTGGAGGACGATATGTGCCTAAAATACATTTGATATTAGGAAAATATTTATCTAATTAGATATAATCAAGTTTTAAGCATTGTGTTAATCTTCAAATATATAAATATTAAATAAACATTTTAAAATACTTAAAATTTTAAAACTGGTAAGAACAAGGATGTATTAATTTATTTTAAGCATTTAATTTGGTATTTATCTTTTAATACTTGATAATAAGATCAATATAAAAATAAGCTTGTTGAGAAGTTTTGAGGATCTTAAGTAACTTTCTGCTTATCCCATTTTAATGAACAGTCTTAATTGTCTAAATCTTGATTCATGAGTAATTACTACATCCATTAAACCTTACTTTTGGTAGGAGGACTGGAGTCACTCAAAAGTGTTAGGTGGTTCACCGGACGATCATGGTCTGGGAGGCCACTGGAATTCTGAAGTGACGTTGGAAGGTTTGACTGGAGTAAAGTTGCCATATCTAGCTGCAGTGTATCTAAGACACTTGAAGCAATGGGTAACAATGGCTTCCGAACCATTCTATTTGACTTATGCCTAGAGCCTGAAAATAATGAAAAATTTTTAATCAAAATACTTTTATTCTTTAAAAAGACAAGCAATGATTATAGTTCTATGCTTTGTTTAATATTTTGAAGAGAAAAACATTCTGTTTTGTACTTTCCAATAATTAAACTCCTTCAAATTACAATAATAATTCTTTGGGTTTTTTCTTGTTGCTTTTATTTTTCCTTATTCCTCTATTAAACCATCTTTCAGAGATGTAAGTCTATCACTTTCTTTTGGAATCTGCTGTAACATTTTTGTTAATTTCAAATGAACCACATTATTTGTTAGTGAAATAGTTTTAAAAGAATTCTTGGTGTATATTAATATTCTTCTATTCATACTCTTCATATAATGTCATTTTATAGAAATAAAGCAAAGCTTTTACACGCTGGCACTAACACGCTGTTGGACAGTGGAACAGCCTCCCAGAGGAAGTTGTGCAATTAGAACTTGGAAGTTCAGCCTCCCAGAGGAAGTTGTGCAATTAGAATTTGGAAGTTCAAGTAAAAATGCAATGCATAACTACCCTAAAACGATTCTTCTTTCATTTTGATATATTTCTATCGATATTTATTAATTTTTTTTCCTTCTTTAATAAGTGGTACATCTCCCTTCTGTATTTCCTTTTACTTCCTCTTATTTCTTCCTGATAAACACCATATTCTTTGGGAGCTTGAACTTCAAGTCAATGGCTCCTGTGAGCTTGTTCCACATAAATGGGTTTCATCTACTGAATAATAATAATACAGTGGAACCTCGGTTTTCGTATATAATCCGTTCCAGAACCTCCCACGAAATCTGAAACTTACAAAAACTGAAACAGTAATTCCCATAAGGAATAATGTAAATACAATTAATGCATTCCAGACCCCAAAAATATGAAAAAAAAACACTTTATAGGGAATAGACCCAGTTTTACATACAGAAAACAATGAGAAATAAATATAAATGACTAATGAAATGAATAAATGAACATTTAACATCACTCTTACCTTTATGGAAAACACTTGTTAGCGTATGGAAGACGGAGAGGAAGGAAGAAGAGAAGTTATTGTTTGGAAGAGGAATCTCCCTCAAGAAGGACTTCAGGTATCAAGGACCTATCTGGGGTTACTTCTATTCGTTTTTTACGAGTACAATCTGAGGTTACTTTCCCTCTTCATTTTTTACTGGCACTAGGACCAGCTTGAGAGTTGCTGGACCCTGTCGCACAACAAAACTGTCCAGAGACATTTGTTTCTGGTGCTTCTTTAAAATTTGCCTAAAATTAAACATGGCATTGCCATTAAACATGTTGGGGACACAGATTACAACTTCTTTGTTGGGATGATAATTCCACACAAAATGTTTTACATCATTCCACTTTGCACATGTCCTTAATCCTTGAAGTACACACATTATGTATGCCCATTCATTTTCCAAATCTTTCAAACCAGCCTCTGTTGGCCTTAAATTCACTAACAGCAGTACTTGTTGTAGGCACTTGCTCACTGAGATAGGCATGCAACTTCCTCCAACACACTGCTACTAATTCTTTCTTAAATTGTGTTTCTAGCCTTTTTTACACAAGGACTAGCACTCTCGAATAAAAGAGCACAAAAAACAATGAACACAAAAGCAGAATGGGCCACAAAAGATGGAATGCTTTGTTTGGGTGCTTGATACGGGGCTTGGTCACGCACTGGGCCCCAGATAGAGCGTTTCTGAGTGTACGAAAACCAAGGGAAAGCACGATAACCGAGACAAAATTTCGTAGAAAAAAGTCTACGATAACCGAAACATACAAAAAGAGAGGCGTACAAAAACCGAGGTTTTAACATAATAATAATCATAATCATCATCAACAATTACCCATGGGTTGCAAGTCTGTCTATATACAGTATTCTCCCCGTATTCGCGAGGGATGTGTACCAGACACCCCCGTTAATAGTTAAAACCCGCGAATAGTTAGAACCACCACTAAAAATGCTTACAACTGCCTATCTTGAAAGTTCAGATATCAAATGTATACCTTAAAGAACATCCTACTTCAAATATACCTAAAATTACTAACCTATTACTGTATTAATCTTTGAGGTTATATTATTAATATCATTTCAAAGTCATCTTAAACATTTTACCATTAAAAATATATACCTACAGCCAATAACACAGACCTTACCTTACAGTGTGAGGCGCCTCTAATGTCTACCAGAGAGTTGCTAGTACATCTTCCGGTATATTTTGCATCTTCCAATCTTGGATGGTCTGGGATGCAGTTTAGATATTTGTCGAGCTTATTCTTAAACACATCTACGCTCACTCCTGATATATTCCTCAGATGAGCTGGCAACGCATTGAATAGACGCTGCATTATCGATGCTGGTGCGTAGTGGATTAATGTCCTGTGTGCTTTCCTTATTTTTCCTGGTATAGTTTTGGGCACTATTAATCTACCTCTGCTTGCTCTTTCTGATATTTTTAGTTCCATGATATTTTCTGTTATTCCTTCTATCTGTTTCCATGCCTGAATTATCATGTAGCGTTCTCTTCTCCTTTCTAGACTATATAATTTTAAGGATTGTAGTCTTTCCCAGTAGTCTAGGTCCTTAACTTCTTCTATTCTAGCTGTAAAGGACCTTTGTACACTCTCTATTTGTGCAATATCCTTTTGATAGTGTGGGTACCATATCATATTGCAATATTCAAGTGGACTACGAACATATGTTTTATAAAGCATAATCATGTGTTCAGCTTTTCTTGTTTTGAAGTGCCGTAACAACATTCCCATTTTTGCTTTACATTTTGCCAACAGAATTGCTATTTGATCATTGCATAACATGTTCCTATTCATCATCACACCAAGGTCTTTAACTGCTTCCTTATTTGTGATTGTCTCATTATTAGGTCCCCTATATGCATATAGCTTTCCTTCTCTGTCTCCATAATTTATTGATTCAAATTTATCAGAGTTAAATACCATCCTATTTACCTCTGCCCAATCATATACTTTGTTAAGGTCTCTTTGTAGAGCGTTCCTATCTTCATCACAAAGTAATTTCTCTACTTATTCTTGTGTCATCAGCGAAACTACTCACTACCGAATCCTTAACATTACTGTCTATGTCTTCAATCATAATAACAAACAATATTGCAGCTAGCACCGTACCTTGTGGCACACCGGATATTACCTTGGTTTCATCCGATTTCTCATCGTTTGCAATAACTATCTGTTTTCTGTTGTGTAAAAATTCTTTTAACCATCTTCCTACTTTATCTACGATATTGTGTTTTCTAATTTTCTTTGCTAATATATTATGGTCTACTTTGTCAAAGGCTTTTGCAAAGTCTAGATAAACCACATCTGTTTCATTTCCGCTTTTCATATTTTTGAATATGTTCTCACGGTGGACTAACAGTTGGGTTTGTGTACTTTTCCGGGTACGAAAACCGTGATTGTCCTATATTAAACAAATTATTTTTTTATTAAATGTTCATAATATTTTTCTTCATTACCCTTTCATACACTTTCATAATATGTGATGTTAGACTCACAGGCCTATAATTACTTGCCTCTAGTCTTGATCCACTTTTGAAAGTAGGGGTGATATGTGCTAATTTGTGCTCATCATAAATCTTGCCTGTATCTACACTTTGTCTTAATAATATTGCAAGTGGCTTTGCGATAGAATGAACTACTTTCTTTAACAAAATAGCAGGGACTCCATCCGGCCCTGCAGCAGCTCCATTTTTAATTTCATTAATTGCCTGCACAATATCAGCTTCATTAATTTCTATGTCAGCTAAATATTCACTATTTTCTTCCCTTACTTCTATATCATTATCTTCATTATCTATTCTAGGGGTGAATTCTCTCTTATATCGTTCTGCCAGTATGTTGCAAATTTCCTTTTTTTCATTCGTTAATCTCCCTTCAATTCTCAGAGGGCCTATTTCTATTCTTCTTTTATTCATCTTCTTCGCATATGAGTATAATAGTTTGGGGTTTTGCTTGATATTTATAGGGTTTTTTCTTCCAAGTCCCGTTTTTCATTTTCTTTTGATTGTATAATCTTTTGTTCTGCATTTTCTATCTTACTTTTTAGTTCTATAACTTTCCATGCATTTTTTTCTTTTGCAAGACCTTTTTTCCACTTTCTGATTTTCTGGAACAAGATCCTTCTGTCTCTTGGTATGCATGAATGATGTTTACTTTTCTTCTTCGGTATATATTTTTCCACTATTTTCTCCAATATTTTATATAATATCTCCGTATTTACCCTTATGTCATCACTTACGAAAATGTTATCCCAATCTTTGTTTAATTCTTCATTAATTTCTGACCATTTTATATTTTTACTGTAGAAGTTGTATTTTCCATATCCTTCCCACTTTTTCATTTCTTGCTTATCTCTATTTTCACTTGCTTTGGAATGAACTGTTAATTCTATGACATTATGGTCTGAAATACTCGCATTATAAACTATTATTTCTTTAACATAATTCATCTCGTTCACAAATACTAGGTCTAAAGTATTTTCCTTTCTTGTTGGCAGGTGATTTATTTGTTGAATGTTGTATTCTAGTAGCAGAGAGAGAGAGAGAGAGAGAGAGAGAGAGAGAGAGAGAGAGAGAGAGAGAGAGAGAGAGAGAGAGAGAGAGAGCATTGAATGGCAACATCATAAATCCGACCATCAAGAGTGAAATTATGAATTATTCCTGAGACAGAGAGACTAATAATGGAGAGAGAGAGAGAGAGAGAGAGAGAGAGAGAGAGAGAGAGAGAGAGAGAGAGAGAGAGAGAGAGAGAATAACTCCTAGACTCCGACTCCTTCCCCTCTGCCAATACGTATATCAAACTGTCATTCACTCCCCCGCCCTCCTTCCTCAAGTGGATAAAAAGACTGGGAATCACTATTTTTTATTAATCTTATCAATATTTGAAAATTAGTTATAAGGTAAATCATTTATTAATATTACAAAACAAACATACCTAAGTGAGAGAGAGCGAGAGAGAGAGAGAGAGATGTTATTGTTTAATCTCATTAACCCTCTTACGCCGGAGCGGTAAATAAAAAATTGTGTCCCGTGTGCCGGAGGGGTTTCGGAGTGAGCGTGGAAGCGGAAAAAATATTTTTTCAAAAAATCACAGCGCACTTAGTTTTCAAGATTAAGAGTTCATTTTTGGCTCCTTTTTTTGTCATTGCCTGACGTTTAGTATTCAACCATCAGAAATGAAAAAATTATCATTATCATATATAAATAATGTGATATATGATAGCGCAAAAACGAAATTTCATATATAATTGTATTCAAATCGCGCTGTGCGCAAAACGGTTAAAGGTAACAAGTTACTTTTTTTTTCGTTGTAATGTACACTAAATTTCGATCATTTTGTTATATAACACATTGTAAAACGATAAAAGCAACACAGAGAAAATATTATCACAAAATAATGCATGAATTCGTAACGCGCGGACGTAAAGAAATATTTTTTTCAAAAATTCACCATAAATATAAATATTGTCCTAGAGACTTCCAATTTCTTTCAAAATGAAGACAAATGATTGAATATTACTATACTGTAAGAGTATTAGCTTACAATTGCAGTTTTTTACCATATCTGACGAGTTAAAGTTGACAGAATGTCGAATTTTTATATATATATATATTTTTCATATGCAATTATTTCGGAAATAAGAAAAGCTACAACCTTCAAATATTTTTCGTTTTATTCTACATGAAATTGCGCACATTTTCATATATAAAACTCTATGAAATGCCTAATATGAAACGGAGCAAATACTCCGAGAATGGGACGTACGTATTTTGGAGATTTGTGGCGGAGAATCCGCGCGCGGAGGGAAGGAAAGATTTTTTTTTAAATTCACCATAAATCTAAATATTTTGCTAGAGACTTCGACTTTGTTTCAAGATGAAGATAAATGACTGAATATTACTAGACTGTAAGAGTTTTAGCTTACAATTGCGTTTTTCGACCATTTAGGTAGTCAAAATCGCCCGAACGTGGTTTTTATCTATTTATCGTGATTTATATGCAAATATTTCAAAAATAAGAAAAGCTACAACCTTCAATTATTTTTTGTTGTATTCTACATAAAATTGCGCACATTTTCATATATAAAACTTTATGTAACGGCTAATTTAAAATGGTGCAAACATTACCACAATCGCCACATATGATTTTTTCGGAAGAGTTACCGCGCGGACGTAAAGAAAATGTTATTTTTTTCATAAATTCACCATAAATCGAAATATTGTGCTAGACTTCCAATTTGTTGCAAAATGAAGGTAAATGCTTGAATATTACTAGAATATAAGCGTTTTAGCTTACAATTGCGTTTTTCGACCATTTCGGTAGAGTCAAAGTTGACCGAAGGTTGAAATTTTGGCAATTATCGTTATTTATATGAAAATATCTCAAAACTGATAAAAGCTGCAACCATGGGTTGTTTTTAGTTGTATTGTGCATGAAATTGCGCACATTTCTATATATAAAACTTTATATAACGGCTAATTTTAAAATGGTGCAACATTACCCAATCGCATGTATGATTTTTTTCGGAAGAGTTACCGCTCGGACGTAAAGAAAAAGTTTTTTCATAAATTCACCATAAATCAAAATATTGTGCTAGAGACTTCCAATTAGTTGCAAAATTAAGGTAAATGCTTGAATATTACTAGAATATAAGAGTTTTAGCTTACAATTGCGTTTTTCGACCATTTCGGTAGAGTCAAATTTGACTAAAGGTTGAAATTTTGGCAATTATCGTTATTTATATGAAAATATCTCAAAACTGATAAAAGCTACAATCATGAGTATTTTATTGTTGTATTCTGCATAAAAATGTGCACATTTCCATATATAATACTTCATGTAACGGCTAATTTACAATGGTACAAAAATTATGTCAAAGTGACGAAATAATTTCCGAGATGTGTCACAGATACTTTTTAGTGCGGCAAGAAAGAAATTCGCGCTTGCGCGCCTGTGTAACGAGTGTAAACAAAACAACACCTTGATCCGTGAACTCCCAGCATCCCCCAAGGCGGGTGATTCAAAAGTTTTAGGCTGGTAGGCCTATAAGTATTTTTCCGCAAATTTTAAAAAAAACTTTTGTATGTCGACGTAAAATACGTCCAGTCGGCACACGGGAGACAAAAAATGTCGACGTAAAATATGTCCAGTCGGCGTAAGAGGGTTAAACTTAATATTTGAAAATTAGTACTGTATGCTATTATTTCACCATAAAATGTAGTAATGCCCTTAAAGATATACCGTATACATAAACTAACATGACAAACAGAGGGCGAGAGTTACCACTATGACATGCGTATCTCATGTGGCAAAAGAGAGAGAGAGAGAGAGAGAGAGAGTTATCCTTATTTAAGAGTGAAATGGATAGATTATTGTATTTCTTTTAAATACTATCACATATGAATTTTGAAATGAGTTATATTATTATTATTATTATTATTATTATTATTATTATTATTATTATGTGAAAATATTAATAAACATATACACATGTACCATAGAAATTCTCTCATCTCAGTAAAAGAGAGAAAGAGAGAGAGATAGTTATCCATATTTGAAAGAGTGAAATGGAAACGTTATTGTAGTATTTCTTTAAAATACTATCTCATATGATTTTTGTAATTACAGTTATAGTATTATTATTATTTGAAAATATTAATAAACATATTATACATACATGTACCATAAAAATCTCTCATCTCAGTAGAGAGAGAGAGAGAGACGTATTAAACGTCGACTAAAATTGTCTGTCGTATGCCGATTGGACGTATGGTACGTCGACCTAAAAAAGTTTTTTTTTAAATTCACGGAAAAATAGTTATAGGCCTACTAGGCAAAAACCTTTGAATCACGCGCCTTGGGGGATACTGGGAGCTCGCGGATCAAGGCGTTGTTTTGTTTACAATCGTTACCCAGGCGCGCAAGCGCAAATTTCTTTCTTCTCGCACTAAAAAGCATCAGCGACACATCTCAAAAATTATTTTGTCACTTTGACATCATTTTTATTTTATATTAGCAGTTACATGGAGTATTATATATGAAAATGTGCGCAATTTCATTTAGAATACAACAAAATACAACTCATGGTTGTAGCTTTTATCAGTTTTGAAATATTTTCATATAAATAACAATATTTTCATATAAATAACAATAAGTGCCAAAATTTCAACCTTCGGTCAACTTTGACTCTACCGAAATGGTCGAAAAACGCAATTGTAAGCTAAAACTCTTATATTCTAGTAATATTCAATCATTTACCTTCATTTTGCAATAAATTGTTAGTCTCTTGCAAAATATTTTAATTTATGGTGAATTTATGAAAAAAAACTTTTTCCTTACGTCCGCTAGGTAACTCTTCGGAAAAAATCATAAATTTTTTCGTCCGATTGTCGTAATGTTTGCACCATTTTAAATTAGCCGTTACAAAAAGTTTTACATATGGAAATGTGCGCAATTTCATGTAAAATACAACAAATAACAACCCATGGTTGTAGCTTTTATCAGTTTTGAAATATTTTCAAATAAATAACGATAGTGTCAAAATATCAACCTTTGGTCAACTTTGACTCTACCGAAATGGTCAAAAACACAATTGTAAGCTAAAACTCTTACATTCTAGTAATATTCAACCATTTTCCTTTATTTTGCAACAAATTGGAAGTCTCAAGCACAATATTTTGATTTATGGTGAATTTAGGGGAAAAAAAAAAAAACATTTCCTTACGTCCGCGTGGTTACTCTTCCGAAAATGTCGTAATGTTTGCACCATTTTAAATTAGCCGTTACATAAAGTTTTATATATGAAAATGTGCGCAATTTTATGTATAATACAACAATAAACAACCCATATTTGTAGCTTTTATCAGTTTTGAAATATTTTCATATAAATAACAATAAACGCCAAAATTTCAACCTTTGGTCAACTTTGACTTAACCAAAATGGTCAAAAAACGCAATTGTAAGCTAAAACTATTACATTCTAGTAATATTCAATCATTTACCTTTATTTTGCAACAAATTGGAAGTCTCTAGCACAATATTTCAATTTATGGTGAATTTATGAAATAAACTTTTTCCTTATGTCCGCGCGGTAACTCCTGAAAAAATCATAAAATTTTTAGTCCAATTGTCGTAATGTTTGCACCATTTTAAATTAGCCGTTACATAAAGTTTTATATATGAAAATGTGCGCAATTTTATGTAGAATACAACAACAAACAACCCATGGTTGTAGCTTTCATCAGTTTTGAAATATTTTCATATAAATAACGATAAATAGAAAAAATTCGTCCTTCGGTCAACTTTAACTCAACCGAAATGGTCGAAAACTGTAATTGTAAGCTACAACACTTACAGTCTAGTAATATAAAATCAATTACCTTCATTTTGCAACAAACGGGAAGTCTCTAGCACAATATTTTGATTTATGGTGAATCGATCTGCAGGCCTGGCGAGTGGCTCAACTGAGCACGTCGACCCCGGTCCCGTGCGTCAGACGAGCTGCTGCTGGTTACCGTATCCGCCCGGTCCCTGTGGGAGCGGCGGTCATGTGACCTGCAGAGCTCACTTTCGCGGTGAGACCGGTGAGCGTCCTCGCGGCACGTCAAACCGCTGGTACCAGCCGAGGCTGGTACCATCGGTCGAGGGGACCTGGGGGACCTCTTCCCAGCCTCAACCCGTGGTCGGTCAGAGACCGTCACGTCCACCCGAGGTACCGGCTGGTCACTACGAGAGCGGCCGCTGGCCTGGCGAGAGTCACCTGAGCGGCTCTCGACAGTCTTCTGCTCCGTGCCTCGGTCATGACGCTGAGCGAACTCAGGCGTCTTAACTTTGGCTGCACGGTCACCCGAAGGAGACCGTACACTCGGAACTTCTCGCGGACGAGAAACCGAGCCGGTACCTGGCTTAGCAGCAGAGCTGCCAAGACCAGGTCGAGGGTGTACCAGCGGTAGCCAGCACATCCTTAGTCCCTGTCTTCTTCTTCTTCTCAGAAGAGGAGACGGGCCCCGTTCCCGAACAGGAAACAGGAGGGACCAGCAGAAGAACCCCCCTGTCACACCGGAGTGAGACGAGCCCTTCGAAGTTCCCGAAGGAGTCTTCTTAGGGGGAAAACCCCGGTTACCAGCTGGTCGCTGCGAGAGCGGCCGCTGGCCTGGCGAGAGTCACCTGAGCGGTTCTCGCCAGCCTTCTGCTCTGTGCCGCGGTCTTGGCGCCGAGCGAACTCTGGCGCCGAAACTTTGGCTGCACGGTCTCCCGAGGGAGAGCGTACACTTGGGGATCTCCCGCGAACGAGAGACCGAGCCGGAACCTGGCGTAGCGGCATCGCCGCTAGCACCAGGCGAGGAAGTACCAGTGCTAACTGATACTCCTCTGGTCCCCGTCTATCTCTTCCTTACGGAAGGGGAGACGGGCCCCGCTCCCGAAGGAGCAGGAGGACCAGCAGAAGGACCCCCCGTCCCACCGAGGTGGGACGGGCCCTTAGAAGTTCCCGAAGGAGACTTCTTAGGGGGGGGAGGAGGCAGCCTTCTTCTTCTTCGGCTTATGGGCCTTAGAAGTCGAAGGGGAAGAGGCAGCAGCAGACGAAGACGAAGATGACACCTTCCTCTTCTTCGTCAGCTCACGCAGGACAGTCGTCAGGTCCTCTATCTAGGCCGGAGTCGGGCCTATTGCCGAAGCAACACGGCCCGACTGCACCTGTCTGGAAGGACCTGGGACTGGGGAAGACACACCATGGGCAGGACCAGCATGGACAGGCGCAGGAACCAGGAGCGACAGGAACAGCAACCAGCTCATGAGCGGCAGGAACAGCGGCAGCGGTAAACACAGAAGGGACAGCCAAGCCAGTAGCGGGAACCACATCAGCGGCAGGTACGGCAGGCCCAGCCATCGCCTCGTAGAATCATCGGCAGCCAGCGGGAACCTGGGTACTGGCGGCCGGTCCAGGGGCGAGCTGCTGGAACAGCGGAAGTCTGGGGCAGGCAACAAGAAGACAACACAGGCGGCGGCGGCATACCCCTCCTCGGTACGGCGGCGACCGGCCCTAGTAGCGGCAGACGGCGTCACCGACACAGCATGGGGAGTGTAGACCAGCGGGGGGGAAGCAGCATAAGCGGCCGTGAAGGTTGTAGTGGAGACCGCTCCAAGGTCACCGTCCCAGACCTCGCTAGACGCTGCAGCAGATCGTGGATGCTAGGCACGCCCTGCAGCCGCAGTGGCCCATACCTGTCCAAGGTCGTCTCCCACGGATGTAGCACCTGCGGTAGCACAGACAGATTAGTAAGAGGGGTTCCCTCACGCACGGGGGGAAGACATGCCCCACCCCGAACGCAAGGAACACCCCAAATACAAAATACAACGAAGAAGCTGAGCGGGGGGCAGGAAAGAAGACGAAGAATCGGATACCAAGGGAGTCGCGGGAGAGCTTTCCGACGACTTCCTGGCAGACCTTCGCTTCCCCTACCCCCGCACAGCAGTGAAAAGTAATATGAAAATGAAACAGAATACTGCACTTGCGATTCACTTCATAGAACTTAAAGGGGAAAGATCAATTCCCGGGTAAGAGCGGAAACTTGATCCATAATAATATGATGCTATCATAAAATATATATGAAAATGAAACAGAATACTGCACTTGCGATTTTCACTTTCACATAAATAAATCGTAAGGATTAATTCCCGGGTAAGAGCGGAAATTGATCCAAAATTAAATTTGATGCAACTAATAAATGAAAATGAAAAGAATACTGCATTGCGAATCCACTTTCATTGCATTCTATTCATACAAATAAGAGGCTCGTGCCGAGCGCAATCACGCTCTCGGCAACGAACGCACAGGGCAAAAATATAATGAAAAAGAGTACTTACATCTTTCAATTACACACTTTCGCCCAAAATACATGACTCGGCGCGAGTGCACCCGCCCTCGGCACCGAGACATAATTCAAGTCAATTTCATGAAAAGAGCGGAAATCGCCGCATCTACGGCGATAGCTCCATGTTGATTCATAATTAAGTAATGAAAATGAAAACAGTGTACTTACAGTTTCATTTTCAAGTCAAACAAACCATTAGTAGAAAACACAATATAAACAAAGCATACGACGATGAAGCGGGCAGAGAGCGATGACGAACACGTCCTTCACACCCGCGGCCGAAAGCAAAAGTGATTCTTCACCGCGCGCACGATCGGACAAGCAGTTAACTACCGTTCTCCCCTTGTTCGAAGCTTACGACCGTCCCAGCTGCCGCTAGTTACCTTCCTATTGTTAAAGGACCGAGGGTTTGTATTACGTATCGGAACAAATTAAGTTTAATGAGATTAAACAATAACATCTCTCTCTCTCTCTCTCTCTCTCTCTCTCTCTCTCTCTCTCTCTCTCTCTCTCTCTCTCTCACTTATGTTTATTTGTTTAGAGTATAAATAAATTATTTACCACATAACTAATTTTCAAATATTAATAAGATTAATAAAAAATAGCGATTCCCAGTCTTGTTATCCACTTGGAGGTAGGAAGGCGGGGGAGTAAATGACAGTTTGATATACGAATTGAATTGGCGGAGGGGAAGGAGTCAGTCTGAGAGTTATTCTCGCTCTCTCTCTCTCTCTCTCTCTCTATTATTATTCTCTCTGTCTCAGAAATAATTCATAATTTCACTCTTGATGGTCAGATATATGATGTTGCTATTCAATGGTCTCTCTCTCTCTCTGTTATTGGCTGTAGGTATATATTCTTAATGGTAAAATGTTTAAGATGAATTTGAAATTATGTTAACAATATAACCTCAAAGATTAATACAGTAATAAGTTAGTAATTTTAGGTATATTTGAAGTAGGATGTTATTTAAGGTATATACATTTGGTATCTGAATTTTCAAGACAGGCAGTTATAAGCATTTTTATTGGTGGTTTTAACTATTCACAGGGGTGTTTGGTACACATCTGCAAATACAAGGGAACACTGTACAGGCAGTCCCCGGGTTATGATGGGTTCCACTTACGACGTTCCTAGGTTAAGGCGCTTTTCAATTATATTCATCAGAAATTATTTCAAGGGTTACCACGCATGTTCCAGGGTTACGATGCCTACAACGCTAATCTGGCACAAGAAATATGACACCAAAGATACAAAATAATCAATATTTGAAGGTTTTTTTTGATAAAAAATGCAATAAGAATGCAGTTTACATAGTTTTCAATGCACCCAAAGCATTATGAGTAAGGTTTTCTTGGAATTTACGATGATGTTCCGGCTTACGACGCGTCTCAAGAACGGAACCCCCGCCGTAGC